>NC_142868.1:177739469-178042500 GCF_051225735.1 Oryctolagus cuniculus | reverse complement strand
CAAAGGAACCTGAAATGGCTGAAGGGGAAACCTTTGGTAAGTGAGAATGTCAGGTCAGGTGATCATAAAACCTTTTGGGTCCCTTTTTTTAGTAGAGAGTGAATCCAAAGAGAGGAGTGCAAGCAGAAGACTGACTGGCAGTTTATGACTTCTGTGGGACTCAGACAACATCTGTGACTCATTCGGTTGCTATCCAGTAAATACGGATGGCCTGTATGCCTCAAGCATCCAGTAAATATGGATGCTGAGGTCCTGCAGTGTCATTCAATTACCCAATGGGCATGGCTGTGCCTATGTGCAGCCTAGTGACACTGAGCACATGAACAATCAGTTAGTTTTTCTTTAAAAAAGGAAACTATGTATTAAACCAATGATCAATATTAACACGTTTTACTAGCATTTACTTGTGTTTTTTTTTTTTTTTTTGAAAAATACCATTGAAAGCAGGATTGGAAGAAATATAAGCCTCTAGATACACTCTAAAGATGTCTAGATTAATTCTCAATGATTATAAATTGCCATCTCCCTAGGATCTGTTTTCTTTAAAAGGGTTTTTCCTTTTGATTTCACCCAAACAAGAGCAGGTTTTACCCCTGTACAGAGCTTCCAGGGCCTCTGCCAATCTGGCTCCTGAGCCAACTTTAGAACTCAGCGGTACAGGGGCATCTGTGGCCTGGAACTATATGCTACAATTTTCCTGAAAAAAAAAAATCATAAATCAGATTAGCTCTGGAGCACACTAATTTCACAGAGCACAAATTTGAGATACGCCTGTGAATTCCTATTTATTTCCCCAAAAAGGACTTCCTCTTACTTTTACCTTTTGCATCTTTCACTCCTTCATTCAAAACATACTTGAAGGGTCTGCATTGTGGCGTAGCGTGTAAAGCCACCGCCTGTAATGCCGGTGTCCCATATGGGTACCACTTTGAGTCATGGCTGTTCCACTTCTGATCTAGCTCCCTGCTAATATGCCTGGGGAAGTAGTGGAGGATGGCCCGTGTCCTTGGGTCCCTGCTACCCACATAGGAGACCTGGAAGAAGCTCCTGGCTTTGGCCTTGCCCAGCCCCATTGGGGCCATTTGGGGAGTGAACCAGGGAATGGAAGAGTCTCCCTCCCTCTCTCTCTCTCTCTCTCAACTCTTTAAAAAAATAATAAATTATTAAAAAAAAACACTTTAAGGGGCAAGCACATACTAGTTAAGATGCTGCTTGGGATGCCCACACCCTTATTAGAGCACCTGGGTTTGAGTCCTGGCTCTGTTCCCCTTTCTAGTTCCCTCCTTATGTGCACCCTGAGAAACAGCAGCTGATGGCTCAAGTCGCTAGTTCCCTGCCACCCACACAGGAGACCAAGACTGAGCTCCTGGCTCTCAGCCATTTAGGGAGTGAACCAGCATACAGGGGCTATCTTTTTGTCTGTCTCTCCCACCTTCTGCCTCACAAATACATAAAGAATTTTAAGAATTAAAAAGAAAATCACTTGAAAACACTACCAAGTTTTGTGTCAATTTCTAAGATAGTTTCATCACAATCAGAGAAATGTCATAATTACACCAGTTCCTTTTGATTCCTGGGAACTCACTGCTGGTATAAAGGTGGGGTTTGTGAGTTGTTTGTCAGAACATCCTGTCAAGTGACATCCTAAGGGAGCCCCAATGAATCAACCAGTGAAAGTGAATGAAAAGTGGGAGCACCTGCATCTCCAACACAGCCTGAAAATGACTGGGTAGGAGTCCATTTGAACCCCAAAGTGACTTTAACAGAACTCTGCTTGGAAAGCCTCCTCCTGAAAAGTTACAGCTTTTTGAGAAAGAATGAAGGAGATGGTAAGTGGTAGCAGCAGTGGTAGAGGTAGAAGTAGAGAGAGAGAGAGATAGAGAGATGGAGAGAGAGAGAAATGGAGAGAGATGGAGAAAGAGGGAGGTGTAGAGAAAGGGACTGAGGAAAAGGGGGTGGGGAGGGAGAGAGAAAGAGAGAGAGAGAACGTATGAATGACAACAGGCAGGTAGACAGTTGGAGGAGGCAGATAAGGACCCTCAAACAAAGGTGGGCTCAGGTACCCCTAGTCTTAATGACCAAGCAGTGATTTCACCTCTTTGTGACCCAGCTTGTTAAGGGAAAAGAATAACAATCAGCTATTATGAAAGTAATCTCATAAAACAAGATAACAAGATGCTTTACAAATGTCACAGAGGTGTGCTTCAAAAAATGTGCATGAGTATATCCAGAGGTTTCCAGTCCCCTAGACTGGTATTTCTATACCATTTACGCATTCACCTGGCCATCAAGCATATCCAGAGGTTTCCAGTCCCCTAGACTGGTATTTCTATACAATTTATGCATTCACTTGGCCATGGAGCATCTGACAGCAGGTGACAGACTCTCCCCTCCTTGGACCAGGCACTCAGGGACGACAGACCCCTTGCTCTGTGGCTTGGCTGCTTTATGTACTCTGGTTGAACTGTATGTCACAACAATGTAGGGGCCATGTCTCATATTTGGTAACCCTTTCATGACCCAAGCAGAGTTTTAGAATGAAGCAGTGGTGGGGGAGTTCTGAAAGTCAAAACAGCCAGACCTTGAGTCCCTGAATGCCTTTGGTAGAAACAAGAATTTCTATGCACTGGGATTTTTAAAGTGAATATGAAATTCTTTTATTCTCTCCATCATACAGGACGTGATATTCTTTGCCCCTTATCCTGGAGCCCTCAAATAAACATTTTGGAGGGTAGGATTTCCTTCTCAGGCAGAACCTCTCTCTAGAGTGAACATGGCAGTTAACTTTGTTCCCATTTCCCTCTAGGGAGAACCAATAGTCATGCCATTTATCCGAATAATATTCAACAGTGTCCAATGTATTTCACATGTGTTCCACCTTTGGGTACCCTCAAGATCTCTGTGAGGTGGGCAGGGTGGACACCACAAGTTCCCTGGCACATATGTGACTAAATGTCACTGAGTTGATAATAAGCTGTGAGCCAAAAATCTACAAACCAAGGTCTCCTAGTAGCTAAGTGTCCCCTTGCCTGAATCCTGCATTATCAGAGACTTGCTTTGGGCCACAGGGAGCAGAAGTAGGCTCCAGCTGCAGGGGTAGGGAGAGTCCAGCCCATAGCATCATTTGGTCTGGCCCTGCCAAGGCAACTGCAGGTGGGAATTGAAATTCAATAAATCTATAGCAGGCTAATTTTGTAAGTTGATAATTTTGTCTGGATCCACAAATTATGTTATAAATATTCAAGTGCCCCTTGGGAGAAAAAGGTCCCCACATTCACTTAGAGGTCCCTGACTTCCTGTTTGGAGGACATCTCATCACAATGTCAAAAAAGGGAAACAGAATAGAATGCAAGCTGCAGTGAAAGAGATCTGAGTCTGGAATCTTAGTCCTGCAGTTCCTTCCTGTATGATCTGGGGCAGGCTAATTTATCTGGAACTCAGGATGCTCATCTGAGGTGTTGTGAGAATTAAGGAAACCAAAATAAATGAAAGCACATAGCTTCGAGAAAAACTAAATGCATGCACTATAAATATTTATCAGATTGGAAAAAAGAAAGAAGAGATGCCTTCTTGCCCTAAAATGTCTTCCTCCATAACCTGTGATGTCATAGTATCTGAAAGTTATTCCATGGGTGGGAAGACTCCAGTCCTTTAAAATGTAAACACCGATCAGTCAGGCACACTTTAAGGATATCCTGAAGCCCTTGCAGCAGATTTAAAAAAAAATATATAAGGATAGGGAGAAACAGGCAGCCCAAGGGGAACCAGAGACCTGGATGGGTGACAACCACCCATTTACAGTAATGTGAATAAGGCAATGCATGTTAAATGAACATAATGCTGAAATGGACACTTATCTACATTAGTTAAGTTTCAGATCAAGTATTTCACGCATGCCTCCCATGCACTTGTCAAATCATCATGGTCACAGACCGTAGGAACTGGAAATGGCCTCAGAGATCACTCTACCACATCTGATTTAAAAATGACAAATCAGAGGCCCATAAAGAAGAACATTTTATGGTTCTGGAGAGAACCATAAGAACGACAAGAAAATGCTGAGTTCTGATGCTGCCCAGGAAACAAGTGCTAGCATTTACATCCGAGTGCTGACAGAAAAACTGCCTGTGCAACAGTTCACACAGACCCAGAACTGCCTGGGACTTGAGAGCTGAACGCGGAAGGAGCTGAGAAGGGAGAGTAACGTCACACCAGAGATGGAGACCCAGATTCTGCAAGAGCAGATCCACAGTGAGAAGAACTCAGGCACGGTCCTCCTACTGTCCAGCCTCTTCCCACACAATGGCAGAATCAAGAGCAAGACTCTGCAAAAGCTCATTCTCTGACCCCACATCTACTGCTGCAGGAAACAGTGGCTTGAATGAGTTCAACCAATCTCCCTGTAACCCAGTTAAGTGGCTTCATTGCACAGCTGTGGGCTTAAGCATAAGGTGGACTTGGTAACTGTCCTACAAAAATTCACTCTCCCCTCCTTGCACCCCAGGAGAGGAAGTACTTTTCTGGCCCACTAGGGAAATAAGCGTTAACATTCACAGGATTTCCTTTGCCAGCTGGAATGTGTGCTGAAGGGCAATGTGCCAGTTTCTCTGCCATGAAAATACTGGGGCTCGGATAGGAGACTCCCCTGCATCCTGAGTCCCAGATGAGAAGATGCATGGAGCAGATCGGAGACTCCTGACAGCCTGGAGCAGAGCAGCAGCACGAATAACAAATAAAGAAGGAGGTACTTATCGCTAAAGGGAGCAGAGAACTTCCACTTTACTTATGGCCCTGTCCAAATATCCAAATACTGACGGAGTCTGTGGACTCAAAAGGCTTCCATAGCCTGGGCAGGTCATGCCAAGAGCCTCGAGTGGTCACTGACGTCATACATAAGAGTGTTAATTGTTAAATTAACAACGGGAGTCACTGTGCACTAACTCCCCCTGCAGGACCTTTGTCTTCAATGAGCTTTATTATGAGAGTTAACTGTAAAACTAGTTCTCAAACAGCATGTGTGTGTGTGTGTGTGTGTGTGTGTGTGTGAGTGTAAACTGTTGGAACCTTTACTTAGTATAAAGTTGGTCTTCTGTGTATAAAGTTCATTGAAAATGAATCTTAATGGAGAATGGGACTGGCAAGGGGAGAGGGAAGAGGAGGAGGAGGAGGGGAGGGAGTGCAGGTGGGCGGGCGGGTATGGTGGGAAAAATAACTATATTCCTAAAGTTGTACTTATCAAATTTGTATTCCTTAAAAAATAAATTTAAAAAATATGAAATATAAAAAAAAGAATGCTTCTGGAGGCATCCATGGCTTGAGGTTGTTTGCACAGTACAGCGCAGTGAGAACTGCCGACTGTACTCTTCAGCTGCTGGTCTGTGATTCCCGAAGGAAAGGTGAGTCCTGCTCTGTCCTCTTCTTGACAGCTTACGATTACTCATCACCAGATTCCACACTAACTGCTTGACAATCATTAGTTCATTTGATCCTTACAGTGAGCAGTTCTTGGGCCATTATTACCCCCATTGTACAGATGAGAAAATTGAGGTTGAGAAAACCTGAGGGCTGAGAGCTGCAAGTATTGGTCACATGACTGATAAGTGGCAGGTCGTGGGCTTGAATCCAACCTCATCCATGTCTAAGCCCAGACTCTCACCATACTCCAGACTGTCTCTGTGGGCACGGAAAGAATCAGACCACACCCTCTCCCCTGCTCCAGCATACGTATTACTTCCCCAAAGAATATTTTTTTCTTTTCAATGGCTACTGGGAGAGGGGGAAAAAATGACTTGTGGATCTTCAGAATGATCTAAGAACCCACAAGCCCATTTTTAAAAGCATGTTGAATTTTGAGCCTCTCCAAGGTTGACACGGTCAATTCCATCACGCCCAGAGCCTGGTCGACGCAGCTTTATAAAGTCCTCCAGCCCATTGTCCATTAGGGCACAGCGGAGCCTTGCAATGGCTATAACACTTCCCCCCGTGATTTACTGCCCCATCTATTCTGGGCCTCTCCTGATGTGCTGCTGTCATCCCGGCTGCCTGACAGCTTTAGAGATTCTTCTCAGGCCATAATTTCTGAATATTTCCACCCCTCCCCTTCCCTGGCCCTGGAGTTTCTGCTACTTTCCATTCAGAAAAAGATTGCTCCATTTATTCTCAGCTTCATGGTCCTTTTTACATTTATCTACTGCTCAGCCGCCTTCCCGATCAGGTATTTAAAGATAAGCCCTTCTGCTTCCGATGAGTGACCCTGCTCCCTTTCTCATTGCTCCCTTGCAGGTGCAATATCATTTTCTATGTTTCCAGGATTCTAACCCATTCCATTATTCTCTACCCCTTATCAAATGAGATAATGGATGTGGAAAGGCCTGGGAAACTATAAAGAGGTGTAGAAATATTAGTTCTTTCTGTTGTTGTTATTGTTGTTAATAACCAACAGCCTCCCAAGTTCAATTCACCGTGGTGAAATGTTGACTGTCGCTGCTGGGTGGGTTCCAAGATTCATTCTTAGCTTCAAACAAACCAAACACCCGGACATAGGCTCTCTTCAGGTCTAAATTCTCTGGTATGTGATGCTCTCTATAAATACACAGGCTGCTGCCTGGGCTTCAAAATTACGTGATTACATAGCTTTTCACTTCCATGATATCTATAAGAATAAAAATTAGCTTATGCAAAGGAATGGAACTGACTCCATTTCAAGAGCAATAGCTTAGGAAGTTGCTTATGTGGGGAAATCAACTGGTTCAAATCCCAACTCTGACATTTACATGTGGAATGACCTTGCCCAAGGTCATCTCTCTGAGTCTCCATTTCCATTTTGTAGTCTCTCCTGGACTGATATGAGGGTTAAATTCAATAGTCCAATAAAAACCCTTGGTCGAGTGCTTGGCACATAACAGCCATTCAATAAAAGTGTGTGACTAATAATATTAATATAGAAATGGAAGACTAGAAGTCTTTGCAAACAGTTGAAACACTCATAAACTTTCAAGTTGAAAGTGATGTCAAGGACCCAAACACTTTTCTTATAGTAGAAGATCAAGAAACTAAGAGAGGGGATGGTGTCATGGCACAGCAGGCTAAGCTGCCACCTACAAACACAGGCATCCCATACTGGAGTGCTGGTTCAACTCCTGGTTGCTCCACTTCCAATCTAGCTCAACGCTAATGCACCTGGGAAGTTTCTAGGCTCCTGGCTTCAGCCTGGTCCAGCCTAGCTGTTGTGGCTATTTGCGGAGTGAACCAATAAATGAAAGATCTCTTTCTTTCTATATCTTCCTCTCTCACTTGCTCTCTCTCTCTGTCACTCTGAGTTCAAACAAATGAAATAAATCTTTAAGGAAAAGAAAAGAATAAAGGAAGGAAGGAAGGGAGAGGGAGGAAGAGAGAGAGAGGAGGAGAAGGAGGAAGGGGAGGAGGAGAAGGAGGAAGGGGAGGAGGAGAAGGAGAAGAAGAAGCAGAAGGAGAAGGAGAAGGAAGGAACCCAGAGAGAACATAATTGTCCTGGTCTACAAACTCTGAGGGTGGGGGCCATGGCCATTTCCATCACAGCACCCAGATCATGGCAGGTGCTCAGTGGGTACTGGCTGCTGATGTGGATGGTGTTGTTGAACTCAGGAGAGGCAGCACAGCATAGAAGCGAATGGCAGGTGTTTGGGAGTCACCAGTTTGCCTTAAGAGTGAGATCCTTGGGCATTAGCTTCTCAATGCCTCTGTGAAATAGGAGAAGCAATGCTACAAACCTTCACAGAGTTGCTGTGAGAGTTATTTGAGAAATGAAGGTTAAACTGGGGGCTTTCCAGTAAAGTGCTAGCTCTTAAGATTATCAGTAACTCTTAAGAGCTATATTTTAGAATTGTATCTGAAATACATGAACTCTGTTCTCTTTATATTAATAAAAATTTTAAAATTTAAATAGAACCCCCATACACAAAGATTATCATTACTCATTGAAGATCATCTAGTTAATCAGGGGAAGACAAGCAAGAACCCAAGAGCATGACTTCTATTCCAGAATATTTTCTTCTATGCAGAAAAAATAAAATTTTAAAAATCAAGGTGATGCTGTTTATTAATGTTTCATTCTTACTCCTCAGCACTTTTAAAAATTCAGTATATTCTTTGACTCTGGACTCCCTTTAAATTCTCAAATACTTTGATTCTTTCCATTAGAAAGAAAACACAGGAAAAATGTGAAAATAGTGCTGCTTCAAACACACACATGCATGGACACATACACACCCTTCACACACATACTCCTCTTCAAATGCACTTTTTGGGTCAACATTTTCAGTAGAAAGATGTTGTATTTATTTAACAATCAATGGGAACCATAAAAACCGTAACATTTCCATCAGTGCTAAGACTTCAGTATGTCGAGACATGTGTCCAGCTCCTTTCTGAAGACTTAATATCAAGGTGCCATCATCATCCATAATGTGTTTTTGAATCAGGTCTTAAAACTTAATGTGGCTTTTATGCCTGGAGATAAGGAAGGATTTGGGTTTGGCAAGTTACAGTGGTGCACAGAGGGCCACTGGTCGATCCTAATTCTCCAGGATGATTTAAAACCTTAATTGGCTCTGAAAGTTATTACTTGGAATGGCCTTCTCCTCGGCCTGCTGCACTGTGGATGGGTGACACCCTGAGAAGGCAGACCACACTGGAGGGAATCAGGATTCCATTAGAAAATCCTTTTTCATTCTGAAAGACGCTGAAAGTGAACAAGGGTTAAGAGACAAAGCTTTTCCTTAAAAAGAAATGGGCTGCGAATTGAAAGTTATTAAGACTGAAAGGCTTGGCAAAGAGACAAGAACTGAGAATGGAAGCAGAAACTTGTAGCACCAAGGGTCCCTGCATTGTGGTCACAATCCTGGCTACACCATGGCCCAGCTCTGTCCTGTACCAATGCCTTCAGGATTAAATAATGTGGCAAAGAATCCACAGTCATTCTAAACGAGTGTTGCAAGATTGACTGTAGATTCTTGCCTTATACCTTCTAAAAATATCTGCATTTTAATTGTTCTTTTAGGGGTCTAATTTAGGAGGGCCTCAGCCATCCCAGTTCAGCTGCTAACTGTGAGTCTCACACTGGTCAATAACTGGTTTATCTGCTATGTTGTCAGCTCTCCAAGGAAATTCATTTTGGCCAATGGGTTTTTGTAAGCAAAACCTCAGCAGTGAGCCTCCATCTCTCCGGTGTTCTCAACACTGGAGGTGAAGAAAGGGGGTTGGCTACAGGTTATGGGTCCGTTTCTTTCCTTGGCTTTCAATACATTTCCCAGGCACCATGTTTTAGTGCCATAAGATTCTGGCACATGTCTCTCCATCCTGAAGTCAAGGACACTTACTGAGTGTCTATAAACCATTTCCTGCCAAGGGAAGGTGAGAGTAGGTGTGGAGTGCTGGGAGACACAGACATTGCTGCAGAAGCTGCAAGACAAAGCACGGGTCATAGGCTTTAAGGGAGCACAAAGGAGGGAGCTGATCTCTCGTGGAGGCAGGGAACAGGCTCCAGAGGAAACGTACACAGAGGAGTTGGCTTTTGTGCAGCCTTCAGGAATGAACAGCCCTTCCTGGGCTGGGGAGGAATGGAAAGTATGCCTGCCCCACCACAGCCAGCAAAGGGGGAACCATCTTGACAAAAGCATGAGGGTGAACTCGGTGTTGTTATGTGCTGAGCTGTTCTGCCCTCAGATTCATATGTTGAAGTCCTTATCCCCATTGTCACTGTATTTGTGGGAAGAAGTAATTCAGGTTAAACGAGGTCATAATGGTGGGGCTCTAATCCAATAGGATTAGAATCCCTAGAGAAAGAAGAGACACCAGGGATGCCTCGAATAGAGAAAAGGTCACACAAGGGCACTGTGAGAAAGCAGCTTCTGCAAGCCAACAATCCAATGATCTCTGTAACAGTGTTGTTTGGTCCTATACCCCTCCCCCACAGCCCACCCAGTCAAGGAAAATCCTTGACCCTTTTCAAGTTCTCTTCCCAGTCAATGCCCTCCCCCAGCCTTATCCTCCTCCTTCTGGGCAGTGAGAGCCCATCTCTTGGTCCACGTCAACTTCCCTTGACAGCAACAGCCAAACAGGGGTTCCCAGGTCCTCTTCAGGTGCACAGGTTTGTGCTGTTGAGAAAGCTAGAACATGGGAAGGAGAAGTTGGGAGAAGAGCAAGCAGGTACAAAAGCCCAATGAAGAGCCTGAGTGAAAAGGGGATTGAAGAACAGAAGGGAAGGCGAGACCAGAAGGGAAAGTGGGAAGGGAGAAAAATAAGGAGGCTGGAGAGACAGGAGGACACAAGACCCATTTCTACATTGTTTGTTCCAATGACTGAGGCTCAGGACTCTTCAGGGACTCTTCCCCAGGCAGCCCAGAGGTGTTCACTGCCTGCTGCCCCCCAGCAGCATAATAGGCTGGGTTCCTCTCTCTCTCTCTCTCTCTCTCTCTCTGCCTCTTTAGTGAGCCTATTTTAATTTTCTTCAGGTTTTAGGTTTAGAAACAGAGAAAGGCTACATCACTACAAAAAAGAAAAGAGAAAAAGGGTTTTTTTTTTTTTAATTGATCAAAACCATTAATGTAGAGTACCCAACTCATACACCTTTGATTAACCTTTATCTGGAGAGAAGTGATTGGTGATTAAGAATTAGATGAGGTGACTAATCCTATCAGGAATCAGCCTTCGAAGAAATCTGTTTCAGCACCAGAGAAAAGGCTGATAAAAACAATCATGGCTCTAATGGTGCCTTTTAAGGAGAATGATTAACCTGTAATAACAATTTTGGCCTCGACTTAAGGCCTGTAAAATAATCCTTTTTCATTAACTTCAAGTTCAATTAGCATCAATAATGAGTGCTCATTTAGAAGTAACCACAGCATCGAGCTCCCGGAAGGCTGAGTCTGTAGCTGCTCAGCTTCCGGTGGGGAGGCCCTTGGCGCCCACGGAGCTGCACGTCCCCAAGTCAGGAAGCTTTGGGTGTTCTCATAGGTGCAAAGTAAGGAGTTTAGCTCTCTGAAAGAGAGGGAGGGGGAGAGGGAGAGAGGTGTTGGATGAGACTGAAGTCTCTAGTGAAGAAGAGGGAAGAGGAGGAGGAAGGATAGCAGGAAGGGAAGGTAGAAGAAAAAGCCACCACTAATCTGCATGTTTGATATCTGTGACCCCACGTACCAGAATGAGAGAGAATTGCTCCTAATTTAGCTGAGCTGAATTCATAATCCAGAGACTTACTGGGACTGTTCTAAATGAATGGAAAGTCCCTGAAAAGGTATGGCCCACAAGGAGACAAGAGCCCTGTACAGAATCCTCTGCCCACCTATAACTGCAAAAACTACAAACGATGATATGGCTGCTTAGCAGGGACTTCTCCCTCCCTTCTTGCTAACAGAGCCTCCACTTTGTTCATATTTGGAGCATCTATGTACAGCGCTGGGAGAAGACTGTGGGATATTGGAAGTCAATGGTTTTCCAGGTGTGACGCCCGGACCTGCAGGGTGCTTGTCAGAACTGCATATGATCAGGCCCTCCCCAGCCCTACTGAATCAGACTAGGGGGAGACATCCAGCCACATGTGTTTTGACAAGCTCTGTAGTGATTCTGATGCACACTCAACTCTGAGACTAAGTGAATTGAGTTATTTCTTCTAGTGGTTGATTCTGCCACCATCCTGTGAGGCAGCTCCAGCAAATGGGCCTAAAAGAAATCCATGGGGGGGCCTTCAAAAAAACTTTCTTTTTTCTTAAAAACGGACAGAGGACAAGCACATGCCTTTTTCTATCTCCATGAGTGGCTGTGTATGAAGATGCCCAGAACTTCCACAGCCACCTGTTACCCTAGGGGAGCAGCAGACACTTGAAGAAGCTAGAGTAGAAAGACAGAAGGGCCTAGGTTCTTGAGTCTATCATGTGCACTGAATTAATCCACCATGGAGCCACACAAACCCACAGTCTCTTATATGAAACACCACACCGTTTGTTGCTTGGCAACTTTTAGCTGGGTGTTTGTTACTTGCAGCCAAAAGCATTCTAACTGATACAGATGAGAATAAGCATGATCACAGTACTAATAACCTCCCTAACGCACCTACCTGAGCACTGTGGTGTCTGCCTCATGAGCATCATCTCAATTCATCTCACAGCTGGCCTTGCCGCCTCTTTGGCCTAGAATCCTCACCACTAACAACACCTCTCTGGAAAGCTGACCTGACCTGAGAGTGCGGAGCTGCTCCAGTCCTCTCTAATGTCTCTACCTTGCCCAGATTACTCGGCCTTGGAAAGCACCTCATTCCTCCATCAGATTTCTTGGGAGGAGTTGGAAGATATAAAAGGATTAGAGGATCTGCCTGTGATGCCACTGGAGGGATGAAGTGGGCTGCCCACATGGGAGACCAAGCAGTGACCATGCAGTGGACCAGGGAGGCTGGCCTGGACTACACATCAAGCTCTCCCTGCCTTTTATACCAAGGAACTCCTTAGCCTCTAAGCAGGGTTGCTGCCTGCTCTTCTCTTTTTCCCCACTTCTTTCTTCTTGGCTCATAGTTCCTACAAAGACAAAAATTGAGCACAGTTTTAACTTTCCTTTGAGGAAATTTCACTTGGAAATATTTTTTCTGGCACCTACTGGGGTGCATCCTTGCACACAGTAGGTGCTGCACTCGATGTCTATCCACAGTCAACAAGAAAATCAGAGATGGAGATATTACATTTGCCTAAACTTTGGAGAAGTTCAATAAAAAGGAAGGAGCTGGGGCTATACTATCTTACCTCTCTGCCTCATCCTGTAACTCTTCCCCCTCAAGAGAAGAGGACATCCCACGAGGAAAGGTGTCAAGAGAAATAAAAGAAAAAGCAAGAAAGAAAAGGGGAGGCAGAGCGAGTGACAGCCAAGGAACAGATAGATTGGACAACCACTGGATTCTGTTTCCTGTCCCATAGGCCCCAGGAAAATTACAGTCAAATGTCTTTTCATAAGGAAGCTTTCCCTTGTAATAGGGATGAGAAGAAAGCACAAGCCTGAGCTTAAAAACCTGAGGCCAAATTCCAATTTCATCGCTTACCAGTCACGTGGCCTGGGCAAGTCTCAGAGCCTCGTCTGCGATACAGAGATGAAAACAACCACCTTCTGTAGTTGTGAAGATTAAATGAGAATGTATATAGAGAGCCTGGCGTATTAGAGATGAAAACACTAAATTTCAGTGCCATGCATCTTTCCTCACAATTCTTCACTCATAATTACCTTAACGAAGGCCACTCCCTATGCCAGGTAATGCTTGAGCATATTTAACTAAATTGCTAATGAATTTTTCTCTGTGAAGAGGAGAAAAAGGATGACTACAGTAAAGAAAATCCAGCTTCTGAGTGCTGCACCTGCTGTTTCTGCTAACTCAGTTCAAACCACAAATGAAGCTTGGTGCCAGGAAAGGAGTCCCAGCTTCCAGCCCATCCACCAGGTCTGAAAACTCTGCTCCATCTGATCACATTATCTGCCAAGCTGTTCATCTATTTTTGAGAATCAGTGCTTTACTTAAGAAATGCTGCAAATCAAACAACAGGGCTGTCCAGGGAACTGAGAATTTAGCTCTTTAAACATTTTTTCCTATAAATATAAATGACTGCTTTCCTCTACAGAAAGCTTCTATCCCTCTGATCTACGAAGGATTGGAGAAAGAGCCCAGAGGAGCATCCCATCTCCTGGTGAACACTCCCGATCACCTAATCCCTTCACTGACAATAGTCTGAGCTGACAGAAATAGAGGTTATTGTGGTCCTCAGTTTATGAAGAATTAGGAGAAGAGGGAGTACATCAGACGAAAGAGCCAAACACAAAATTCACCAGGGAGGCAGAATGGAGAGAGAAAGGGAGAATTACTTTTAATACAGTTGTATAATCCATAATTCAGCCAGCTTTTTATTTCTCTTATCTTCTAAAAAACATGAAATTAAGTTCCAAGAGCAAAGTGCATAATCTATGAGATTCCTCTGTGCTGACGACTTCCAAATCCCCCTGCTTTGCCCGGACTTCTTCCATGAGTTCTAGACCCAGGATGCAGCTGACTGGACTTCTGCTGTTTTCTCAGCTCTCCACGTTGTGAGTGGAGCTCACCTCTTCCTCCTGGATTTCTTTTCTGCTCAAGTTCTTCTTTTCTATCAAGTGAACCATTATTATTCTAATCTTGCTGGAAAAAAGCTCTACAAAAACTTGGATTCCTCTTCTGTCTCTGATGACAAGGCACATGTTTTCCTGGAATCGTCCTTTTCTCTGCATTCAACTGAATCCACTCCCTTCCAGAGGAACCTCTCCTATCCCAGATTCCTGACCTCAGTCTCTATACACTAATCCAGACTGCACAACATGACTGATTTCAACTTCCTGAAATGCTGTTCACATCCCCTGAGGGCTGTATGTATCCTGCTGTGAGGTTAAATACCCCCCCCCCCACACACACACACACTTGCTGTCAAGGTCCTGAACCAACCCCTGCATACCCAACAGTTCTTACAGATACAAAACCTCTTCTCTAGAGAGGGAACAGCAAAGTATGGTGCTCAAGAAAGACAAGCTGATTTAATTTAACTGATCTTACTCCTCCTTCCCCCCAGGACCATGCTCCATGCTGCCATCTAGAATGCTATTCTTTTATCCCAACACTTTCCAAATCCTTCAGAACTCAACAGACTCAGCCCCATCCAGAAAAATTCTACTTAGCCCTCTTACTCACTATCCTTTACCCCAAGATACTTAGCCCTGAAGTCCACACCATCTTGTATTATTTTTAATGGACTAACTGGTGTAATGCTTACAGTACTTTTGATTTTATGGTGTGTTATCCTGCATATATAATCCTCTTAGATCGTCTCATCACCTGCACTTCACTGGGACTCAGAGTTTAAATGAAGATCATGAACTAACTGATGCTTTTGCCAAATCTTGAATCTCCAACTTCTGTCCCCAAATTGCATGTTTTTGGTCTTCCTTATTAAATGATATGTTCCTTAAAGTCACAGGCCACATTGTACAGCTATTGTTTTTTTTTAACTTTTATTTAATGAATATAAATTTCCAAAGTACAGCTTATGGATTACAATGGCTTCCCCCCCTCATAACTTCCCGCCCACCCGCAACCCTCCCCTTTCCCGCTCCCTCTCCCCTTCCATTCACATCAAGATTCATTTTCCAATCTCTTTATACACAGAAAATCAGTTTAGCATATATTAAGTAAAGATTTCAATAGTTTGCACCCACATAGAAACACAAAGTGAAAAATACTGTTTGAGTACTAGTTATAGCATTAAATCACAATGTACAGCACATTAAGGGCAGAGATCCTACATGAGGAGTCAGTGCACAGTGACTCCTGTTGTTGACTTAACAAATTGACACTCTTGTTTATGGCATCAGTAATCACCCTAGGCTCTTGTCATGAGTTGCCATAGCTTTGGAAGCCTTTTGAGTTCACCGACTCTTATCATATTTAGACAAGGTCATAGTCAAAGTCCTCCCTTCAGAGAAAGGTACCTCCTTCTTTGATGACCTGTTCTTTTCACTGGGATCTCACTTGCGGAGATCTTTCATTTAGGTCATTTTTTTTTTTTTTTTTGACAGAGTGTCTTGGCTTTCCATGCCTGAAATACTCTCATGGGCTTTTCAGCTGGATCCGAATGCCTTAAGGGCTGATTCTGGGGCCAGAGTGCTGTTTAGGACATCTGCCATTCTATGTTACTCTATAGTTCTGAATACCAGGAGGTCTGTGTGATTATTTGTTGGATGGAGAACTGAAGTCAAGGAAAGAATCAATGAGCCATTAAGAAGTGTTGGGTTCACAGGGGCATGAATTGTTAAAGATGGAAAGGACTTGCTCCAGTAGCTCTTTTCTTATACCATATTTACATCCCTCACTCACTCTTTGTACCTTCCTTCACTGATTTGGTAAATGTTTACTGAGCACCTACTCTGTCCTGCATATTGAAATATATAGTCAAATACTTGCTTTTCTTTCATTCCCCATGTTACCATAAACCCTATCCAATTAGAGGAAATAAAGTACAGTTTTTATGTAAGCAAGTAGGTAGGCAGGTGGATATTCATTTATGTATAAGTCTGCCTATCTGTTTATCTATCAATCATTCATGTATCAATTGTTTGCCTCTGCCCACACAATTGGTATCTGACTGTTTATAATGATTCAAACATTATAGAAAACTATAATGGAGCAGCTTCAGTGAATTTGCTTTATAACCAGAAAAGCACCAAAATAACTTTGAGTTTTCCTTTGAGGTGGAAATGAGAATAAATTTTCTTAATCTTATCATAGTCTCCAAAGTATATTAGTTAGAAGTAAACAGCTCTTATCATAATCTGCTAGTTACCAATTATATATGAATCAGAGGAGGCTATCACTTCTTATCAATGCTCTGTGAAATTCTAATTGACCCTGCAACTGTTTATAGAAATATTATCTCCCCAGCAATGCTTCAGCTTCAGCCCAGGAAATAGGGTAGAATCAAAGAATCTTAATATGAAAGAGACAGAGATTAGAACTTAGTTGAGTGATTAGAACTTAGTTGGGTGATTTGCTTAGGTTCAAACAGGACAATTCAGGAACAACCAAAAATGAAAACTTAATCTCAAGAGTCCTGCTCCAGAACCTTCCCCTCTCCATCCCCTGCTTCAGTTTGTATGATAGTTCTCAAACTTCAAAGTTAATTACTGAAATGAGTTTTTCTACTATGAAAGTTAAAAAACTTATAACAAATAGCGTAAGAGTAGTCTTTATGATTTAATTAAAATCCTTCTACATTGAATGGTAAATAAGACTTGTTGCTTACATATGGAATCTTAGGTAATACACAGTAGACAGGTTTAGTGTTCAAATGATGTCCTAGTCTACAACAGCTAAAGACTGCTTTCAGGGCCCTCATTTATTTAGTTGTATTTTCTACTAGATAAACTATGAGAAGTTAGATCCCAGAAAATATTAATTGGAAAAGACGCCACAAAAATGATGAGAAACACTTTTATTAATAACAATTATAATGATGAAACAGAAGATGGTAGATAGTAACCTCAGTGCTTTAGCCATGTGCCAAGTGATGTACAATATTTTAAAAATTATTTCATTTACTTCTCATAAGAACCCTATGATGCAAGTAATAAAATTATCTCTAACTTAGATATTATGTCAAGAGTAGAAAAATTAAGTTATTGTTTTATCAGCTAAAGAACTGACAATTAGGAGCCAGCGTTGTGGGCAGTGGGTTAAGCTGCTGCTTGTGATGCCAGCATCCCATATTGTAGCACTGGTTCAAATCCTGATCTCTGCTTCTCATCTGGCTCCCTGCTAATGTGTCTAGGAAAGCAGAAGAGGATAACCCAAAGACTTGGGCCCCTGCCACTCATGTGGGAGAACAGGAGGGAGTTCTGGGCTGCTGGCTTCAACTCAGTCCATCACCAGACATCCCAGCCATTTGGTGAGGGAACTAGTGGGTGGAAGATTCTGTGTTTCCCTCTCTGTCATTCTGTGTATCAAATAGATAAAATAAATATTCAAAATAAAGAACTTATAATTAATAAGTTCTGGAGCTGGGTACCAAATGAAGAACTAACATCAGATTCCATATTCTTAACATAGTGTAATACTGTCTGCTTTCTATTTCTTGAGATTTACTAACTTATCTGAAAGAGTTACAGAGAGAAGAAGACATACACACACATAAGTCTGCATGCGCACGTGCACACACACACACACAGACACACACACACACACACAATCTTCCATCCACTGGTTCATTCCCCAGATGGCTGCAATGGCTGGGTCTGGGTCAAGCTGAAGCCAGGAGCCAAGAACTTCTTTAAGGTTTCCCATGTGGGTGGCAGGGACTCAAGCACTTGGAGCATCTTCCACTGCTTTTCTCAGGCCATTAGAGGGAACTGAATCAGAAGTGGAACAGCTGGGACTTGCACCAAAGCCCATATGGGATGTTGGTATTGCAGGCAGAGCTTTACCCACTATGCCATAACACCAGCCCCTAATACTGTCTCCTTTCAAAAGTATGTGATTTAGCTTTTGATAATACTTCTTTAAAAAATAAAACAAAAGTCCCACCTTTCAGCACCTGCATTGTGAAAAGGATGGCACTACTCCTGATGATAACTGAATATGACATTGAGTAGAGAATTACAGTCGGGGCTGGAGGATTAGACTTCTATCAGGATTTACACAGCTGGGGCAAGATAATTCTCTCTTCTGCTTTAACAATAAACTGGCTTCAGTAAAATAGGGATAAATGATACAGGCACATATAAAATACTTTGTATTTAATCAAAGGAGGGCATAAGGATTGTAGGATCTTTCTCTGGATGTCACCACACCACACCACTCAGATACAAAAGACACAAAAACAATTTTATGCTGTAAAATATATCCTTGACAATACCAAACATTCTCATCACCCATCAAGGGCCTTTTACCACTTTTATTCTGAAAATTCATCTTTTCTATTTTCCATTTTCTGTTTTCTGGAATGCAAACATCAGGAAACATTGGCTTGCAATGGTCTCTTAAAAGTGCTCACAATTCGCATTGGTCAGAGTCTTCACGGAAATTAGACTTAAGTCTAAACTATGTTTCTTCCTAAATACTTAAGCACATAAATAACCTCTAGCCATCCTGGCTGTCATTTTAAGCTATTTGACATTTATTGTTCTGAGGAGAAGAAAGGTCAGATGTATCAAATCTGCGTTTGTGCTTCATGACATTTCTCTCCATCCAGAATCTTCCAAATCATGGTATTGAGACTAACTGTGCAAGAAAGGAGGGTGGGAGGGATTGAGGAGGGGGAACCTTCCCTGCAACATGCTTCTCACCTCAGCTGCCCACAGAGACACATGGGTATTTAGGAAAACTGTGCTTTCCCCTTGGCTGCAGCTGAAAGCAGATATGGGGCACAAGGGGGCTGAGCCTTACACCTAGAATGTAAGGGGATGCATGGCTTCGAGATCTACTCAGCATGACCTTAGGTTAGGACCTGAGGCCACCTGGGCCCCCGCCTGGCCACTCTGCCCTTCGTCTCTGCATGACCCTCCACATACATGTCTTCTTGCCTCAGAGAAGGAAGTTGTTTTTCTTCTTTTCAGTCCTCCCTGCCCCACAGTTCCATCCATTCCTACCTGTAAGATGCGATGGCAGATCAGATTTCCAGATCAGAGAGTCAGACCTCATCAGCAAAATCTTGTCTGTGCTCGAAGGCCACACCTTAAGAGGAGAGGATGTCGGGAAGAAACCAGCAGACAAAGTGGGCTCTGAAACCCACACTTTAGGAGTAACAGTGCCCACATGTTTCCCTCACATTGATCACCATCATGTCTTACATGAGCACGCCATGTGTGTCATAATGGTTGGTAATGATGGGCTTCATAAACAATGGTGGTCCCACAGGAGCTGAAAAGTTTCACTGCTTAGTGATGTCCTAGCTCTTTCTGTCACAGTGCAATGCATTAGCCACATGTTTGCAGTGATGCTGGTGTAAATAAATCTGTATACCAATCATATGAAAGCACAGAACATACAGTTATATACAATGTGTAACACCTGACAATGATAATAAGTGACTACATTACTGGCCTATTGATCTACTAGACTATACTCTTATTGTTCTTAAGAGTGTATTCCTTCTACTTATTGAAAAGTACAATAGCATGCAGTGTTACATTGGCAACAACCTCGCACACCTCATGTTTATGCGTCTCTCAGTTGCATGAGGAGGCCGCATGGGTGACTGACCTGATCACCAAGGCTTGTGTAAGTGCACACTAGGATGTTCTCACAGCCATGAAACCACACAGCAATGCTCTTCTCAGAACGTTCCCTTGTTAACAATGCACAACCCTCTGTACTTGTTCATGTGCGCATTGAAGATGCTTCCTTACCAGGCTGTAAACCCCAGGAGGGCAAAGCTCATCTGCTCTCTTCATTGCTCTCTGTTCAACATCTAGCATAGTGCCTGATATACTGAAGTTGCTTGACCATTACTTGTTGAATTAATATTTCAAAAAAGAAAAGAAAAATGAAAGAAAATGGAGGAAAAGAAGGAAGAGACCAAAGGAAATATCCTGGGGTATGGGTTACCTAACTTCAAATGCCAGAAGGGCCCACAAGCTAGAGAAAAGACAGTACTTGGGAGGCAGAACTACAGCCACAGTCAGATCAACAAGACACAGAAATTACAGGTGTAGGGTTACACAAGCTTGGATTCAAATGCTAGATCTTTCTTTACTGGCTATGTGACTTTAGCCATATTACTTCTCTGAGCCTCAGAGTTCTTTATGTGGAAAATGGAGATAATACTAAAATCAAACTTAACATGTTTTGGTAAGGTATTAAGCAAAGTAATTTGCATGAAGCTGTTCAATGGTAGCTGTTATCATTAACAGCAAGTTAAAGAGGAGAGGAATTCAGTCACAATCAAATATTTTCCTAACAGATCTGTCCAGCAAGAACTGGGAAGTCTCATAAAACTAGGATCCCCACATCTTTCCTCAGAAATATTTTTAAATGAGATGGAATGAACTTTAAGAGGAAACTCCCAAAGCAGATAGGTAGGGGCAGAACAGCAAATAACAGCCTACAAGGAATGGACTGAGCAGCTTTGCTACACAGCTATCCTCTTCTGATACCTGAAGTCTCCTTTCTCTTTAGCTTTTTCCCTCCAGATTTTCAGCATTAAGACATTTCGGCTATCTTGAGTACATCGTTTCTTCACTCTGCTGGACCCTCTAACGTCACTGATACTTTATTCTTGTTCACCTCATCTTATCACTCATGAACACCTCAAGCAACTACTTAAGTACATTTTGCTTCTAAGAGGACTCGTATTTACTCAGCACTTTCTCTAAACTTCTTTCCAACTGGGGCTGCTTTCTGTAATGCAGCTTGGTGAATGGCTTTTGGCCAAATACAAAGGCATTTCCACTCCATCTTTGAAACACCTGCCCTGTTTAGCATCTATGATGCCATGTGATTCGGAGGTCTCTCTTTCTTCTGGTTAGAAAGTTCTTTCTGGTGATGTCATTGATTCATTCAACGAGTTATGAACTTCCCTAAATCTCAGATGTGACCTTCCTTCCTCTTCTTCCTCAGGATAAATCATCTACTTTTCAAGAATTAAGCCACCAAGTGCATGTATATATCCCATATCCTTATCTTCAGCCTTGATCTCTCACCTGTTCAGTATCAGCCCACATCTGCATGCCCATACCAACCAGATGACCTCATCCACAGCTGGATACCCCACTGTCACTGTCATGCCAACTACTCTCCCTCAAACCAGATCTTCCTCCCAAGTGTCTTCTTATCAGTAATAACGTAAGGCTGCAAGACCCTGGATCAAAGCCTTGGACTTAGACTCCTTTTTTATTACTCTTATATCTGGGTGTCTCTTGGCCCAGCTCTGATGCTTTCATTCCTGAAGCAGTTCGATAGCCTCTTAGGATTCCAATCCAGCACCATCCTTCTGTGCTCTAGGGAAACTCACTAGCAAAATGCATACAAAAGAATCTGCATTTGACTTGCAATCAACACACAGCTTCCCCATTCAAAATCTAAATACTTTCTTAAATACTTAGCATAAAATCTAAATTCTAAACTCAGTAAGCCAACTCTACCACTAACTTATAGCATTGACCCAGCAGATTTTTCCTTCAACCTTCAATATACTTCAGACCTCTCTGTTCTGGCTAGTCCTACTTTCTTACACACATGCACCTTATGTCTCTCTCTCTCTCTCTCCTTTCTCCTCCATTCTCTTTCCTCTTTCCCTCTCTCAAATCAGGTATTCCCCTTCAGAGCACTGTTTTGTGCTATTGCTCCAACTGGAAAGGCATTCTCTTTTCCAGGTAAAATGTTGCACTCCCTCCAAGATCCTATTCTCAAATCACCTCTTTCTTGAAGTGCTGTTCTAACTCAGTGTCTGTCTCAGGCCCAAAGGAAACCATCATTCTTGGCCAGTATTCTTGACCTCTCTGCCAAAAGGCAATAAATTTATTGTTTCCAAAATTCCAGAGCTGTAATTTCTGGTTATGGAGGAACTTCACCCTGTCATCACATACTGAACAAGTGGAAGAGTTCCATGTGTTAACAGAACGTGTTGATATCTGGAGACACTGAATAACTGTCCAAGCCTTCAATGAACCAACACACCCACTCATACCACTTGTTTAGCATTTAAGAGCTGCCTTTTATTGGAGTTATGCCTTAGCATGCTTTGTTTGCCTTTTCTCCCCAACTAGTCTATGAACTTGCTACAAGGAAGATATTATACTTCAGTCAATTTGGTAAGTGCTCAGTTAAGAAAAAAAATTGAACAATGAGTAAACATTTCCTGAGGCAAAATTCCAAACTCATGGACATCTATGAAAAGGATTACCTTGTCTTTTTTTTTTTTTTTTTTTTTTTGACAGGCAGAGTGGACAGTGAGAGAGAGAGACAGAGAGAAAGGTCTTCCTTTTGCCGTTGGTTCACCCTCCAATGGCCGCCACGGCTGGTGCGCTGCGGCTGGTGCACCACACTGATCTGAAGGCAGGAGCCAGGTGCTTCTCCTGGTCTCCCATGGGGTGCAGGGCCCAAGCACTTGGGCCATCCTCCACTGCCTTCCCGGGCCACAGCAGAGAGCTGGCCTGGAAGAGAGGCAACCGGGAAAGAATCTGGTGCCCCAACCGGGACTAGAACCCGGTGTGCCAGCGCCGCTAGGTGGAGGATTAGCCTATTGAGCCACGGCGCCGGCCGATTACCTTGTCTTATTCTTTTTTGGTAGGCACCTCCTATACAGTTCAATATGGAATCTCAGGAACAGGCCAATATGATCATGATCTCAAAATCCATCATACAGGTTCCCAGCCACAAAGGAGTAACTAGCACCAGATTAGCTCTTTTGCCACAAATAGCTATAAATCTGGACAAAATATGTGAGAAAAACCATTTTCAGTCATTGGATAATCAGCAGCATGGGACTGTAATCCTTAAGAGAACCAGAAGCAAATGTGCTGGAACCTAGCAATGCCCGGAATTTTGCCTGGAGGCCTATACCAGACTCTAACACAGGAAGGAGGGACCCAAATAGAGTGAGATGGTCTCACTGACCAGAGATAACAAAGTGAGGGCTGGGATACTAAAGAAGCTTGAATTGGGCAGGTGCCGTGGCTCACTAGGCTAATCCTCCACCTGCAGCGCCAGCACACCGGGTTCTAGTCCCGGTTGGGGCGCCGGATTCTGTCCCAGTTGCTCCTCTTCCAGGCCAGCTCTCTGCTGTGGCCCAGGAGGGCAGCGGAGGATGGCCCAGGTGCTTGGGCCCTGCACCTGCATGGGAGACCAGGAGGAAGCACCTGGCTCCTGGCTTCGGATCTGTGCAGTGCGCCGGCTGTAGCAGCCATTTGGGGGTGAACCAATGGAAGGAAGACCTTTCTCTCTGTCTCTCTCTCTAACTCTGCCTGTCAAAAAAAAAAAAAAAAAAGCTTGAATTTCCAGGGAGTGAACCAGAGAAAAAGGGGGTGGGGGGAGAAGAAGAGAGGGAGAGAGAAAGAGAGGGAGAGAGACAATCTGCCATAAAATTGCATAGGGGATACCTTGAATCATTGGCTGAATACCAAGTTGTGCATCCATAGGTGGGATTCCACAAGACTGAGCAGAGTCTGTACGTGACCTTCTATAGCACACACAGGGGTAGCTTAATAATCAGAGTGGGGAGACCTCACTGAACATCTGAATCATCTGAATCATTCAGTGGAGACTCCAGACAGGCCAAACCTTAATAATAAACCTAAACTAACCATAGGATAAAGGCTTCCCCAAATTCCCTCTTACAAAGCTTGATAATAGTCCTTGAACATATCAATTTGATAGACAAGCACACTAACTGTCAAATAAAATTTTACAATCTTTAAAAGAAGACAACAAAATCTACATATTCAATAATGTAATACTTAAAATGTACAATACCCCATACAAAATTACCAGATATGCAAAGAACCAGAAAAATGTGACCTTCAAGGGTACTTCAAGAAGTTCATGGGAAATGTAATTAAAAGATAATTTTTTAAAAAAATTTTTGGACAGGCAGAGTGGACAGTGAGAGAGAGAAACAGAGAGAAAGGTCTTCCTTTTCCGTTGGTTCACCCCCCAATTGCCGCTGTGGCTGGTGCGCTGCGGCTGGCGCACCACACTGATCTGAAGCCAGGAGCCAGGTGCTTCTCCTGGTCTCCCATGTGGGTGCAGGGTCCAAGGACTTGGGCCATCCTCCACTGCCTTCCCGGGCCACAGAAGAGAGCTAGCCTTGAAGAGGACCAACTGGAACAGAACCGGCCTCAGGCGGAGGATTAGCCTATTGAGCTGAGGCGCTGGCTGATAAATTTATTTTCATTCAAAAATCTTTGAAATCCATTCAAGGGTGGATCTTTCGAAAGTTCTTGGAAAATGCATATTTTGAAAAAAAAATGCATGGATGGAAACTTTGATGCAGCAAAGGAAGGAGGGACTGCCAATGTAGCCAAGATGGAATTAAATCCACTAGATCCTGTTATCTTGCTGTTTGTAATCTAAAACTCTGGACAAAATACAAAAAAAAAATGGCTACTAGAAACTGAAAAGTAGATAAAACTAGGAATATTAAGAAAGATAGTATAAACTTGGAGAAGCAAGCCAGTTGGAGGTGTTTTTTCTTTTTTAAAAAATTTTATCTAAGGTATACAACTTTCATGTATTTCATATATACAGATTCAAGAATATAGTGATACTTTAAGATCAACCCTACACTAAGTAAAGAGTTCAGCAGATAGTATGAAGAAGAAGAAGAAGGAAAAATAACAACAACAACAAAAAACCAGAGGAGACAAGGGCTGTAAACAATCACAGAATCTAAAAATCACAATTTATAGGAGTGAAATTTCACTCCTATAAATTACCTTTTAGGTACTCTATTAATAAGTTACCACATATCAGGTAAAACATATGGTATTTGTCTTTCGGGGACTGGCTTATTTCAATAAATATAATGGTTTACAGTTCCATCCATTTTGTTGCAAAAGACAGGATTTTCTTTTTTTTAACCACTGTGTAGTATTCCATCTGAGCCAAATGCAAGCACTCACCAAAGCTGCGGGGATGCCATGGACAGTTAAATGCCCAGAAAAACCCTTTCCTTTCTGGCCAAAAGGCCAGGGAAGGGAGTCTTATAACTCAATGAGTGTGGAAGGAAGTCTGTTTGTTTGTTTCTTCTTCCTTTTCATCTCATCAGGCTGAGGGTTCACCAGTATGTCAGCAACCAAAACTCTTACTAGAAATCTCGATAGAAACCACATCTTTCAAGCCAGGAGACTGAGAAGGGGGATGTGTAGACTAAAAATATGGAGGAAACCCCTGTTTTGTTTTGTCTTTATGATGAGGTCAGGGGCCAGCAGTGTGATATGGTAGGTAAAACCACTGTCTGAAATGCCAGCATCCCATATATGTACTGATTCATGTCCTGGATACTCCACTTCTGATGCAGCTCCCTGCTCATAGCCTGGGAAAAGCAGCAGAGGATGGCCCAAGTGCCTAGGCCCCTATCACTCACATGGTAGACCTGGAAGAAGCTCCTAGTTCCTGGCTTTGGCCTGGCCCAGCCCTGGCTGTTTTTGCCATCTGGAGAGTTAACCAAGAGATAGGAGACATATCTCTCTCTCTCTCTCTCTCTCTCTCTCTCTGTAACTCTGACTTTAAAAAAGAAAGAAAGGGGGAAAAAAAGATGGTGAAGACACGGGCAATGGTAATTTGCAAGGGCAAGCCTCATTGCAGGAAGCCTGAGTTTAAGGAGAATCCTAAAGAGAAGACAGATGGAAAAGGATTCTCTATCAGGGGGAGAATGTTCAGTGACCTGGGGTTCATATAAGGCCTATAAAGTCATTTGGTCTGGCTCCGCCAAAGTAACCACAGCTGGGACTTGAAATTCAATAAATCTATATGACAACTTTACATGGCCTGCAAATTATGTTATAAATATGCAAATGGCCTTTGGCAGAAAAATGGTTCCCCACCCCTGTGAGAAATTGGCTCAGAGTTCCAATTCACCTCTGTGTGGCACATGTGGGACAGACTCAAAGCATCAAAATAAGGGCTCTAAGAACAAAACGAAGGCTTAAACCATACCGAAGTCTCAAACCACAGAACATAATATTCAAAATTTCCAGCCTACAATCTAAAGTTACCAACATGGAACAAAAATAAGAAAGTGATCAGTTCCTAAGGACAAACAGTATGAACAGACGCCAGTAACAAGATGTTGCAGATGCTGAAATTATCAAAGACTTTAAAGAAGCTACTGTAACTGTGTTCCAGGAGGTAAAAGTAAACACTAGGGACGAAGGATGCAAAGACAGTTCTCAGGAGAGAAGAAGAAATTGTTTTTAAAATCAGAAAATTTAAACTGAAAAAACACATTATCAAAAATAAATAATTATAGTAATGGCGATAACAGTGGAAAAGGGCAATAAATTTGGAGACTGATCATAGAGATTGCCCAATTTTCAGACAAAGAGAAAAAAATGGAAAAAAATTAGTGGTGCCTCAAGTGCATACGAGTTCTGCTGGTACTCTAAGAGAAGTCTCAGTGGAGGAAATATAGATAAAGTTGAAGGAGGACAAGGAAGAGTTGGAGAAGGACAAGAGGAGGAAGAATAAGAAGAGGAGGTGGTGGAGGAAGAGGAAGAAAAAGTCGATAAAAAATGAAACAAAGTCTAAAATATCCCCAAATCTGATACAGATTCAAGAATCTCAAAAACATTCAAACAGAATAAAATCAGATAAAGACATGCACAGATCCATTCTAATAAAGTTTCTGGAAAATCAAAGAATAAGAAAAATCTTGAAAGCAAATGTAAATGGGATCAACAGCGTAACAGCAGACAGCACATCAGAAATTACAAAGGACAGAAGAACAACACACATATGTGTAGAAAGAAAAGAACTGTCAATCCAGAAATCTGTGCCCAGGAAAAATATCCCTCAGAAATAAGACAAAATAAAGACATTCTTGGATAAAGAAAAAACTAAGAGAATCTGTTATCAGTAATCTCATTCTAAAAGAATCATAAAAGGAGTTCCTTAGGCTTAAGGAAAATGAAAAAAAAAAAAACGGGAAAATGGAACTTTTGGAAAGAAGGAAGAGCAAGAGAAATGGTACATGTGGGTAAATATAAAAGATCATTTTTCTCCTAGGACATTTAAAACATGTATGACTTTGGAAACAAAAAGAATTACAAAAACTAGCAGAGATTTT
Organism: Oryctolagus cuniculus; assembly: GCF_051225735.1. Classification (NCBI taxonomy): domain Eukaryota; kingdom Metazoa; phylum Chordata; class Mammalia; order Lagomorpha; family Leporidae; genus Oryctolagus; species Oryctolagus cuniculus. The sequence goes on along the minus strand of NC_142868.1, from coordinate 178,015,198 downwards.
AATTACGTAGATATACTATATTTGACAAGATGGCAGAAGAGACAAGAGTAAAGGGACCAGGGTCCAGTGTTGTGGTGCAGTGGGTTAAGCAACCACTTTTTTTTTATATGACAGACAGAGTTAGACAGTGAGAAAGAGAGACAGAGAGAAAGGTCTTTCTTCCGTTGAAGCAGCCACTTTCAATGCCAGCAACCTCCATAGGAACACCGATTTGAGTCTCAGCTACCTTACTTCAGATTCAGCTTCCTACTAATGCGCTTGGGAAGGCAATGGAAGATGAACCAAGTAGTTGGTTCCATGCCACCCATGTGGGAGACGTGGATGGAGTTCCTGGCTCCTGGCTTCAGCCTGGTCCATATCCAGCTGTTGTGGTCATTTGGGGAGTAAACCAGCAGCTACAAATTCTGGCTTTCTCTCTCTCCTCCCTCTGCCCCACTCTCTCTGTTGCTCTGCCTTTCAAATACATAAAAATAAATAAATAAATAAATTTTTTAAAAAAGAGTAAAGTGACAAAAGGTTTTAAGACTTCTATGTTTTACCTGAAATGGTAAAATAACTTTAGATAGAATGTGAAGGTAAAATATAAACTATATGCTATTATATATGTGTGTGTGTATACATATATATATATATATATTAAAAGCCTATTCAAATAACCCCCAAAATTTCAGTAAAACGACAAGAGTAGAACAAAAAACAGGAGGACAAATAAACAATAGACATACATATAAACAAATTCATTATAACATTAAGCACAAGCACCCTTTCCATATCAAGTAAAAAGCAGATTGTTTTTAAAAACACATGATACTGGCCGGCGCCGCGGCTCACTGGGCTAATCCTCCGCCTGGCGGCGCCGGCACACCGGGTTCTAGTCCCGGTTGGGGCGCCGGATTCTGTCCCGGTTGCCCCTCTTCCGGGCCAGCTCTCTGCTGTGGCCCGGGAAGGCAGTGGAGGATGGCCCAGGTGCTTGGGCCCTGCACCCCATGGGAGACCAGGAAAAGCACCTGGCTCCTGGCTCCTGGCTCCTGCCATCGGATCAGCGCAGTGCGCCGGCCACAGCGCGCCGGCCGCGGCGGCCACTGGAGGGTGAACCAACGGCAAAGGAAGACCTTTCTCTCTGTCTCTCTCTCTCTCACTGTCCACTCTGCCTGTCAAAAAAAATAAATAAAAAAAAAAATAAAAAAATAAAAAAAATAAAAAAACACATGATACTACCATATACTTTCTTCAAAAAACTCAATCTAAATAGATTAAATGTAAAATAATTAAACAAATATGCCATGTAAGCACTAACGTAAAGAGCTAGAGTCGCTATATTAATATCATGCTAAGTAAACTTCAAGTTAAGAATGTCACATGGGATAAGAAGTAATATTGAATCATGTGAAGAGTCAGATCATCAATAAGACCTAAATGTGTGTGTGTGTAATAAGACAGCTTCAAAATACACAAAGAGAAAGAGACAAACAGAAACTTAGACACACTTGCACTTCTCTGTTTGTAATCCATATGAAAGACAGGAAATCAGTAAGGATACAAAAGATCTGAACCATGCTATTAATCAAATTAACCAAACTGACACTAATTGAACACTCCACCCAACAACAGCAGAATGCATGCACTTTTAAAGGCACAAGGGATATTCAATAAGATAGACCATAAAACAAACTTTAGCGAATGTTAAATAAATGAAATCAAACCAAGTATGTTCTCATGGCATATCAAAATACACTAGAAATACATGAAAGAAAGATAACTTTAAAAACCCCAATATGTTTGAAAATACAACAACACACTTACAAATAAACCATGGGTCAAAGAGGAAACCCAAAAGGAAAATTAGAAAATACTTTAAAGTGAATGAAAATAAAAATACAATATAATGAAATATAGTTGTTACAGGAAATTTATAGTATTATATGTGCTTATATTAGAAAATAAGAAGAGTCTCAATGATCTAAAATTTGCACCTTTAAAAACTAGGAACAGAAGAGCAACTTAAATCTAAGACAAAAGAAATGAAGGAAAGATAATAAAGTAAGAGTAGCAATCAATGAAACTGAAAAAGAAAAATAATTGAGGAAAACATCACCAGACACTGGCACTTTTAAAAATGTCAATAAAATTGGTCAACTTATGGCCAGAATGACCACAAAGAAAAAATGGAAATGATACAAATCAACAATATAAACTATGAAAGAGGGAAATGACTACTGACCCTACAGACATAAAACAGCAAGAGAATATTATGAGCAACTTAACTTCCATTAGCATACAACTTTGATGAAATGAACCAATTCCTTAAAAGATACAGCCTTCTAAAGTGCACTCAAAAAGAAACATATAACACACAATCCCACAATCATTATTAAATAAATATAATTAATAACTGAAAACCATTCAACAAAAAACACGTACACTAGGCCAAAATGGTAAATTCTACTTTACAAAGATTCCAGAAGCAAAAATTTCCAATTCTCTTCCAGAAAAAAGGACAAGTGAAGAAAAAATTGCCCATTTTGTTTTATTTTCTGGGCCCTAAAGCCAGGCAAAAAAGGAAATGTACAGACCAATAATCTTCATGAACTTAAATGCAGAAATCCTCACTAAAATATTAAAGAACTGACCAGCAATATGTGGAAAGAATAATAGCTAATGCTCATGTGGGATTTATCCAGCAATGTAGCACTACTTCAATATTTGAAATCTAGGCAATAAAATTCATCACATCTACAAAACAAAGAAGAAAGACCATACCATGCTCTCAATAGATGCTCTGTCTGAGGGATGCCAGGAAGCATATCATGAGACATTGAAAGAGCCTTGGGGAGAGGACTCCCTGTAGGAGAACCGAGGCCTTCCACCAGTGGCCAGCACCAGATTGCTGGCCATCCCCACTTGTCACACCTTGTAAGTGCATCCTGCAGCCTCAGCCAAGCTTTTAATGTCTTCAGCCTTGTCTGCTATCTGACTGCAAGCTCATAACAGACTCAGCAAAATCACCCAGACAAGCTGTTTCCAAATTCCTAGCTTATACAAACAATGAAAGACAATCAATTCCTATGTTGAGCCACTAACTTTTGGGGTGATTTTCCTATGCAGTATTAGACATTCAATAAAATAGAAGTGTAAATTTAAAAAATCTCAGGAAGATAACACCATATGTTGACAATATCAGATATTCTCTGGAATGTATGAACAGAACAAATGGTACTTACATACATTACTGGTTGAAATGTAAAGAGATACAACCACTTTGAAAAAGTTTTTTTCTAAAGTGAAGCAAATACACATTCACCATATACTTCATCAATTCTATAATGGATTAAAAGAATCGACAACACAGATCCTTAAAACTATTTGTACACAAATTGTGCACAGGAGCTTTCTTCCAGAGAGACTCAACTGAAAATGTCTACCAACTGGTTACTGGGTACACAAATTGTTGTACTTGCATATAATGGAATTCTTTTCAGCAATAAAAAGAAACAACTGACCCATACAGCAACACAGGTAAATCTTAAAAGCATTACTCTAAGTGGCCAATGGTCCAGCATCTCTCTGGGGTGGAAGGGCCTGAACTGGACAGATGTCTGTCAGTTAAGAAAGATCCACAGTCTCACTGACGTCCATAAAAGAGTGTTAACTGCTAAAGGACCAACAGTAGTCACTGTGCACTTGCTCCCCGTGTAGGACCTCTGTCCCTAATGAATTGTAATATGAGAATCAACAGCCAATTTTCTCCCCAAACTGTACTCTATATGTTGTGTGTGTGCGTGGGTGAAAATTGTTTAAGTCTATGCTTAGCATGGAGTTGGTCCTCCATATATAAAGTCATACTAAAATGAACCATAGTGAAGAAGGAGATGGGAGAGGGAGAGGGAGGTGGGATGGGACCTGGGGGGGGAGGCGGGTGTGGGGGAGGGAACCACCATATTCCTAAAATTGTATCTATGAAAAAATGAGTTCATTAAATAAAAACTAAAAAAACAAGAAGAAGAAGAAGAACCTTACTCCTAACCACCTCTGGGAGCCTGGGAGTTAAGCAATACCTGCCCAACTCTTTGCTCTGCACTTTACAAATAAATGCCAACTTTCCTTCAAAAAGAAAAAAAAGGAGGATCCACCATCTAAAAACTACTTTTCTGTAACATCTCCATCTTGTTCTCCCCCAATATTAGAATTCTTACTTTCATAGGTTAAGGCTTGGCTCCTTCCTGTAGAAAACAATGAGCTGGATTGTGAACACTCTGCTTGACTCTCCAGGCTGAATCCAAGATCAAAAGACCTACAAGAGGATAAAGGCTGGTGGAAATGAAGTAAATTCCACACCTCCATTTCCCTTCTCAGATAGACTAAAATATATATGCATCCCTTATAGCTGCAGAGGGTGCAACCTGCATGACCAAACGCTATAGTGCTATGGCATCAAGAAAGAAGCCATCATATTGATGGAGCACATCAGATTCTGCGTTCAGGATTTACATGTACCATCTAATTTAATCTCCCTTACAACATCTTGAATACTATCACTGATAAGCACTTAGAAACTCTTATTAATACTCATTTTTCTGATAAAAATATTTTAAAGAACTTTTCTAAAGCATAGATATTGTCCATCAAATATCTGTTGCATGACCTTATAGCAAGGATGATGTAAAACTTTTCATCTATTTGCCCAGCTTGGATATTCATAACCGGCACCTTCAGATGATTCCCTAGTGTGGAATAAGTTTTGACTTGAAGGCAAGGATAATCATGGTTCTAGTCAGTAACTACCACAGCATCTGTCATGTCATAACCTCTGAACACATATATGAAACTTTCCAGGTCTACAACTTTGCATCTGTATGACCTTGAAAAAATGTTCCCCAATGTCTGGATTCCAGCAGCTCCATTTATAAAGTAAAGCAAGTACTTGCTACTGTAGAATTGATTAAAAAATAATAAATGGAAAAATGATTTATAAATTATAAGGTCCCATTCAACTGGACATTACTAATGTTGTAAAGGGAGGCAAGATTTCTTTTATGGGTCAGGCTGGGCAAATTCCAATAAAGTGAGGTTATCAGGCAGTAAACCCAAAAGCGGCAGTGTGCTGTAGCTCCTGCTGACCCAGCCTTCTCTCTTCTTTTCCCATGCACAGGCCAGACCCTCTGGACCTTCAGCAGACCAGCTTCCTTATAAAGGTATCCATTGCTATTACTGCAATATTCTCCTCCCACACCCAAACCTCTCATGGGTTTTCTCTCTCTTTTATAAATTTGTGAAATATTGAATTGAACTTGGATGAAACTCATCTCATATATATATATATATATATTCCCCCTCAACATTTCAAAGGGTTTTCAAGTGGCCAGTCAGAATTCACCAAATCTAGAATTGATCTAATCTTCTAGAATTGATCTAATCTTCTCAAGGTCCAGGTCATCTTCTTTGTTGATCATGCCATGACACAGACACACACACACACACACACACACACACACATCTTGAATATATCATTCTCTTCTGAGTGTGCCTGCCCTCATTGGATATCCAGATTGTACCCCAGAGAAATACTCTGTGTTTGGTCTAGTTATAGAAAAGAATAAACCCAATAATTTCAAAATAGTTTCTAATAATCATCTTCTAAGTGCTTCCTACCAACTTCAAAGACATTTATGCAATTCTTTTCTTTTCCCCCAGAAACACTATTGCCCAAAGGCTCTCACGAATTAGATACCAAGAGATACATTCCTGCTGCCATTCCCCATCCTGGCTCTAAGCCTGTTGTGGCTTCTCAACATCTGAAAATACAGAACCAATTAATTATGAATGCTGCGGCTTGTCTGCCCCACATCTCACCTGACTCCCTGCTCTGTTGGAATTGCATCCCATAGTCAGAGGACTATCAATTTCAGAAAAATAAGGATCCTTGATATCGAACCTGAAGTTTCCTTCTGCAAGTCTCATCCTATTACTTCCACGGGCCACACTAAATAACTCCACTCCTTCACTGCCACACTCCCTCTCCAGAGATTTGCAGATTGTTACCATGGCTTTTCCTTCATCACTACTTAGCCCAGCCAAATATATTTAATTCTTTTCATCTTTCATCATAAATCAGTTCCTTCAACTCTTAAATCAGCTCTCTGCTCTTCTCTGGACTGGTTCCAACTCTCCCAATTCACCTCCAATAACTGATATCCCTTCTGGGAGCTCCAGTTTCCTCTCTCCACAAATGAAATGAGAAGGGCCTGACACACATGCAAGTTCAAGGGTCAGGGGGATTGCACTGGATAATCTACTCGACATTGTTCAGGCCTCTCTGTGACACACTCAAGGTCCCAGGTCATGTATCCCCCTTACTGGAATGGGGAAGGTGTGTATGCAAGAAAACAGGACCCTCTCTATCCCATAAGTTATCATTCTATAGATCTCAGCCTTGGGGGTGCCAGGAGCAGATCTCAAAATGTTTACATCTCCATGGCACAAACTGAAGATGTGGGCAGTGTGGCAGTCTCCAAAAACGCACCCTTTCTGCAACTTGGGCTGTCCTAGGATGGCATATCACCAGCCACAGCAACTGCCCTCCTCCATGAACGGGTGATCTGGGGAATTGCCCCATGCTTTGAAAGGCTGACCCCACTCATGAATTCACAACAATACACAAAAACATAAGCATGCCATGCATTACAAGGCATCACAGACATCCCTTTGTCCTCGCAGACAGCCTAAACCACAGTAATACAAAGGTTTCACTTTGTTTTAAGTGGCTTCTTTTCCATTTTTACCATTCCCTCACCAGGGTCCTACTCAGACTTAGGAAGATATCTTCTGTTTGAGACACATGGGCTGCTCCAGGCCTCTCATAAGAAGGGGTGGCAGAACAACAATCCCTTCGTTTCCCCTGCACATAAAAAACCCCACCAGCATGATGGTGCTCCTCTAGCCCAGTCTGCTGGTCATTCTGGTAGAAGCAAGAATAAGTAAGCTGAGATGTGCCTTTTTCCCTTTGTATAATTGAAGAGCCTGTGTCAAAGAGTCAAATGCCCTTTCTATAAATCAAAGCCTATATAAAAAGAAAAAAAAAACATTTCTCCAAACATGATGAATAGCAAAATCAATCCAGAAGGCAGAACGTAAGCTTGAATTTTCATACAAGAAAATAAGTGGAACCACAATGATACATGTTGCACCAAATATGGAACATGATATAGCAGGGTGTTTCCACTCCATGAGAGACCTGCAGTGGAGACTATCTGAATTAGATGGAGGAGGCAGTGGTAAGGTAAGAAGCTAGTCCTGCATGGCCAGCTGCCTAACTGCAGCCAGCATATGTCCACAGAGACAGGAAAGACCATCCTGTTCCAAGTGTGATCACCACAAGGCCCCAAGTGCTTTTCAATAAGCTGCCTCTCTGGAGGTCATAGCGAGCTCATCCAATTACACTTAGTGTCTTATTTGATCCCATCAATAATCATTTGATCCCAATCTTGCTGATAAATGCCTGGCCAAAATTTCTAGTTTTTTAATGGCAGAAGCCTGGCTCTTTCTGAGACCCTTGTTGCTAGATATGTCAAATGATGCAGAAGGACTTGGTCCAGCTGCCAAATGGGCTGTGCTGCCGAGGGAGGACTTGGGATGTGCACAAAACTTCCCTACGGCCAGAGCAGCTGTTGGAGAACATGAAGCTACACTACCCACAACCCACAGAAGCTTCAATTCCTTATCTAAAGCTGAACTGGAGTACATTCTCCAAACACATCAAGCATAGAACATTCAGAGACATTCACTAACAGCTTCATGAAACCTGCCTGTTTACAGTGTACAAATTTGCAGTTACACAAGAGATCTCTTTTGCCTGTCACCAATATCCAGCAACAGTTCATACAGACCAGGGGGAGCTATAGTTTTTAAGAACAGGTGATGGGGAAGCCCCAGAGGTGCTCATAGATGTGAATGTGGTAGAAAATACACATTTCCAAACAAATCACTTTTATATTCACTACATAAACATTGAGCACGGAAATAGAATGCTGCATGGATAAACAACAGAAGCCAAGATGACATTAAAGCCCAGCTGTTCTTTACAAAAGTATCTGCGGTGGGACAACCATATCCATCTCCCATCTCAGTTCACAGAAGGCAACCACCAAACTCATCAGATTCTGACTGTTAATATGGACTGAATAAATTCCAGCATTGAACACAAGGGGTCATTTTAGGCACCAATGCCACTCATGCTAATGCTGAGATACACACCCACACTGTTTTCCTTGGGGATTCCATACCCATATGTTTTCTGTGCAATGACTAGGAAGCTCCAGCTTTGAATTTCCCCATTACTCAAGAGAACTCGGTGTAGGGGAATATATGCATGTTGGGACAGCCATGAGAGATACTTGTAGCTCTACAATAGGCTTTTTCCCCATGCTTTCCATCCAATTAATATCAGACATAGTAACCAGTGAAGCATAAGAACTTCATTTATTTTTGACGATGAGAGTGATAGAAAATAAGCTGGGTATGCTCAATGGAATTAGTGTAGGCTTTAAAAAAGCACGACTTCTTTTCTGTGCTTTTTTCATTCATTTTACACTGTATATTTTATTCACAAGTAGTCATACAAGAGAAACATCCATTCAAAACCATCTGGTTTTACAGTCAAAGGATTCTCTGGAAAGAGTTAGAAATAAGTGCCTACACACACACACACACACACACACACACACCACAATGAATGTGGGAAGAAATGAGGGAATAAAAGAAACTGAAACCTTATTTCAGGAGTCTCCAGCAGAGAGATCTGCAGAGAAGCAGGCCTGCCAGAGACTCTCACCTTATCACAGAGTGCGGCTGCTGCAGACATCAGAGGGGAAAGGGGAGGGGGAGAAGGAAGGCAGGGACACCAGTTATTGACTCTCCCTGGCTGGACAGTGACTTCCCCATGGCATGAACATCCTGGCAACTTTCCTTCCTCTCCACACCACCCTCTCATCCCCTGCTCTTGAGTTCCTCTGGGGGCTCTCCCAACCCCATCCCAGAGGAAGAATCAGAGTCTGAGAGGTAGGAATGGGTGGCAGAATGAATTAATAAAGAGGCAGGACCTGGGCAAGCCAACAGTTGGGGGTAGAGATGCCCTGGGGAGGGGGCATGGGATTCAGCAAAATGATGGGGATCTCTATATTCCCAGAGAACATGTACCAGATTCCCCAACTGCCAGGAAGAGGAATGAGGGGAAGGAAGAAGGGAAGTGATGTTTAGTCTACAGCAAAGTTAGAACTTAGAAGTAACAGGGGCATTGCAATAACCCCAGAGTCCCAGGAGGAAGGGCACCCAATTTTGGCAGGGGCCGTGTATAAGTGGTAGAAGGCGGCAGTTCACCAGGAACAGGAAACTTTTCTCCCAACTTGGTTGTTAAAGAGCTCTTTATGGAGTGACTGCACTCAGGAGGAAATAAGAAAACACAACCTGACTGGGGAGGGAGGCCCCGGGAAGGAGGAAGGCGGCTGAGAACCAGAAGCTGAGGTTTGGAAAGGGGGCCGAGGTGGGGGCTGGTTAATACTGGCTGTACACGGATGTGACTAGAACTCCAACCCCCCCCCCTCCCCTCGCCCCCGACAAGCTCGGCGGGAGCTGCTTACCGGCGCCGAGGATCTGGAAGAGAAGGCGTGGCTGGGAGGCGCGGATGGCCGCAGACAGCCTTCCCTCTCGGCCCCCTTCCGACGCCTTTTTCTCGGGCATCAGACGGACTCTCAGCCGCCCCTCGCCGTGGCGAATCCACCAGCTGAACAGCTCGCTGAGGTTGAACTGGAGCAGCCCGGCGGCCGCCTCCTCGGGAGGTCCCAGGCAGCCCTCCAGGATCGCCTCCTCGCTCAGCTCCAGCACCAGCTGCTTGGCGCGCCGGAGCTTGCGCACAGAGCCGCCCTTCAGCACCCTGGACAGCGTCGGGGACGCGGGCGCCCAGGACACCCCAGGCGGCGGTCCCAGCAGCCTGAGCAGCGGGGCGCAGTCAAGGGCCAGCGAGCCGTGCTCCTCCGCCTGGCCAGCCCTTGGCTCCGGGGGGGACGGCGGAGGCGACGGCGGCGGCAGCAGCAGGTCTCGGGCGTAGACGCGGAAGAGCGAGGGCACGACGAAGTCCACCGCCAGGCTCTTCCTCTGTAGGCGCGAGTAGCTGAGCGGCTCCCGGGGCTGCAGAGGTGGACCCACGGCCGGAGAGCCCGCGCGCTGGCCGACCGCGGCCCCGGAGCTAGAAGCGGCCGCCGAGAGCAGCGGCGGTAGCAGCCACAGGAGCCCGATGGCTCGCATCCCGCCGGAGGGCTGAGTGCTCCTCTCCCCCACTCGAGGGCCCAGCTCGCCCTTCCCTTCTTCCCACGCAGTACTAGGTCCTGAAGGGCTCCTTCCACCTGACCTCTGGGGATTCTCCTGCTTTCCCCCGACTGCAAGCAGGCGAACAGGGGCCTGGGTGAATCGCAGCTGGGCGTCTGGGGCGAGTTCAGAGATTCCGAAGCACGCGGGGCTCAACAGCAGGGACCCTATGCCCCCTGCTCGCCGCGCCCCAGAGCTCCAGCAGCTCCGACGGCTGAGTTGGCGGCGAAGGGTACCGTCCCAGGCTGCCCGCACGGCCGGAGCCGGGGTCGGTCGGCTCTCGGGCGGCCTCCAGTCCGCAACTTCACAGGCTGGGAACAGCGGCTCCGAGAGGGTGCCGCTGTCCTGGCCGCCTCCTGCGTTCCCGGCGGCGCCCCAGACCCTGAGCTCCTCTGCGCAGACTGGCCGACGTTGAGGGCGGGGGCTGCTTCCTAGCGCGTGGCCAGGCGACCCTCGGCCGCAGGAAGCCTTTGCCGTGCGCTGCCCGCAGAACTTGTTAAGCGCTGGCCCCGGCGCCCCCGCTGCGGAGCGGGGCTCAGCCGCCGCCTAGCAAGTTTGCAGCACCCGCGCTCTCGCTTGCGCCTTGGCTGCGCGGAGTTCGCAGGCACCGGAGCGGCCCCGGCGGCAGCAGCCAAGGGAAAAGCATTCAGGGCAGGAGAGCCCCAAGCTTCGCTGCCCTCTGCTCGCCCCTCGGCCGCGCCCGCGGCGTGGGGTAGGAGACCAGAGGGCAGCCAGAAGGCGCCTCGGTGCTCCGCGACACTCCGGACCGCGGCGGCGGGAAGTGCCAGCTGCTACGGCCGCTGCCGCCCCCTGAGCCGCTGGATCGCATCTGCCCGGGCGCCCGCCACTCGCAGCTGGCCGAGCCGCGAGCGCGCGCCGGGAGGGGGCGGGGCTCGCGCGCCAACTCCGCGCCGCGGCCCGGCCCGCGCAGGCCCGCCCCGCCCCGCCCGCACCCGCCAGCCAATGGCGCAGCGAGGCCGGCTCCTATGCAAATCTGCAGAGGCCTCGGCGTTCATTGAGAAAAGCACACAGTCCGCCCCGCCCCCCGGCCTTCCCTCCTCCAGGTTCCCCGCCCTACTTCTCCGCTGTGCGAATGCCTGCGGGTGGTGGACAAATGGGAGACTTGGAAGAGGCCTTTGCGATCAAGCACGCTCTCTGATTATGCGCGTGAGAGCTTAAACGGGTCCGACTTCAGAAAATCGGGTTCCGGAATAAAACTGAAGGACAAGGACGGGGTTAGGGAGGAGGTTGGGAGGAATGACAGCCGAATCTGAAAACAGCTTGTATGAGCACCCGGAGACAGAATCCTCCCTGGCCCTGGCGCGATTTGGGCGCTTTCCCGGGAGCCTGCTGCTCCCGCGATCCACGCGGGAAAAGTTGAAGGCGGCGGAGGGCAGAGCCGCTGCCTCTCAGCATTATTCTTCAACCACAGCAAGCAGGCACGTTTTAGACCTCTCGCTAGTCACCCCGTTTTCTCAGAACGGTGTCTGAACGTACACCACTTCCTGAGGACCCTGCAAGGGGAATACCTTTTTGTGTGTATTTATTTGAGAGGCAGAGAGATCTCCCGTCGGCGGGTTCACTCCCTAAACGCGGAGAGCCAGAAACAGCATCCCCGCTGTCCCCCGCGGGCGGCAGCAATCACCAGAACCATCACCTCTGCTGGCCCCGCAGAAGCACTGAGGAAGCCTGAGCCAGGAGCTGGAGCCAACACAGGCTCCCATCCGGGACTCTGGCATCTTAACCACTAGGCTCCATAGGTAAATATTGCTAATTTCAGTCTTACAGAAGAGAAAATGTGCTCATGGAAACTGACTTTTCCTGGGTCACAGGGTCCTATGCGGCTCCCAAGCCCTTCCTTGTGCACTGTTAGCCACCACTCTGCCATATGCCTCTATAAATAACAGGCAAGAGAGATCCAGGGGTGACTTTGCTGGAGGAGTAAGGACCAGGTATCCTTGTTCATGGCCTTGGGGGTGAGAGCTGGGAACCCCAGCCCGGCCTTGCACCTCTGGTCTCCCTCTCCTTTTGTCTCTCCCGGAACGACGCAATAAGGGCTGTTTTTATAACAAGCAGTTCATTAGACCCACGGACAAATCTGTAACCTTTGGTTCCCACCAATCCCTCAGTTCCTTCTCCTCAAAGGTTGATTGGCAGCCCCTGCGCTGTCACAGCCTGGCAGGAGTCTGAGCCGTCTCCACACCTGGAGCAGGATGTGGAGTTGACCCTCCCTCACTGAGCTCCTGGGGGCTGCTGGACCCGGCTGATGGCCCCACAGGAGGTGGTGCCAGGTGCAACCCCCGCTTTCCCAAGGGCTAGGCTCTTTCCTGCATTGTGGCATCACCTTTAACAAGCGCAGGGGCTAACAACAAAGCGATATTGATTTTTGGAATGACTTGCTTCCAGCTCTATGTTTGCAACTCATTTAATTTGACAGGCATTGGGCCTCTCCCTGCAACTCAGACTGGATACGTTTGAGTTTACAAGTTTAAGGGCAAAGACTTATCTGATCCAAGGAGAAGAAAAGACTCCTATATTGGTAGCGGAAGGAGAGGAGAGAGGGAAAGCAAGGCGGGCAGAATAGGATAAGGTATGGAGGTTAATAATTTTTTAGTATGGCATATGTATATTTGGATTTTCATCAATTGTGTTGGTGTGCACACTGGTAGAAAAGTTCTTTTATATTTGAAATATGAAAGAGAATAAAATGCCACCTCATTTGCTCCCCATTCCTTAATTCTCTGTAATTTCATGTCCAAAGGTAAAGAAGACTCCCCTGATTTGTCAATAACTATGAATCAATCGTTTTCCTCAATCAATGGCCACTAGGGGGCTGCAGAGACTTGAAACCACAGATGAGCTGCCAGGGTTTAATCCCCACACTTTGCACCTCATGAACACAGGAGTTTCAGTTAATTTTCATGCTCTTATAAATTCAAACTTCTCCCATGGAAGCACAAGAGACTCTCCCTTTACATTAAATCACATGAAATCTCAAAAAAAGTTTCCTCTTGGTTGATTTTAGATAAGAAGCAAGCATGAACATTGAATATCTACTGACACTAAACCCATGTATCTATAGTTGGTGCCTCACATCACACAGCAGCCTTCTAGAGGAAAATGTATATTATTATTTCCACTGCAGAGACAAGAGCTAAGGCTCAGAGAGGCAAAGTAATGTGACCAACATCAAACAGTAATTAAATAAGAGTTGGAACTCAAACTGGTGATTCTTTTTCTCCAAAATTTATACATCCCGCTGGGACAAATTAGGCCTACAACTCTAATCTTGACATCTCTCTCTTATATCATCACCCCCAAGAGGGTGGGTGATGGGAAAGTAGAGTTAAGAGCAAGTACAAGAAATAAAGACAGAAAGATAAAAATATGAGTATTGATAGCTCACGTGTCTTGTGTTCTTATTATGGGCCAGCATATTTCAAAACTTTCTCATAAAGTGACTATATTTATGCTACAAATCACAAATGGAAGCCCAAGGAGGTTGACTTCTCAACAAAAAGGCTGTACAGGAAACATGATCTGCTACATGATTTGAACCTGAATGAATGACAAAGAAGTCTATACTCTTAACCCCTGGGTGACTTCACAAGAGAGAAAGTGGAAGCAGTGAGGTAGACAGACTATGGTGGTCGGAGAAAGAAGCTGAAATCAGAGGGGGTACAAAAAATAATGGAAAGTAGAATTAAAAGATTAGTTTATTTTGATGCAATTTTTTTTCAAAATTCATACCCAATTTTTCATAATATGTATTTTTCATGAACTTCTAGCAGATCCTTCATATAGAAGGTGGAGGTAGCAAAGAAGACAGACATGGATGCTAGAAGACAGTTAAGTGAGGTAGGCAGCTCTGTGTCACCTTGCAGCTGACTTGTGCCATTGAGTTGTGGGAAGAAGAAAGAGACTAGGTCACATACCAAGAGAACAGGAGCCCAAGGAGGACTCTGAGACCACCAAGACCCTCCACGGGAAGTTCCCAATTTCTGGAAATGGAGAAGTGGATAGACAACTCAGTCCAGGAGGGGTTTGCATTCTCTATCAGGGGAGCAATAATAGAAATGGTATTTCAAATCCAGGCTGTGAGATTTAAGGCAAAACACACTTCATAACATCTGATGGGCACCTATAGGATTGAGTCAGCAGTCAGTCAGTGAACAAAGATTCCTTGAGCACCTAAAATATACAGGATGCTGTTCTGTGTCCCAGGAATATTGCCCTGAGCAAATTAAATAGCTTCTTTCACCTCAAAAAGATTACATTGCAGTAGCGGAACACAGACAATAGACAAGCAGGCATCTGAGGTATTTCAAGATGATAATAAGTGACATGAAAAATAGAAAATAGAGCCATGCAGTAGATGATGACTTGGGGCAGGAGGTGGGGGTGCCTTGGCTCTGGCTAAATAGTCTGAGAAGACCTGTTAGAGGAGGTTAAATTGGACATGAGTTCTGAATGGTGAGGAGGAAACCATGCAAAGATTTTTAGGGAAGGATGTTCTAAGCAAAAGTGTATCAAGTGCAAAGGCCCTGAGATGAGAACAAGTTTGTGCATCCTGGAGCATACTGAATGGTGGATGTAAGGTAAGAGGGTGGCAGAGTCCATGTCATTTAGGGCTGCATGAGCCACAGTAAAAAGTTAAGACTTTGTTTTGACTGTGACAAGATTACATGGATGGTTCAATACAGGAGGTTTGAGTTCTGACTGATGCTTAAGACCTGCACTGTCCAACATGGTAGGCACCAGCTTTAATTGGCCATCAGACACTTGAAATGCACCCAATCGAAATCAAAATGTGCCGCAAGTGAATAACAGACCATATTTCAAATATTTAGCATGAAAAAAATACACAAAATCTCTCATTAGTAATTTTTCATATTGATTACATGTTTAAATGACTTGGGGGCCAGCATTGTATAGCAGTGGGTTAAGCTGCCACCTGCAGCGCTGGCATCCCAGATGGGTGCCAGTTCAAGCCCCAATGGCTCTACTTCTGATCCAGTTCCTTACTAATGTGCCTAAGAAAGCAGCAGAGAATGGCCAGAGTGCTTGGGCCCCTGCCATTCATGGGAAGACTCAAACAAGGTCCAGGCTCCTGGCTTTGGCCTGGCCCAGCCCTAGCCATTGTGTTTTTTGGGAGAGTGAATCAGCAAATGAAAAAAAATCTCTTGGCTCTCTCTCTATAACTCTTCCTTTCAGATAAATAAATAAATCTTTTATAAAAAGAAAAAATAATATTTTGGATATACTGAACTAAAAATATGTATTATTAAAATTAGTTTCAGTTTATTAAAGTCAATTTTACTTTTTAATATAGCTATTGAAATATGGTTCTGGTCGTGGGCAAGGATCTGAACCTCTTGGACCTTATCCCATTCTGACAAAGTTGTGAGAATTAAATACTACAGAAAATGTACTTACTGCTAAGACATTTGGAAACCCACAGCTGGAGTAGTTTAGCCTGGGCCAACAGCAAGAAATGGAACCCAGAAGAAATATTCCAGTAAATCATGGATTTGTGTTTGGAAAACAGGATTTCAAATGATAGCCTTGTTTCTCTGAGGCTCATGAACTTGGGAAAAGCCTTGGTTTGTCTGGGCTTATATTATCAAGTCAAAAGAAAAGACTAGGTAAGGTCTTCAAGACACAAGTGTAAAATCCTGCATGAGATTCTTCAAGTGGCCTAAAGACCTCATTCAAAATGTGGTCAGAGTTGGCAGGCTTGGCCCTCCTTTGGTATTCTCAGGGAAGTGGCTCTAGGATCCCAGTGGATATCAAAATCTGCAGATGGTCAATTCTTTGTATAAAGTTATGCGATGCTTGCATAGAGCCTATCCATACCATCTAGTATACTTTCCATCATCTCTAAATTACTGATGAAGTCTAATACAATGGAAATGCTGTGTAAATATTGTGAGATTGTGTAGTTTAGGGAATAGGCCTAACTACCTAGCACACAAACAAGAAGTAAAATAAAGTTCAAACAATGAGTGTTGGAGAGAAGTGGAGGACCTGTGAAACCACGGGAGGCTGCAGCAGTTGTGCCCACACAGTACCTCCTTCTAAACTCAGCAGGCACAGAGAATTCAAGTTTTACCTTTCAGAACTTTCTAGAATTAAAAATATTTTTTTTTAAATCTTCAGTTGGTTGAATCCAAAGATGCAGAACCCATGGATACAGAGGGTTGACTCTATTCCACTCTTTCAGGGGAACCAGGAACAGTGGCTGGATTTAATGATGGACAGAGGGAAAATAAAACAAAGATTCCTTTAAAATATGCCCCTGCTACTGAGCTCTGAACCCACAACCTGCACTTGTTAACCAGTTGTACCTGATATATCTTCTAACAATCACCACACTAAGAGGACAACAGTTCTAGCCATTAAATATTAAATAATAATCTAATCATTGTTTGTTAAGCACCAACTATATGCTTAGTTTTGCATGATGTTCCAGGGGGGAGATATTGTGGCAAATAAAACGGTCCAGGCTCCTGCTATCATGGGGCCTTGATAAAATTCAATGAAAAAAAAAAAACAAATATAAATTGAACCCATGCCTATGCTACCACTAAGCAACAATTACAAATATAAGGAAACTGAAAAAAAAAAAAACAACCACTAAATAAATAGACTTACTGGGTGGCAGAATTACAAGTGTTTTTTCCCTTTCTTTTTTCAAATGACTTAATAGTTGTATGTAACAGCTAATACTAGTACATAACTTCCATAAAGAAAAAGTTGCAGTCAGGGGCTGGTATTGTGGCACAGTTGGTCAAGTTACTGCTTGAGACAATGGCATCTGATATTTAAGTGCCTGGTTCAAGTTCCAGCTGTTCCACTTCCAATCCACCTTCTTGCTAATGTGCCTAGGAAAGCAATGGATGATGGCCCAAGAACTTGGATTCTTGCTACCTATGTAAGGACCAGGATGGAGTTCCTGGTCCTGGACTTCAGCCTGGTCCAGACCTGGCTGTTGTGACCATTT
The DNA here is from genome assembly GCF_051225735.1 of Oryctolagus cuniculus. Taxonomy (NCBI): domain Eukaryota; kingdom Metazoa; phylum Chordata; class Mammalia; order Lagomorpha; family Leporidae; genus Oryctolagus; species Oryctolagus cuniculus. The sequence goes on along the minus strand of NC_142868.1, from coordinate 177,997,839 downwards.
GGAGGACTGAACCAGCAGATAGAAGGTCTCTCTCTTGCTCTCTCTCCCTCTCTCTTTCTTCTCTCTCTCTCTATCTCTCTGTCTCTCTCTCTCTCTTTCCCTCTCCCACCCACCCCGCTCTCTGGCATTCAAATAAATAAATAAATAAATCTTTGAACTAAACAAGAAAATGCATCAGTTAGGGTAGCTAGCTTATGTTGTAATAACAACCATAGAAACCTCCAAACCTCACTAACCTAAAAACAATGACAAACATTTTCCTCACCATCCATGTGCACTCCAGGCAAGCAGAGGGCTCTGATCATCATGCCACTTAGGGTCTAGGCTGTAGGGGCAGCTTGCCTGTAAACTACCAACAAGTATACACTCCAGCCTGGAAAAGGCATATGTCACCTCTAATAACCACTCTGGCTAGAAATACTCCTATGATCACAGCCTGTCACAACAGGGCCTACACAGGTGGAGAGTCAGAAATAGCTGGAAATACAGCCTTACTGATCCCCAAGGAAGTGGAAGGCCTGCAAATGTTGCATTAGATGACTTAGACTAGGAAGGGTCCAGAGGATTAGATTTACCCGGAGGAAAACTGGCCTTAACTCCCCAGGATCACAGTCAAGCTGAGTAGACCAACCACTTCCAGAAGGTGCAACTTCTCTTGCACTTGCTTCCAGTCTACCCGTCCATCTCCCACCATTGCATCTATCTCCCACCATTGCTGTAGCAACAGGAGAGCTCCAGCTGCTCTTGTTCCTCCTAAGGATGACACAGAGGCAGCACAGACACAGAAGAAAGCCTTTCCCAAACACGAAAGAGTGACAGCTCTCTCCTGTAAACTATAAACAGCCTCACATCTACAGAAGAGAAGGGAAACAACAAGCGAGATAAAAGCAAACTGTGCTCACCACTGTGTATCTCACAACAATCCCTGTGTTTACAAAGCACAGTACATTAGGGAAGAAGGGCGGGAGCTATTACTGTAAACTAACAAGTGTTGGTCTTATCGCCTGCTGCTATCCTAATGTGTTCTTGCCTTTTTAAATATCCTTTTTGGCTCAGGAAGATGAAAGGAAACTTTTGGGGTAATTTGGTTATCTGTAGCCTTCGTGAAACCAATGCACAGTATACATTCTATTTAGTTCTTTCTGACGTTCAGGCAAGATGTGTTAGTGCTCTGGCCTGTGACTTCTAGTGGCATCAAGAAGGCTTTGGTGCCTTATAGCTTAGTCCTGTCTACATGATGGATCAGATTGACCATGAGTGAGTCAATCTCTGAGCAATGGATTACATCCCATTGACCTGCTCCAGTTGTCTTAATGATCAAATAAAAGACAACTCCCAGGGCCAGCCTTATCTGATCCATCACTTCACATCTGTATTGTCCTGCTTGGATTTTTGTCCTTGACTTCCTTTCTTATCCAGACTCTAGGATAACTAAGCCCTGACCAGGTTCAGAGACCAGCCTTGGTTCTATTTAGGGGGATTGAAGATCAAATGGCTCAGCATCAACTCACTCTCATATTAACCCTCCTTTCACTTTGAATCCAATTTCTAATAAATGGAGTTAATTCTATTTTGTCTTGCCTTTATGACCAAGCCCACCTCATCCCTAATTGCTTAAAGAGGTGTTTCTTAGTCTTGTTCCTACAGGACCTTCCCCCAGCAATACCCTCCCTCTGAGGTCTGCTCTCCAGTAACCAGCTTGCCCATGCCAATCCTGTGTGTACACTGCTCCCATGGCTCTCTCCTGGTGATAGAAACTAGAGATGCCCATCTGTCTTCCCTTTCCCACTTTGGATTGTGCCTACAGCTAGTGGGGACAGTGCTAATTACCAGGGCACCCCAGGCTATGGCTGATTACAGCAGAGGTGAACACCTGATTCCAATCCATATGGCTAGAACACTTGAAGCCAATCCATATGGCTAGATTGAACCATTCAGCCTTTCTCTCCCGAATTTGAACTAGGCAGCAGAGACTTGGTGGAGCTCTGAGTCATGTTAATAGTGGAGCACAAAATTGCCCCCTCTCCATAGGTCAGAGGGTTTCTGTGATATTATAAGGAACACCCCACTTTTGGGAGAAAATTTGAGATAGGCTTTGTTCTTGGAAACTCTTACCTTTTTCCTCTCACTCACCCCTCCTTGGTGGTTCTGATTATCAAACATACATAATGGGGCTGGCGCTGTGGTACAGTGGGTAAAGCTGCCACCTGCAGTGCCAGCATCCCATATGGGTACTGATTGGAGTCCTGGCTGCTCCACTTCTGATCCAGCTCTCTGCTATGGCCTAGGAAAGCAGTGGAAGATGGACCTCCACATGGGAGACCCAGAAGAAGCTCCTGGTTCCAGGCTTTGGCTCTTTGCAGCTCCAGCCATTGCAACCATTTGGGGAGTGAATCAGCAGATGGAAGACTTCTCTCTTTCTGTCTCTGCCTCTCTGTAACTCTGCCTTTCAAATAAATAAATAAGTCTTTTAAAAAAACTGATAAATACTAATTTTAGGAAATTCAGAAAATTCAAAAATGTATTCAAAAGGAAGTTTAAATAACCCACACTCTCACCACCCAAAACTAATAACTTGAAATTCTGGTATATTTCCTTCCAGTATTGTTTTAAATTAGTATGATTTGGTTCATGCAAAGTTATATCCTGTGCTATTTTTTAAAATTTAACATTATGTTGTGAGCATTTTCCCATACCACAAGACATTCTAGGGATTTATGATTTTTAATGACTGCATAGAATTACAAGGTATAGATGTACCATAATTTGTTTAACCAATCTCTATTTTTGGACATGTGGGCTGTTTCTAAGTCTTTGCTGTTATAAATAATGCCACGACAAATATTCATGTCCATCAATCTTTGTCTATGACTCAGATTAATTCTATAGCTCACAAATCTCTGTTTGCATTTCAATTCATTTCTTTAGATCCTAAAGTTCCTTTTTAAAAATGTAATCACTAACACATGCATAAAATTGAAATGTTACAAAAGGTTATGCAGTGAGAAGCACATCTCTCTCCCTGGTCACCCAAGTTTATGTCTCCAGAGACAATAAATGTTATCCATTCTGTGGTATACACGCAGAACTGTTCTATGCATACAGGATCACATGGGAATAGGTCAGCTGTTCTCCAAGTGTGGCTGTGGACCCCAGGGCTCTTCAAGACCCATCCAGGGAGTCCACAGAATTAGATCCACTTTTATAATCAAACCAAAGCATTATTTACCTGTTTCACTTTTTAAACTTTTATTTAATAAATATAAATTTCCAAAGTACAGATTTTGGATTACAGTGGCTTTCCCCCCCATAACCTCCCTCCCACCCACAACCATCCCATCTCCCGCTCCCTCTCCCATCCCATTCATATCAAGATTCATTTACAATTATCTTTACATACAGAATATGAATTTAGTATATATTAAGTAAAGATTTCAACAATTTTCACCCACACAGAAACACAAAGTGTAAAGTACTGTTTGAGTACTAGTTATACTGTTAATTCACATAGTACAACACATTAAGGACAGAGATCCTACATGGGGATTAAGTGCACAGTGACTCCTGTTGTTGATTTAACAATTGACACTCTTGTTTATGGTATCAGGAATCACCCGAGGCTCTTGTCATGAGTTGCCAAGGCTATGGAAGCCTTTTGAGTTCACCAACTCTGATCTTATTTAGACAAGGTCATAGTCAAAGTGGAAGCTCTCTCCTCCCTTCAGAGAAAGGTACCTCCTTCATTGATGGGATCTCACTCACAGAGATCTTTCATTTAGGACTTTTTTTTTTTTTTCCAGAGTGTCTTGACTTTCCATGCCTGAAATACTCTTATGGGCTTTTTAGCCAGATCCGAATGCCTTAAGGGCTGATTCTGAGGCCAGATGTTGTTTAGGGCATTTGTCATTCTATGAGTCTGCTGTGTATCCTGCTTCCCATGTTGGATCATTCTCTCCTTTTTAATTCTATCAGTTAGTATTTACCTGCTTCACTTTTATTTTCTCACAGTTGCATAGTAGAGTTCTCTAGGGACTACATGACATATGATGACATCATCACTTTGACAGCTAATGGAATGTGTGCTTATATATTCTTGCCCAGAATTTTCTAAAATTCTAAAATTTCTAATAGTCTGCCTGTAATTTTTGAAACAATTTATTTTGTCAATAATATTTAAGCATGTAAAGACTTCTTGATATCAAAATGTTTGAGATCTCTTGGTATAAATCTTAATACACATACATGTGCATGCATACATAATTGGTAACATGCTATACATATTGTGTTCTTTTTTTTAAATAGGACAATGTCTTTGAGATGACTTCAACTCAGTGTCTAGAAAACAACCGTGGTATTTGAAATGGCTATATGTCATGCAATTGTATGGCTGCTCCCACATGTATTCATCCAGTTCCTATTGATGGAATTTAAATTTGAAAATAAAATCTTTGCTGTTATTATTACTATTATATATGTTGGATAGAATAACCTGATGCTGTTCATTATTCCCAGAAGAACTGCTAGATCAAAGGGTAGGTACATTTGAAATAGGCACTACCCAGTAACACGATACACATTTTTAAACCACAAGTCGAGAGTGACTGTTGCCTCACACCTTCACTATCACAGAGTTTTCAGATTTTTGAGCATTAAAATCTGCCAGTGAAAAATATGGTCTCCTGAACAGGCGCCGTGGCTGATTTGGTTAATCCTCCGCCTGCAGCAGCAACATCCCATATAGACACCCGGTTCTAGTCCCAGTTGCTCCTCTTCCAGTCCAGCTCTCTGCTGTGACCCGGGAAAGCAGTGGAGGATGGCCCAGGTGCTTAGGCCCCTGCACCCACATGGGAGACCACAAGGAGGCACCTGGCTCCTGGCTTTGGATCAGCGTAGTTCTGGCCATGGCAGCCATTTGGGGGGTGAACCAACGAAAGGAAGACCTTTCTCTCTGTCTCTCTGTCTCACTGTCTAACTCTGTCAAATAAATAAAAAAATATGGTACCCCACCCTATGGTTAAGTTCTATTTTTTCCATTATGAGTAGGTCAAGTGTATATACTCCTATTTTGAGACCTTTTGCATTTTATTTCCCAGAAAAATCTCTTCTTACGTGCTTTGCCATTTGTCTTTGGTTTATTGGTACTTTCTTATTGATTAGTAGGATTTCTTTATATATTAAGGAAATTATCACTCTTCTCTTTTCCTTTTTGTTTGTCTTACCAGGCAAAATTCATTTTGCAACTCTCAAATTAACACTTTTTTCATGGCTTCTAAGTTATATGTAAGCTACACACACACACACACACACACACACACAGACACTTTTTTTTTTTAATTTGTCCTATATTTTCTTCTAGTATTTTAATGGGTCTTTATTTTTGATATTTTTTAAAGATATATTTTATTTATTTGAAAGAGTTACAGAGAGAGTTAGAAACAGAGAGAGAGAGATCTTCAACTGCTGGTTCACTCCCCAGATGGCTGCAATGGCCAGAGCTGTGCTGATCCGAAGCCAGGAGCCAGGAACATCCTCCGGGTCTTCCACATGGGTCTCCACAGAGGCCCAAGGACTTGGGCCATCTTCAACTGCTATCCCAGGCCATAGCAGAGAGCTGGATCAGAAGAGGAGCAGCCGGGACTAGAACCGGCACCCATATGGGATGCCGGCACTTCAGGCCAGGGCTTTAGCCCACTGTGCCACAGAGCCGGCCCCCTATTTTTGATATTTTTAATCCATTTGCATTTTTGGTAAAGAATTAAATTAGAACCCAACTTTATTACTTTATTTCTTCCTATACAGGTCTTATTCCAAAACTATTTCATAAAAAAATTTCCTATTGATAAGAAATACTACCTTCATTATAAGGTGATTTTTTTTCCTATATTTGGGTCTCTTTTTAGATAGAATGCTTTGTGACATGGAACCATCCATCTACCCCTCCCCAGTTCACATTATTTATCTCATTAGAGCTTTATCATGGGTAGAAAATTGTTCCCCCTTCCCAATTATCATCCTTTTCAGAAGTTATTTATATGTTTCTGCTCCTTTATTTTGCCACATAAATATTACAACTGACCCAAATAGTGCTAAAAATTATGTTACTTTATTTATTGAGACCACTTAAAATTTATAAATCAACATAGGGATATTTACCATCTTTATATTGTTGAGTCTTCCTATCCAAGAACACAAGAAGCCATTTTTTACAAGGTGCTTAAATAAATTTAATAATTTCTTCATATAGGTCGCACATATTTCCCACAAAGTTTATTCCTATTGTTTCTTTCGTTATTGTAAATGGTACTCTTTTTTTCCTTTCAAGTACATTTTCTAACTGCTTATTGGTTTTATGCATTGGAATGCTATTGATTTTCCTATGTTCATTTTGTATCTCAGTCTTCTCACTAGATACACTTATTGCTTATGAAGTGTAAAACTATATCACTAGCAAACAATGATAATTTTGCATCTTTATGATTTTTATATCTCCTTTCCTTCTCTTATCAAATTTCATTGACTAGATCCTCAAAACAAAGTTAAACCATAGTGATGGCAATGTAGATCTCTTGACTTAATGGGAATGATTTAAATATCTCACCATTAAACCTGATGCTGGGGGCCGGCGCTAGTGGGTAAAGCTGCTGCCTGCAACACCGGGCATCCCTGCTAATGAACCTGGGAAGGCATCAGAAGATGGCCCAAGTGCTTGGGTTTCTGCAGCCATGTGGGAGACCCAAAATAAGCTCCTGGCTTCAGCCTGGCCAAGCCCTGACCATTGCGGCCATTTGGGAAGTGAACTAGCTGATGGAAGATCTCTCTCTCTCTCTCTCTCTCTCTCTAACTCTTACTTTCAAACAAATCCTTTGAAAAATATAATCTTGGTCTCCAGGTCAGGGATTCCACACAGCAAATTCATTCCTCCAGTTTAAGAAGTACACACATATCATCTAGCAGGTACAAGATGGGGGTCATTGAATTTTTAATGGTAGCATGGAGTTTAGTAATGTGATTTTACTTCAGCAAAAATATCTATTTCTCAAGGCAAATTCCAGAATCAGGGTTTTTTTTTAAGATTTATTTATTTTTTTATCTGCAAGTCTTGAATCAGTGCCCAAATGGGACATTAACTGTTGCTCCCCCTCTTCGTGGAGGAACGACACAGAACCCTGCGCTGTTCTTTCGTCTGCTCGGCCCTCCCCGGGTTTGCTGCTGGTTCTTCCCGGGTTGGCTACTATCCCTTCCACCTCCGTGGAAGGGCAGTTCCCCCTGGCCACATTCCCCACTTCCGCAGGGGAGCGGCACACCGCCGGCCGGCTTTCTCGGGGGCTGCACGGGTTCCCTTAGATGTTCCCCATAGATGTTCCTGGTGCATGCCGTCTCTCTCCTCCTTTATAGTCCTCCTCTGCCAATCCCAACTCGGCTGCCCACACACCGAGTACGCTGCTCTCCAATCAGGAGCAAGTCCTACAGTTTATTGGTTGAACTGGAGGCACCTGTGTAGAAGCTGTTTACTTCTCTCCCAGCGCCATATTGTGGGAGAGCAGATGCATAGAATAAGTCTTAATTCCAGTAACTCAGTCCAGTCCAGATTGCTCCCCACAATTAACATCATGGGTGGCAGCTTAACTCATTATGCCACAATGCCTGCCCCAAGATTAGATGTTTTAAAAAAATTTCCTCTAAGAAGAATTACCAAAAAGTAGGTATTCCACAAATTTCAGCTGAAAGCTGCTGAATGTTAAGTTACTATTGGGACCTGAGTAGTTTTTCAAGGAATATTTAAGGAAAAGAGACAGTGTCTAAAAAATCTTCAAATTCAAATCAACCTGTTCATCTACCATTACTCTACCTGAATTCTCTTTCTCCTTTGAGCCTTCTAAGTCCTTGCCGGCCTCTGACTCCTGAAGCATAGCTCAGCTCTGGCCTCAAAATCATTTCAGACATGTTCTCTATCCTGACCCACACCAGCTTATACTGCCTCCACACAGGCTGTAAAGCCATACTCCACAGCAGTGTTTTCCAACAAGCAAAATAGCCATAGATGCTTGCTCAGAGCTTTAGAATCCTGGGATCTCCAAGACCCACTGATGCTTACATACCCCCACATTGAGAAGAATGGTTTGACAGCTCCATCAATACTGCAGAACTGCAAGATTTCTCCCCAAGGCCCTGGGAGGTCCAAATCAGCTTCCTCAACTTCTGGGTCAAAGTTAATTGATCAAGTTGTCCCTAGAACTACTTAAGCATGCTATGGACACCCTAGAAATGCAGTTTCCAAAGTACTTTGGCTCAGAATATCTAAGGATTCCTATGGATTTATGGAAAAGTGGAGACATCACCCAAACTGTCCTTGGGAAGATTCTAGCAGACATTCAAAAGAAGTCCATAAAATATATCTGTCCAAACTGGAACAAATGAGATAACCTTGGAATCTCTTCTAGACAAATCAGTCTTTATTGGTATGAGCCTTGAAACTCTAAGATAAGAAGATCTTTCCAGCCATTGAAAACCTGTGCCCAAGGCTGGCCCTACACTCTCATATCCATGGAGCAATCCTGCCTCCAATTTCAGTGTCTCAGAAGCCATCACTATTCTCAAACAGCCCCAGGTATAAAGGCTAACAGGAACCAAGATGGTACTGGCTGCTCTCCTTGGTTTCCAGGATCACGGGCCAGCAGCTCCCATCTTTCTGGGGAATGGGTAGCTGTTCTGTACCCAACATTTCCCTGTTTCTCCTTCCTCCTCTTCCTCACATCCTGATGCTGCTGAATTAGTCTCATCTGCAAACCTATTTGAGGTATAACCACAAGTAAAGGCAAGCAGCCCTAGAGAAGAACCACATTTAAAAACTGTCTACTAATTTCAAACCAGCCAGAGGCACTTGGGAAAGTGGCCTCAGAACACAGGAGAACCACAGGAGGCCTCTTGGGGTTGCAGTCAAGGGTGGTGTGAAGTGGCAGAACCACAGAACTACATTTAAATTGGTCTTTAAGCAAAAAGAGCAAAGCAGCTCAGCCTATTAAGGAATCTGGCTCAGAAGCTGTCCCACTGACCCGCCCCCTTCCTGGGGCCTTGGGCCCAGATAATGATCCTCCACCAGCACAGCCAGTGACTTCCCTGTAACTCACAGCACATCAAGGCAAGTCTGCAGAGAGATGAACGCACTCTTGCCCTTGGAGGGAGCCCATCTGGCGAGTTTAGCTTCCATCTCCAGAAGCATGACATAATGAAGGAGGCTCAAAGCACTTTTCCAGTCTGTCTCTTTGCCTTCTTTACAGTGGTGATTTTCAAAGCCTGGAGAAGGCAAGAGGTCTCCCTTTCTTTCAGGGAAGACTGTAGACTTTCATCCTGACATGGAACTGTGGGCTATTTAGAAACAACTTAAACTAAGAGATCCAGGTTATTAACTTTGGCATCCAAAAATTTAAAATAGTTTATTAGAGTTTGCAGAAGAGTCAAATTCACTATCCACTACAACTCGAGGACATCTCTCAAGTCTGGCTGTGTTTCCCAGCTCCTCCTGGGGGTTCAATGCCTTACAGGCAGTTGGATTCCAAAAATGTGGAGGAATTCAGCTTTCCTATCCTATGGTCTTCATTGCTGTTGCGAGTTACAGTCACAATGCAAACAATGTGTCACGTGATTTGTTAGCAGAAGTTTCAGATACCTCTTGTGAGCTGATGAGGTTTCCCAGAGCTACTTATGCTTTCTCAAAATATAAATTGCTCTTAAGTTAACTTCATTATGATCAATTTAGGGTATTATCAATTATTTGGTTAACCCTATAGTGTGTAGTGATCTACAGCTCCACAAATAGTATTTTGGACCTATAATTTTCCAGTTATTAAAGTTCAATATTAATCATCTAAATCTGTATGAATTCGCTTTTTATAGACAATTTGTTATGTGCTGCCTTGAAGGTTTGTGCCATTTGTATAAGCTGAAGCTCTGTCAAAGAACATGTGATAAAATCACTGGGCTATTTTAAGATCACAGGGCATGTTTAGCATATATAGACTCTCATGCATGCTCATTTTCTTCTCTAACAATGCAAATAATATGCAATGTGTACTTCTTTATAGCAGCACATTTACTATAGCTGATTGATTTTGCTCTCTCATCCTTTTTTTATTCCCACCAACTCCTCTCAATCACTGAAAGAGGGATTTGGAGGGTCATGGAATCTTGTGGACTGAGGTCAAAAGCATTTGAAGACTCTAAGGGTTGAGAGGGGCACTGATGGGGAGGCCATGGCTGGGATCTACTCATCCCCACACCCAAAGCACACCAGCTTGCCTCTACTCTGGGAGCACACAGAGTTTCTGTTTACAGAAAGAATCCTGCTGCCAAAAAAAGTTTGAAATATCTATACTATGCTTTTCTATTTATTCAAATATCAGTAACTGCTTTACATAATGCTAGAAAAATCCAGAAAGGCTACCTTGTTAGTTGTTGGAGTTGCTTTATTATAAGAAAAGAACAAGCAACTGAAAAGCCACACACACACACAAAAAAAAACTGGAAGTAGGGACAGAAAACCAGTAAGATTTACTTCTGCTCAGTTTAACCTAGCAAAGCACCCAACAGGATGTTGGAGGGAATGAGGTGGAGATGATGCCAAAACTAATGAGATAATGGGAACCAAAATCCACTTAGACATCAGGAATAAGCTTTACTGTTCTAAAGCACAGTAGGGTAACTTTCATATACAATCATTAATTATACATATATCTCAAAAGAACTAGAAGAGAGGAGTTCAAAGATTCCCAACACAAAGAAATGCAAACTACTCTGATTTGATTGCTGCGCATTGTATATATGTGCCAAGTTATCACAGCATATCCCACAAACACCTACAATTATTATGTGTCAATTTAAACAAATAAAAACTGAACCAAAATGAAAAAATATCATAGACCTTTGATCCAAGAGAACAAAGATAGAAGTTCAATTTTGAGGCTGTTTATGATACAGAAAAAAGAGATGCAAATGCATTAGCAGATCTCAAAGGGTGGGAGATTATTTTGATTACCTAGAGGAGCCTTGTCATGCAGCCCTGGGTTGACATGACTTATTCAGTCATTCAGCAGAAACTTAATATTGACCAGGTACACAGCAAGGCCAAGGAAAGGATACCAAGGGCCAGCAATTTCCTTGCTTGTCTTGACATTAAGGAAAATGATCTAAGACAACACTTCTCAGACTTGACTGTTCATGCACACGGGTGTGCCAGGGGTAGTTTTGTTCATAGCAGACTCTGATTCAGTCCTAAACCCTGCATTTCTGACAAGCACCCAGGTGATGCTGATGCCACTGGTCAGATACTATGAGTAGCATGGATCTACAAAACCCACGCCACATCCCAGAGTTAGCGACATGTTAGAAAGTTTTAACTTCTGTGACAATGACTGCTTCTTGCCTACCTGGTATCCATTTTGTTTTGCTTTGTATTACAGTAAAAGTTCAAGTTTTGTTGGGCAGGGAAATATGTTCAGTTAAGACTGTTCAATTCCCTAGATCTACTGTACTTGGGGGCAGGAGTGGGAGTAACAAAATTCTGGCAACAGAGATGTAGGCAGAATTTTCTGAAGGGGCACTCCTTTCCTACTTAAAGCAACAAAATCCCTAGAGAAGAGTTTTGGCCATTGTGTTGGTTTTTGTGGTTTTCTCCATTTCCTTGCACTTACCACCTAGAGAGGGGCACCTCTCTTGTCAAGACATTGAAGCCCAGACTTCAGATGGTAGAGCTGGGTTTCCCATGCCCTTTGGGTTGTGCCTATCTTCAGTTTTGCTGTGACCTGGTCTCTTGACTTTGGCTTCCCCAGAAGCAGCCTTGAGATAAGAATTTAACTGCAAGTTTGGGAGGCAATCCCAGGAACACTAGTGGGCGGATGGGAAGGAAGCCAATGACAGAGCCATCAAGCCAGCTACCACAGTGGGAAGCTGCAGCATAATCCCTGAGAAAACCTGAGAGACCGAGGGGAACACACACCAGAATTATCCACCAAGAAGCAAGGAGGCTGGGTATGCAGCTGCTAAATCCCGTCTGTCCTCAGGGCAGGGCCACTTTGGCAGGGCCTTCATTCTTGAGCACTATGGCTGGCCCTGCACACACGCCAAGCATGCCCCCACACCCACAAAGCCCTAGGACTGAGTTTGGGGGATGTTGTCCATAGCAGTAAGAACCTTATGGACTGGTGTTGCAGTTGCTAGTGAGGGGTTTGATTCCCAGCCAATGCACCAGCATGTTCCAGTTGATTCGAACCCTGGGGAATTGTTCTAGCTGCAATGAAGTATGAGGCAGATGAACAAACCAAGAAGGAAATTTTTAACAAGACTTACTGAAAAGAGCAGAGAGAGACTGAAAGAGCAGAGGGAAAGCTCCCAGGAAAGCATCCCCGGGGGAGGGTGTGTGTGTGGTGCTTCTTCAGTAGGAAAAAGCTGTTGAAAGGAGTGATCTGGGGCTTTTATAGCCATCGGAAAGTTTGTTCAAGGTCCTCTAAGAAAAGTGTTTCTTGTGTGGTGAGTCACCCTTCCTTCCTATCTCCCATTCTCCCATTTGGTTATGCCCTTTATGGGACAGCAAAAGTTCTATTTTGGAGCTGTTGAGGGAGGGAGTGTTTGTCTTTACCATACCCCTGAGACTGGTCACGGACCTCCAGGTACCTGGCCTGCTTCGTGACCTTGATGGCAGAGCCTGCCTTTCTCCTGACTAATCAATGAAATTCTTTATCTCTTTCATTACCAAATTTGCTTTCTAGCACAGGCCTGTTTCCCAGCTAGGCCAAGTCATATTACTTGAGGAACCACTTTTACCATTCCCATTCCAACTGACTCCTTTCACAGGTTTGGTGGGATACCAACAATACCTTCCATACCTGGGGAAACTCAGTGTAGACCCCGTTACCCCAAACACAATCCTAGCTAACAACCACACCAGCAGTATTCTGATTTTAAAACAAGTTCTCATCCCCCCCGCACAAATGTAGACAGCAATATTTAACACTAACCTATACATCTGTAATGGCAGAATCCAGGGCAGTATCTTCAGAGGCAGCTTTTTCTACCAAACTTGAAAACATAGTATACAGGCAATCACATATTTTTCCAATGGGAAACAGCCAGCAGGCCTCTGTACAATGTGGGGATTCTGATATAACACCCAGAGCTTATAAATATGCTACTCACACAGAATATTTTCTCACTTAGTCTAGATTTTTATTTTCTTAGTTCTTGGGCAAATCAAAGAGACTTTCAATGAGTTCAGGAAAAAGCATTCTCCAGGTAGGAAAAATGTCCATCCTTCTGAATGATTAACCTCCTTGCGGATGATCTAGAAGATGAATAAGAAGAGAGTTGCTCAGAGGGGCACATGGTACCAAGCTGAGACAAAGCAGCAATATGAAGAAAGATTAAAAGGATGAGTTCACAAAGTTCCCGAATGTGGAAACTAGAAGGATGAGCACTGAGATCATCTTTGATTCCTGCCGAAGCCCTCTGGCTGACCTCGAGGGAATGATAGCAGCATGGAGAGAGGAAAGCCCATGCCTTGAACTCCATTCTACTGCCCACTCCTCTACCATGCACAGATCCTGGGCCTGGGGGTGGCTGGAGCCAAGACAACACACTGGAGATGAAGCAGGCCTGGAATTTCAAAGGTCAGTGATTTCAAAGAATCCCCAGTAGAAAAAGCAGCAACCACTGAGGGGCAGAAAGCAGTGCCTGCCCTTCAGCTGACCCAAGGAATGAACTTTGGAGAAGCAGGGCCAGAGTCCCACCGAGATAGCAAAAACAATAAGCCAGGGTCGTGGGAGGGAAAGTGAGTAGCTTTCCTTTTGAAAGAGCTTTGGGAACTTTTCACAGCCTTAAATATCTCCAAATCAGGCTTCAACACAGCCAAGGGGCATGCAATGCAGCAAATATTTTTGCTATATAAGAGTACACCAACCGTTTTCTTTGTGTTGTTCAAATTGCAATGACAGGATTGTCCTTCTCAAATCCCCCATGCACACCCCCACCATGTGATCTTCATTAATTCTTTCTAAGGTGGGTGTTGGTCTTCACCTTTTTGATACTAGTTTCCTTATCTATAACATGAGATATAACCACCCTTGCCACATCTTAGGATTGCTGTGACAGTCAAAACAGAAAGGTATCATAGATGAGTACTGACTTATAAACTTGAAATAAATGTAAAGTGCTATGATTACTAACAGTATTCTTACCCATTAAGCACATCTGGATTTGCTTTTATACAGTATTGTTGTTTATGCATGAGAGTGACTTCAGATAATAAAATGTGACTGAGGATTAAATGATATATGTATGTGGACTTAGCACTAGTTCTGGGATATAATATATGCTCTGTATGTGTGAGCTATTGTTATCATATCATCACCACCCCCATCATCACCATTTAAAACGTCATTATCATTATATGTGCTTTATCTTAAACTATAAATGCCCCCATCAATAAACATTCTCTTCCCCTGATTCATGGGCATTTGGTTCTTATGTTTCCTTTGTGAGCCAATCTCTGACCCACCAAGCAGCATTAGGAAATTGAGTAATAAGCTTTCTCTGATACCCTGGGAGGTTTCTCTTCTCTAAACGCTGAGTAATGAATGAATGTGAGGTTACTTTGAAAGCCAAATAACCTCCCCTATGTATTGTCATCACTTTTGCCTAATTTTCATTTTTGTTGACAGTCAGCACTCACATAGATGTCACCACCAAGCTTGGGGAAATGCAGATCCCGATCTTTCAAAACAAATGATAGCCCAGGGGCCAGTCAAAGGTAGCTCATCTACCTGTAGACAAAGCAGGTGCATCGACCTTTCTTCCAAAGATTCGTAGTGCCATGAGATATGAATGTTGAAAAGGCCCCTAGCCATCTCATCAACACTCATTTGACAAATGGGGAAACTGGGATCTAGAAAATATGAATACAGATAATAAAAGGTGGGAGCCAGACTAGAAGCCAAGTCTGCTTAACTCTCAACACAATATTCTTTCTACTATATAGCACCCCTCTTCTTGGAGTTAGGTAACACTGTTAGAGGCTTGGCAGGGGGATGGAGGAAAGGCAGTTCATGCAGGTGAGACGAGTCAGGAGCAGCTGGAAATTTAGCTGGTTGGAATAGAGATGAAACAAACACGGAAACAAGCCCCAGAACCAGACAGAGCCAGCAAAAAAACAAGGCAGAAATGGAGCGAGCATGTCCAAGGGGTAGGCAAAACAGATGGGAGTCCAAATGCATCTGGCAGGGACAAGCAGCCATGCCTCTCACTGCCAAATACCTTGAAGCCAGACTCATGGGGCTCACTGGTTCCTCTACCTCCAGAAGTCCAGCCCAGACCTGGAATGACCAGGCTGAGAGCAGGCTCCCTGAATCTGAGACATGAAGGACTGGTGTTTATTTCTGATGTCATTTTGGTGGTGGTTGTTCCAACTTAACCATTCTGAAGGGTCTCATCTGATGAAAGCTGAGATCAAAAGTGGAAACCACAAGTGAGATCTGCAAAGTATTGAATATAACAGCCTGGAGAAATGGAATGGGAACTTCCCCCCAAGTCCTGACACTGAGACAATTCACCAGGAGCTGTTTCCTCAAGAGCTGATGGTTGGGAGAAACAAAACACACAGGTCTTTAATGAAAAGGGGTTTTCATTGATTTGTCCTATGACTTGTGGGTGCTTTAAAAAAAATCTTAAAAATCCAACCCTTTTCCTTTTGAGCCAAACATACAGATTGTTTGGAAGAAGGTTTTGGAAGATTTTCTGTGGCTATGATCTGAATGGTTGTATCCACCTAAAATTCATGTGTCAAAATCTCAAGGTAGGGGCTGGTGTTGTGGCATAGTGGGTAAGGCTGCTGCTTGCAATGCTAGCATCTCATATGGACACCAGGTCAAGTCCCAGCTGCTCCACTTCCAGTCCAGCTCCCTGCTAATGCACCTGGGAAAGCAGCAGAGGATGGCCAAGTGCTTGGGCCCCTGTCTCCCATGTAGGAGACAGAAAGTTCTTATCTCCTGGCTTTGCTCTGGCCCAACCCTGGCCATTGTAGCTATTTGGGTAGTGAAACAGCACATGAATGGTCTCTCTCTCTCTCTCTCTCTCCCTCTCTCTCTCTCTCCCCCTCACCCCCCACTCCCTACCTCCATAACTGTGCCTTTAAAATAAATTAAAAAAATCCCAAATAATGGTATTAAGAGGTGGAACTTTTGGAAAATAATTGAGTCATGAGGGCAAAGCCTTTGTGAATGGATTTGTGTCCTTATAAAATAAGCCTTAGGAAGTTTTTTTGCCCCTTTCACTAGGTGGAGTCACTGTGAAAAGACGGCTATCTATAAATTAGGAAGTAGGCATTTCCCAGACAGACTATGCTGGCAACTTGATCTTGGACTTGCCAGTATCCAGAACTGTAAGAAATAAGTTTCTGTTGTTGATAAACAGCCTGTGGTATTCTACTGTAGCAGCCTGAATGATTAAAGTACCTACCTATTGGCATCCCTTGAGAAGAAAAGCTTACCTTTGTGAAGAGAAAGAGGGCATTTTAGAGAGAAAACTGTGCAATAGTACAGAGGCAAGAGCACACAGCAGCCAGAATGGCTGAAGAGTGGGGGCATGTGTCTGGAACTGCAGCAAAAAGGGTCAGAGAGGGCAGGCAGGGGGTAGATCTTGGGGGATTCTGCATACCAGATGGGCAATTGGACTTTAAATCAAAATAGATCCTCAAGGTGACCCTCTGAGGCATAGTCAATGTCATTATTCATAGATTTGGTACTTGCAATTTCTCTTATTTACTGAAATTAATGTGTACCCCCAAACCAATTCTTGCAATCCTTTTTGATTATTTGCAGACATATGCAGAGTAAGGGTGAAAAGTCTGCACATGTTAACAGCTGGGGTGAGACAAGGTGGCACTCTGCTTTTTGGTGTCAGCTGTTATACTGTGGTGCCCTTTCTGTGGTCTGTTTAGTGCCCATGTTGTGGTCTAGTTAGTGCCATGTTGTTCACATTTTTGTGCTTTTTGTTGATGATCCCACTGTTTAAAATGACTTGCATGTGCAGTGCTGAAGTACTGCAAGGCAGAAAGGCTGTGATGAGCCTTAGGAAGGAAATCCGTGCATTATGTAAGCTCCACTCAGGCATGTTTGCTGTGAGGTCAATGTTAATGAATCAACAGTACACATTAACTAAGATGTCTAAGCAGAAATGCACACCAAACAAGGTCATGTATTGATAGAATGATTAAACTGCTGTGACCACAGGCTTAAGGAACACACTCCTCGACTTCCCTTAGAAGCAACTGGAATTCACTAACACAGTGTTTGCAACAATTGAGTAGAACTTAACTACCATGAATAATGACAATCAACTGTACTTAAAATGCTTAATTTTACCTTACTTCTAAATCTCCATTTCAAAAACAGGGACCCTAAGTCTCATCAGGCTGAGATTTGCCCAAGGCTCCCTGTCAATTAAGTGTCAGAGCCAGGACTTGAGCACAAATGGTCATATTTCCATTCAGAAATATTGCACATGCTAAAACACCAGGAATGCCAGTGTCTCCAAGGCCAAGTCTTAGAAATCTAGTCACCCATGGCCTGAGACTGAAAGGTCTGGAAGGAATCCTCAGCTGGCCCCTTACTGGGGGAAGTGGCCAGTTAAAGATGAGAATCCTTACTGTATAACTTGAACCAGATTTTACAAGGACTTCATTGTCAGTGGCGTGTTACAGAATGCAGAATGAGATGCTGGCAGCCCCTGAAAGAGTCCAGGATCTTAACACTCCCAATGCAGCAGTGCCTGGCAGCCTAGAATGAGATAACAGCAGTCTGGGTGCATGCCTGCTTAATACTCTCGCCAGCAACCCCAGATCCCTCCTTCTGCCTCCAAGTCCTACTATGTTTTTGAGTAAAGCTGAACGGATCATGAAGGAAATCCCAAATGACTATGGTATTCTAGGGAAGCAAACCACAAAAGAGAGAGGAGGGTGGGGGAGAGGTGGAAAGCTGCTGCTTTCCACATATGCAGTGCTTCTTCTGGCTTACTGGGTGCCTGTTCAGTGTTTGGATGGTCTACATGGAAAATAAGCACAGCCACTGAGCAGGGTGTGTGTGTGTGTGTGTGTGTGTGTGTGTGTATTGGGAAAATAAGGGAAGGGAGGGCTAAAGCATCAGAAAGAAGAAGACTCCTTCCCCACCTGTCAGGTGGGCAATTGACAATCTCAGTGAGATCCCCTTCAAATCTTCTGAATTATAAGAGAATATCTTTCCCACACAGTGTTCCTCTGAAGTGTCCACAGAGGCTGCAGCAACACCAGGCTAATGGTGGAATTTGTCTTCTGAGCCCCAACTTTGCCTTTCAAGGTCTTCTGCCATCTCACAGGCACTTGGGGACCCCACAGGTCTCTCTAAGTTCACCTTCTAGTAACACTGTGGGGTTTGATAGTGAAAGGGGGCCCCCACAGCCCAGCCAATAAGAACTAACACCCAGGGCAGTGATATATCCCCTGGCACTATTAAGAGAGAGTCTTTTAATCTCTTTTTGAACACTGTCTTCCTTTTGATGGTGATGATGGGAAGGAATTCTTACCTCTTACTTCTAGCAGTCAACCATCCACTGGGTACTCCTCTAACATATGGGTCTTCAAACTATGACCCATTGGACAAATCTGACCTACCACTTACTAGTAGTAGTGTGTGGCACATAGCCACACTTGCTACATATTATTTATAGCTGCTTTCACAATGCAACAGCAGAGTTGAGTAATTGTGACAAGGAGGACATGGCCCACAAAGCCTAAGAATATCTACTATCTGTGGCTTCATAGTAAAGTTATCCAATCACAGCTTTTCTGGCAGTGAAACCTGAAATCTGCCCCGGGTAGTTCCCCCGCACCACATAGCTCTCCACCCTCCTCTATCAGACAGCTCTCTTTGGTTACGTGTAATCAACCATTGTGGTTTGTTCTTGGCTCTCTCTTCCACTTGCACTCTAGACTCCAGACAAGGACCCATCCATGCTTGATCAGGCTCTGCCTTCCGGGGAAGTCACATATTTTTCATGCCTACTCCCAGTCTTGCCCCTACCTCAACCCCAGAAATCTGTGGACTCTTAAACTTCAGTCCTTAAACATAGAGTGCTAGATGTAGCTTGTATTTATTCAAGCATCAATTTCCTTTACAAAGAGCCTGCTGGTGAGGTTTGCTTTGCCTATTAATCAATTCATAGCCCTCAGCCAACTGGGTAGAGTAGCAAGTAAATGTAGACAAGAAAAAAAAGTTTCAACTTGGTTTGGCTGCATATTAGAATCCATGATTGTAGCCAAAAAAGAGCTTACAGACCAATTCCTTTATCTGATAGATGAGTGAACAGAAGTCTAGGGACTTATGGAAGTTGCCCAAGGTCACAAAATTGAGCAGTGGTGGGATTTAGACCAGAATTCAGGAGTCCTGCCTCCAGGATCATTCTCTCCACTGTTACTGTTTTATTCCCCCTCTGTATAGCTAATTTTCCTTAGATGCACAGTGAAAATGTCTTAGTGTCTTAATGAACATAAACTGGGAGGGTAATGATCTTTTCTAGGTTGCATTTTCCTATAGGCAAGGTTTACCCTTCTTCTAATTTTCCCACTCTACTCTCAGACTCCAGAGCCAGGCCTGGGATGTTCAGAAAAAAATTATAAATACATATGAGTATACCACAAAATGTTTATAGAAATTGAAACTAAAAGAGAAGTTTATTTTGGTATAAAAATCAAATCTATGCATAGTTTTTTCATAATACTCATTTTCCATGAACTTTGTGAAGACCCCTCACATAACTTACGCAATTTGCTGAGCACTTACTATATACCAAACACTTTGACAACTGCTCCCTCACTGATCACCTAATTTAATCCTTGCAACAGCAATAGCTATCATTGCCATTCACATTGTATGAATCATGAAATTGGGCTTTAAAGTGCCACTGAAAGGCCATGTGGTGGAACTGAGACCCCAAACCACACAATTCAACTCTAGAATGAGAGTTCTTTACCCCCATACTCTCCTGCCTCCCATTAGGTGAAATGTCACTGGAACTTATCTCCTGTCTTGCATGGAGTGATGCCTTTTCACAGAGGTGGGTGTGAGTCTACAGGCTATTATTTGGCTGTCCTCTCTAAATACTCTTCTCTTACTTTCCTGTTCATTCAAGCCATGATTTTCTCCTTCCTTCCTTCCTTCCTTCCTTCCTTCCTTCCTTCCTTCCTTCCTTCCTCTCTTCCTCCCTCCCTCCCTCCCTCCCTCCCTCTCTCTCTTCTCAATCAGCAAAGATCAACAATGGATCCACTAAAATTCTACTTCCTCTTTACTTTACTGATTTAGACCTGCCAAAAGCCCTTATAGGTTTTTTCCAGCTCAGGCAGGGAATTTTGGGAATACTTTGCTCCCTTTTGGTTCCTGCTCTGTTAAAGGTACAGTTGATGGCAGCATTGCTATGTCTGTCAGCAGATGTCTTGCTTTACCTGTAGCAAGGGACATTCAGAAACCATGAATTCAGTTCTACTCATATTGGACATCTGTAAGCAGTATACTAAGATTAATGCTGGATTACAAATGGAAAAATAGAGTCCCTGGCCTGCTGGGGTTTACCACTGGCCAAGAGAGAAACACATTACTAAACCATTTAAAAAAAATGTGGTATAAAAGGCAAACTCAGGAGACGGGTATTTGGTTTAGTCTCTTGGGGTCATGGAAAGCTCCAGAGAGAGAAATGCTTGGAAACTTTAGGATTGGTAAGGCCCTTCCAAACCCAGGAAGAGGGAGAGGACGGTTGTACCTGCAGAGGGTCTAATAAGCATGAACTCTAAGCCAGGGCCACTAAGGACTGAAGAATCTCTCAAGTCTATGAATGAGACTAAGGGTAATTTAAAGGTATAGCAGCCACTGTTTATGACTTCTTTCTCCATCCATTTATTATGCTCTTTAAGCATTATCTTATTTAATCATTATATAAACGATCTAGGCTTAGAGAAGCTGAGGTTCTCAGCTGATCTCATCTGGACAGGAAGTGACTGAAAACGGTGGGTTCCGATTTATAATCCTGAGCTCTTAACCTCTACCTATATCTCTGCTCTGCCTGGCACCCACAAGATTCTCCCATTAGCTCAAAGCATTAATTAGAGGTGTGGCTGGTCATCAAACAGAATTTTCAGGCTCAAAAACTACAGAATTTTTTAAAAATTCACTAGATTTGTTCAACAGCAGATTTGGGAGAGCAGATGAAATCAAAGAGAGTTCAATAACTGCATAGAATTCCAGCCAGAAGCGTGTAACACGAATCTAATCATGGGAAGCATCAAACAAATCCAAATTGAGAGAAGCTCTACAAAATGAAAGACCTGCAATCTTCAAAAACGTCAGTTTCATGAATGGCAAAGAAAAGCTGGGAACTATACTGAAGACGGAAGAAACAGCTCAATGCAAAACGTGCTCCTGAGCTTGATCCTTTTCCAGAAAGAATAATTACTGTACATGGCATGACTGGGACAGTTGATGAAACTAGAAAATGATCTAGACCTTGGTAAAATTACATTAATAATACATTTCCCAAATTTAAGAACTCTACCGTGCTTTTATAAGAGAATAAACCTGTTCTTAAGAAAGATACTCTGAAATATTTAGGGAAAGGGACATGGTTCAGAAAACAGTTATTTCGAGCCAGGGAGCACAAATACGGCAAAATGTTAAAAATAATGTGGCTAAGAATAATATATAAATGCAATGTCCTCAAGAGGGTCACAGGATCCCCGAGGGAAACTTATCAGGAAGGGCATGGACAGCTGTGCCCTTCCAGGAGCCTGCCTCCCCGCAGGTGAGCTCGCTCTGCTCAGTGGCACAGTAAGAAAGGCACTATCATGTGCCTGCACACTCACACCCCCTGCCTTTTCTGTTGCACTTTGCAATTTCACAGGCCCCCTCGCTGGGCATTGAGGACCTGAGTCTCTCCTGCTTTTTACTAGTCTCCTGCTTTGTGCCTTGCAGGGCTGGCTCCTGTGTCCAAAGGCTTGCTGATTGGTAGCGCCCAGTGCTGGCCCCCTCCTATATCTGTCTTCATTTCCCACTGTCCTGGAGTTCGGCTGAGCTCTGGATAGGCTTCAGCACAATCTTGACCTGCAAGCAGCCCATTGCTTTTCGTAATAACATCAACAATGGGAGACAAATGTTTTACTTCTTTTTCCAGGCTCCTTGCTGAACCTAAGTATCCAGGACTTCAAAAGAACAAGAAACATTGGAGTCAGCGAGTTTGCGAAAATTAAACAAAGCCCTGAAGGCAGCTCTGATATGAAGTCCAGGCCCAAAGCACCGGCAGGGTGAGCGGCAGGTTGGAGTCTGTGCCTGTACCTCCCCTTGGGCCCTGCCGAATGGGTCTGAGGGCCAGGTGTGAATGGAAAAAGCAGGCCTTCCTAGTCCAGAAGCAGCTGCTGAGGGTCTAAGAGTGTGGTGAGGCCAATAAACAAAGGCTCTAAGGGGGCAATTACCATCAGGACCCTCTTCTTAAGCCAAACTGCATGTTTTCTTCCCCTAACTATCTCTGAGCACGGTGAAGCTGTGGAAGACGGTTACCTGGGTCATGCACCTAACTCATGAGAAAACAGGAACCTTTAAGGCAGAAGAGCTGGATAGTGATGTCTCTGTGGCTTGCTGGCCATGAGACCTGGTGCAAAACCTGAATCTCGGGCCAGCACTGTGGTGTAGCAGGTAAAGCCACCGCCTGCAGTGCCGACATCCCATATGGGTGCTGGTTCATGTCCTGGCTGCTCCACTTCTGATGTAGCTCTCTGCTACAGCCTGGAAAAGCAGTAGAAGGTGTCCCAAGTCCTTGGGCCCCTGCACCCATGTGGGAGACCCGGAAGAAGCTCCTGGCTTTGGATCGGTACAGCTCCAACCATTGTAGCCAACTGGGGAGTGAACCAGTAGACGGAAGACCTCTCTCTTTGCCTCTCCTTCTCTCTCTGTGTAACTCTTACTTTCAAATAAATAAATAAATCTTAAAAAAAAAAAAAAAAGCAAAACCTGAATCTCCCTGAACCTGTTTCCCACCTATATGATGAGCAAAGACACAGTAGTTAAGACTGCAGGAGATGTCTGAGAATCCACTGAGTCAACATATGCACAGCGTAGTGCTAAGTGGAAACTTAATCCTTCCTTCCCTTTCATCAAGACTTCCTTGTTTCAACCTCAGCTCCTCTCTTACTTCCCAAGAACTATCAGAACACAGTATTCATTGTATTTAGTTATTACTCTATAAATGTTTCTTCTATTTGATTTGGAACCCCGTAAGAAGCAAGGTTTAGTCTTGCTTATCTTCATACATCTGACATTGAATATATAGCAAATGTGCAAAAATTTAAAAAAGGAAGGTTCAGTGAATCCATGCACCTGGTAGGATAAACGATAGCTAGCAAGACATTCCCACATGTATGTAAGTAAATTCTTTTCTCCGCCACTGTCTTCTCCTGTCTTTCCACCATTCTTAGGTGCCACCCCCACCCCAGGCCTTGTGGAGGATGTGCGAGTGTGCAAGGCAGGTCTTCATAGCCCACTGGTCCTGCAGTAGTGGTGGAACAGGGCTAAACGCCAAGACATAGGACAGAGTGGGCCATGACCTGCAGGGAGTTCTATTGAGTTCAAAGTACTCTGCAAATTTAGAGGAAGGGGACATCCCTGAAGTTGCAATAGCACACCATGAAACTCAAGCAGTGGGAGGCTAATGACTATAAAGCAAGTAGGAATAAGAGAAAAAAGACTCTTAGTCATTGGCTAGACCTCACTACACCCAGGTAACCTAACGTGTTCCTCATGAGAACAGGTCCATGGCCTCACAGAGTCAGAAGTTAGACAAAGGTCACTTGGGCACTGCTAGCAACCACTTAGTCTTATTTTGCCACTCATTAATACGCCACATTAAGGGGCTCAGCTTGTCTCAGTCTTTTGCCTCTCTCTGTATATACTTAATTCTGCTTACCTACTCTGCTATCAGCCAACTACCCAGTAGAGAGTAATGGATCCAACTTAATCACCATCAATCTTTAGATGATGCAAGGCAAGGCTCCTCATGGCTGCTGTCCCATCTGTAGATTTGTCTCCCTGGGGTCATGGCCAATCACCATACAACCATGTGCGGGGAGAGGATGGAATCTCATAGTAACATGGTTTGTGTGTTTGAGGAATCACCAGTGATGCCCCTCCCTCAGTAGGGATCAGGGCAGAGACTCCATTAGAAGGAAGAGATTGACAGGATATGTACTTGGAATGGCCTGCCCAATCCAGTCTTGAAGTCTGTGTGTGATTTTTATGGGAGGAACCAACAGGTACGGTGCACAAAAAAGAAGAAAATGTTCTCTTGGAAAGAATTGGCTGGAAGTTGTGAGCACAGCAATGCTAAGGACAAAAGTCTCACTGTAGTCCATGGGATCTGGATTTCACCTTAGGAAAGTCAGTAGTCTGAGGAGTTAGGAAACCAAAATTACTTAGCCAAGTCATAACTACTGACTTTTATTCAGGAACAAGCAGGTTTATAGCTTTGAAACTGAAAAAAAAAAAAAACAGAATGCTTTAACAGGGTGTTGACAAATGTTTGTGGAACTACAACCTCTAAATTAAAAATAAGGATCAGTGCAACCTGCCAAGCACAGAACAGAGTAACACTGCCTGGAGGTAGAGATCTTAACCAAAGACTCATATTAGCAAGATTGTTGTTAATTAGCACTTATTCCCAAAGATAGTGGACAGACACATGTTTTATTCCTCATAAGATCTCATTAAAGATCAAACAATACCAGACAGGGCCATCAGCAGATCGGAGAGCTCAACAAGGGGAGAAGGAATTGCTTGGCAAGTATTGACTGTAGTCTGGAAGGCAGGCAGAAGCGCTGCAGAGAGAGAGCAGTCAAGTCCTCAGGCAGAACTCTGGTGGGGTACAATGAAAACTGGAGTCAGAGCAGAACAAAGATTATTTAGAGTTGCATTTATGAAACAATTTACCTCTACTCTCACATGCAAAATACTGGGTGCTGGCACTTTGCCCCATGTAAAGAAGAAAAAAAAAGGGGGGGAATCTCTTTTTCTAATGAATTAAAAGAAACTACATGCAGTAGACAAGAGTTTATGGTCAAGGCTGTGTTTCCAAGCCAAGCCCTCCACATGAGAGCATTCAGGAAGCCCCCAGGACAGGGCTCCCAAACTCAAACCCCAGACCCTAAGGAAAGCTGCCAGGCAAGTAACTCAGCCAAGAAGACAGAGTCCCCAATCAGCCCTCCCCCTGCCTCAATCAAAAAATGATTGGACAAAGCCTGCAGCACAATGAAGAAACATCAATATTAAAGGAAAATGCCCCAGTGGAATTCAAGAAAACACTGCGCTAATGAAACAAGATCAGAATGCCATTTTCAAAATATCAGAGAACAATAAAGATCTCTTGGACATCAAAAATGTAATGTTCCGAAACTAAAAATTAACAAATAGAATAACTAGAAGAGAAAATCAAGGATCACCTTCAGCATGTAGAATAAAAAGAAAAAGAGATGAAAAATAGAGAATAGGTATGATTATCATTTCAGAAAGTAACACATACCAGACATGTGACCCCCAAGCCTTGACAGAAACCAATGAAGCTATTCAGCAGGGCAAAGGGCTACCTACAAAGGAAATTCAAGCTGACACCATATTTCTCATCAATGAAAGTGGGTGTTAGGATATGATGGAAGAATATTCAAGGCTAAGGAAAATTTATGTGCAAACTAGAAATTTATAATCAGGTAATAGATTCATCAGTTGTGAAAGAATAATGCAAGTATTTTGATACAGACAAAACTCAGAAAGTTTAGATTCCATTCATTCCATTGTAAAAGTTATTTTAGGATATACTTCCAAAAACTGGAGTTATAAATAAAGAGGAAAATATTCGATCCAGGACATAATAGATGCAACCCAGGAAATAAGACAAAAAAGTTCTAGGATGCTAGGTATGAGAAAGGCCTAGCAACCAGTGAAGAATGACATCTCAGTGGAGACAGAGACCTCTAAGAAATACCCTAAGAAAAAAGCCAGGAGTGGGAGGCTAAAGAAGGGACACAATAGAATAGAGAATTCAAAAACACACTAGGAATGGTAAAAGCACAAAACAACATGGGGGAAAATAAAAAAAAGCAATTAGATACTCCAAAGACAACAAAAGTATGGTCTTGAATATGAAGTAGCTGAAGGACAGGAGAACATAGTCCTTAAAGAAGAAAGATTCTGAATGACGAAGAGATTTCCTTAACAAGAAAAATGTAAACGAATTTGAAACTTCAGGATGGAGATCAGGAAGGGTTCAAAGTGATTGCTTCTCTGGAACAAGGCTGAGGTTGAAGATGGGCAGGGCAAGGAGTTGGATCCTGGAGGGAAGGAGAAGCCCATTATAAACCATGTGTATATGTTAGTTTTACTTTTCATTTTAAAAGAAAAAAAGATTTCTAAAAGGTTTATTAAAATCTTAAAACCCAGAGTCCCTGAAAAGTATGCTGTATCTTTGCCCTTTGATAAAAAAGGGCAAGTACAAAGATGGTGAAGCCCAAATATGAAATCTGTAAAAAACATGCCACATTCTGAGCAATTGGTGGAATGTAAGAAGGAATAATCTATTTGAAGGTTGTCCCTTGAGGTGAACAATAGTAAATGCATTGTACCCATGCACAGTAATTAATTGGCTTTGCAACAAACAGTCCTTAAAATAACATAAAATAGTGTGTTGCTTTCCACTTTGAAAACAACTTAAAGAAAAGGTTTATTTATAAATAGAAAATACAATATAGATACTCTCAGTTTTGGAAACAGATGCTCAGCTCATGGAAGAGGTGAAGGAACTTCAAAAGGGGATGGGGCCTCGATGTTCTCATTTTACAAAGTGGGAGTCAAGAAGTCTGGTCTTCAGTTGCTGTCATGGTACAGAGGTTTGCATGCACTAAAACTGCAAAGCTAAAGGAACTGAAAGTAGCCACGTTATTCTTTGGAAGGGAAAGGAGAGGATGACTGTAAATAAGCTAACTCCTTATTCATCATAGAAGGAAGCCAACCATCTCCTGTTGAGTGTGGTGCCAGTGTGCCATTTACCACATGATGGGCACCAGACTAGACCCAGAGAAGGTTCAAAGTGATTGCTTCTGAGGAGAACGGCTGAGGTTGAGGATGGGGTGCATCGGGGAGAGGACCAACATTGAGGGGGAGGCTCATTATAAACCATGTGCATATATCAGTTTTATTTTAAAGGAAAAAAGGTTATCCCCAAAGGGTTATTAAAAATCTTAAAATCCAGATTCCATGAAAAGTGTGGCATATCCCTGATTTTTGACCAAGGGGCAATCTAACTCATACAAAACAAATACAGTGGAAGGCTTAACAGAGGATTGGATGTTATTCTTGGCCATATTTTTTTTAAAACTTTACCATACTTGTTCTCTCTCTTTCTGAAATAATTTTTTTCTGAACTATGTCCCTTTACCTACAATACTTCAATGTGTCTTTCCTAAGAACATGTATATCCTCTTATAAAACTATAGAATTATCAAATTCAATAAATTATAGATTACTTTCTAATTTTATCTACTGTCCCACTAATATCCTTAACAGTAATTATTCTTCAGAAAAGGATCCAGTTCAGGATCACATTTTGCATTTAGTTCTCTTGTTTCTTTTGTCTACTTAAATCTAACACAGTACCCAGATTTTGTGATTCATGAAACTGGTGCTTTGGAAGATTACAAGCCAGTTATTTTATGGAATCTTATAAAAATGCTATTCTATAGAATTTCTCTTAATTTGGATTTGTTTCATGCTTCCTCATGATTAGATTTATGTTATGCACTTTCTGGCTGTAATGTTAAGCAGTGATTGAACTCTCTTTGATTTCATCGGCTCTCCCAAATCTGCTGTTGAAAAAATCTAGTGAATTTTTAAAAAGTATCATATTTTTCAAACCTAGAAATTCCACTGGATTCTCTGTATAGTTTCCTTTTCTCTATCAAGATTTTCTAGTTGTTAATAATGTCCACCACATTTTCCTTTAATTCTTTGGACATATTTATAATAGCTCTTCGAAATCTTTACAAAATTATACATTCTAGGCCCACACAGAATCCATTTCTTGGTCACACTTTCATAATTTTTGCTAGGAATTTGACATTTTTAGGAAATACATTATGACAACTCTGGATTCTTATTTTTCCTGTTTTTGTATAAAGCAAGATAACTTATTTGAACTTGAGCTGCAGTATGTCTCTCTCCCATTGTGAGTAGACACCACTATCTTTGCTCAGTTTTCTTATTCTTATTTTCAACATTTTTCACCTGGCCTTCTAGGGATCAAATAACTCAGTGGATAACCAATAATTTGGATAGAGGCTATTCTCAAATAGTTTCATCCCTTAATGCTCCCACACTCAACTCTGTCGATTTATCTATAGATATGGCACTCAAAGTTCAGCAAGTTCTCAAGTCTGCCTTGACTTTTCCCACTGGACTTTCTTGGGTCACTCCTGAGTATGCACATAGTTTTCATGGTCAGTCAGAGATGGGTGGAGACTTTATCTGGACTTTCCATGACTCCAATTTCTAAAGATTTCCCTGTTAAATGTTTGACTCCACCATCTATCCCCATTTGCCTTGGGACCAAAACCCTAGATCAGCAGAGTTGCAAGCTTTCCCTATTCACCATCTACCATATTAGCTACTTCTTTGCTAACATTTGGGTTTTTCCCTCTTCTCTATATCAGGTCCATTTTCTTTGACAGTAAAAAAAAAAAAAAAAACCTACTGCTTACTGGACAATCCTTCAGTGGTGAAATTACAGTTCTTGTCAATAGATTGGGGCGAGGGTGGGGAGTGGACCCTTTAGGAGGATGGGGAGAAAGGATGACAGCAGCCTCATTAAGTAGTTTGTCATCTCTGATATTCTGATACAAACTCTAGCAGTTTTTCAATGTTTCAGCTTTCAATATAGAAATGCTTTTCAGTTTTTCAATGGCCTTCAGTGGATTTCCAGCTTCCTGACATGTCTCTTGTCCAGTTTCACGCTCATGTGAAGGGAAAGCATACACCAACTTCTTGATGGCCACAAAGCCAGAAGATGAAACATTTGGAAGTTATTTCTATGTATTATGTGGGTTTAATTTTATCATTTGCTACTGGACTATCCAGCTGCTTCACATTATTTATTAAAATATCTATCTTTTCCCAAGTGATTTGAGATTGCGTTTTTGTCATACACTAAATTTCAATTGTATTTGATTTGTTTCTGGACTTTCTATTTTATCTCATTAGCTTGCCCATGTGCATCTCAGTACTGCAATGTTTTCATTACAGAGTCTGCAGTGTGCTTTGACATCCTGTAGGAGCAGTCCCTCCCTTCTCCCACCCCCACCAATAACCATTTCTTGTTACACAGTATTCTTGCATGGTTATTTTTCCACACAAACTTTTAGTATAATCTAGCTTTGGAGGAGAAAAAAATATGTTATCAGTTTTGCTGGTATCACATTAAATGTACAAATTAAGCAGAACCAACATATTGATGAAATTGAAATAGTCTATCCAAGAGCAAGGATGTGCTCTCACTTGTTCAAGTCCATGTCTCCCAGATTGGTTGGTTTTTTTTTTTTAACAGGCAGAGTGGACAGTGAGAGAGAGAGAGACAGAAAGAAAGGTCTTCCTTTTACCGTTTGTTCACCCTCCAATGGCTGCTGCAGCCAGCGCGCTGCGGCCAGCGCACCGCGCTAATCTGAAGCCAGGAGCCAGGTGCTTTTCCTGGTCCCCCATGCGGGTGCAGGGCCCAAGTACTTGGGCCATCCTCCACTGCACTCCCGGGCCACAGCAGAGAGCTGGACTGGAAGAGGGGCAACCAGGACAGAATCAGGCGGCCTGACTGGGACTAAAATTCGGGTTGCCAGCGCCGCAGGCAGAGGATTAGCCTAATGAGCCGCAGCGCCAGCCAGTCTCCCAGATTTGTTTTATGGTTTTCATCATACAGGAGTCACATCTTTCTTTCTTCTTCACTTTACTTAAAAATACTTTATCTCTTTGCTGTTGCTGTCATCTTAACATCTTAAATTCTAATGCACTGTGGTATAATAGGCTAGGCCTCGGCCTGCAGTGCTAGCATCCCATATGAGCTCAGTTCGTGTTCTGGCTACTACTCTTTCAATCCAGCACTTTGCTTGTGGCCTTGGAAAGCAGTAGAAAATGGTCCAGGGGCTGGAGCTGTGGCGTAGCAGGTAAATCCACCACCTGCACTGCCGGCATCCCACATGGCCGTCGGTTCAAGTCCTGGCTACTCCACTTCTGATCCAGCTCTCTGCTATGGCCTGGGACAGCAGTAGAAGATGGCCAAGTACTTAAGTCCCTGCACCTGTATGGAAGACCTGGAAGAAGCTCCTGGCTCCTGGCTTCAGATTGGCCCAGCTCCAGCTGTTGCAGCCACCTGGGGAGTGAACCAGTGGATGGAAGACCCCTCTCTCTCTCTCTCTCTCCCTCTCTCTGCCTCTGCCTCTCTGTAACTCTGCCTTTCAAATAAATAAATAAATCTTTAAAAAGAAAGAAAGAGAGAGAGAGAGGGGGGGGAGGCAGGGAGGGAGAGGAGGAGGGAGGGAGGGAAAGAAAGAGAGAGAGAGAGAAAGAAGGAGAGAAAGAAAGAGAGAGAACGAGAGAAAGAGAGAGAGGAAGGAAGGAAGGGATGGAGGGAGGGAGGGAAGGAGGGAGGGAGGGAAAGAAAATGGTTCAAGTGATTGGGTCCCTGCACCCCTGTGGGAGACCTGGAGGAGGATCCTTGCTCCTGGCTTCAGAGTGGCCCAGCTCTAGCCGTTGCAGCCATTTGGGGAGTGAACCAGTGGATGAAAGATCTCTCTTTGTCTCTCTCTTTCGCTGTCTGTAATTCTACCTCTCAAATTAATAAATAAAATCTTTTTAAAAAATTCTAATAGCATTGACCTTCTACCTCCAATCAGAAAAGAGGCTTGGTGATATAAGAACATGGATATTGGAATCAGCTAAACCTGGATTCAAAGGCTGACTCTCCCTCTTTGTTAGCATATGAACTAGAGTAAGTTTTCTCTCCAAGCCTCATTTTCTTCACCTGTAAAATGGGAGTGATAATATCCACTACCTGCCAAGGATATTGTGAGAAAAAAATTATAACCCAAATAAAATAAACAGCACTCAAATCTGTCAACACACCCACCCCTTCTTTTCCATGATGTAATCACCAATTCTTGGACTCAGAGTATTGTCTCTTAAGTCTTTCAAAGGCTATTGCTTATCTGCACAGCTCTATCTGCTAGATCTCTTGTTGAAGCCTTTTCAAAAAAATGGCGGGAGAAGGACTGGTGGGTAAACAGAGCAGCATGAGTATTTTTCATTCTTTTATAATGGAACCATTCAAATAGTGGAATGTGCTTGCTTTTCAGGTTCCTTAGTAATCACCTAACCTGCACTGCAGGATTATTTCCTTGACAATGAAATTCAAATTCTAATTCTCCTCCCTTCTCAAGGTCCACAAGGTGGGGAGAAGAGAAAATCCCATCAAATTTCCAACAGTGTTTCAAGGTCTCCTCCAGTCCCAGGATGTGTTTTTGACTGACGGTTCCCCCCAGCTCAGGCGCCAGGCTCTCTTCCCTCCTGTCTCTATTTTCCCTCTGTAAGCCTGCAGTAATCACCCTAAAGCCAGGGAAGGTGCTCGGAGATCCGACAATGAAAGGACTGGGGACTGCCTGATGTGTGTGTGTCTCCCAAGCCTTCATTCTGCACTGAACAGCTCTGCGTGTTGCTGCCCCCTTTCACCACGTGGCGGTGGTGGTAGAGGGGAGCTGGGGGTGGACTGCCTGTTAAGACACCAAATGTCCTATTTTCAGAAAACAATCTGTTTGTTTCTGAGGCAGCCCTTGGCTGCTGCACCAGATTCCCTGAGCCAAACCAAATCTCCCAGAGCAGCTGGGGGGTGCAGGTGCTTCCAGGCTCCTCCAGATTCACACCTGGAACGAGAACGGAGAGCACCCCTGATCCTGTTCCTTGTTGGCCTCTGCCACCTCCTCACCCTCCACTGGGAAGGCCAGCTTCATTTGCCCCATACTACCCTGCGGCCCCTACCATCCTCGGACCTGGCTATACCAGGAAGCAGGGAGGTTCCTCTCAAGGGTAGTTTTCATATTCTTTTTCTGGCCATGGAATCCTCTTTCCAAATTCATTTTCTTCTGAAATCCAGAGCATGTACAAATAACACCAAAGCAATTCTAGATCCAGGGGAGTTGCTGATTTTCCCACAGCCCTTGCCCATCTCACACACATGCTGGGACCAAGTCACATTCACAGACCCCTGGGACTCCTTGCAACACAACATGAAAATTAATTGGGGGCAGAGGGTACAACAAACAATATTTTTAGCTCTATAACTGAGGTTATGAAAGAAAAAAACAGAGATATCGTAACACTAGATGACATTCCTAGCAAGAACTTATGGTAAAAAGCAGCACTGAAAGTCCAGTGGGAGCCAGGTCTCTTAGGGTTCACCATCCCCTCTGCCCTTGGTCTGCAGCATGACCTTGGGTGGGTATTTATGTTCTCCAGGCTCCAGTTCCTTCTCAGGTAAAGGTTAGAATATTGACCCATTCCTTAAGGTCTTTCTAAGCAGTCACTGGCAAAGATCTTTCTTCCTCCAATGATATTCTATAAGGAATTGTGGGAACTGATGACAAAATCTCTTTGCAAGATAAAACTCATGCTTTGCAATATTTTGTGTGAGCCAAAATGCATTCCCAATTATAACTATATTTAAAATAGTAACTCACCCACCTATAATCATTCTCCTTTATTGGGGTCTACACTTATACTTGCAACTGATGAAGGCTTCTATATTTTATGACTTTCTGTGTGATGCATTTATTACCCCTGCTTTGCTATGTATCCCCACTAAAATGTATTCAAGGTAAGTCTGACATTTTTAGGACATGATTTTTAAGTGGTATCTGTGTGCAAATTACATTAGCACATCCAAATTAAATTGTTTTTACTTTAATGCATAGTGTCAAACAGATAAATACCTAGTTTGAATTCCTGGGAATAGAGAAAGTGGTACTAAAAGCATCAGTATAGAGGCAAGCGTCTGGCTCAGCGGTTAAGATGCTGCTTGGGATGCCTGCAACCCGTGTTGGGGTGCCTGGGTTTGAGTCCTGACTGCACCCCCAATTCCACCTTTGTACAAATGTGCACCCCAAAAGGCAGCAGGTGATGGCTTGAGTACGGGTGTCCCTGCCTCCCATGTAGGAGACTTGGATGGAATTCCTGGCTCCTGGCTTTCGATCTGACTCAGCCCAATTGTTGCAGGCATTTAGGAAGTGAACCAGTGAACTGGGGGAGGTGGGGGAGAGATCTCTCTCTTCATCTCTCTCTTCTTTCTGACTTTTCAAATAAATGAAAACAAATTTTAAAGAAATATATCAACATAATACCATGCTTAAAACCTTAAAGGTTAGGATTGGGGCTTTGCCTCATAAAATCAATTTCATCTTTCAGTTGGTTTTGAGACTTCTAGATTTAAAAAAAAAAAAAAAGTACATTTCACAAAGCAAGAGGAGACAGCCTGTAGGCAGAAGGTTGAGGGAGAAAAGGAAAGAAAGCCAGCCCTACCTAAAGCACTCATTTCTTCTCACTTTTTTATTCCATCTGTAAGTGTCCTGACCTGCTCCTTTCAGCTTGACTCTGTTAACTAGGTTGTTTATTTTATACAACACACTTTCACACCCACCTCCTTTCAGTCTATTCGCACAAGAGTCCCAAGACACATGGGGAACAGCTCTTTGTACCCATTCTTCAGAGGGGGAAACAGGGTCTCTGAGTAACAGTCCACCTCCACTGCCTGGTTAAACAGGCACCCAGCACTCGCTCGCTCGGCTCCCTGTCCAGGATGCCCAGCACGATGTCACAGGTTTTGCCTAGTACCTCTCTGGGGACCCTCCCAGGAACAGAGGCGGCCTCAGGAAGATGCTGTCCCAAGGTGGCCTGCCCCGACTGCAGCCAGAAGACCTGCACTATGGTTCTGGACTCAGTCCTGCTGGAATCACTAGGCAACCTCAGATGTCTCACCCTTCTTGTCCAGATGAGTGTCTAGGCCTTGGCTGTGTGTGCCTCAGTTCCCTCATCCATGAACTGGGTATGTAAATGTGCCTGGCCTACCCCACAGGCAAATGAAGGGAAACCTGATACACAGCACACGCAAGGAGGGTTTCCAAGCTGATGGTTTCCTGTCAGTGTGTGCCATAGGACCCACTTTTGAGGTCTAGGTCTTAGGGCCATCATACTTCAGAGTCTCAAAGACTTCCCCAGCTCAAGCCAGCACATGACCTTTGGAAGAGAAACTGCAGCATGGGGGCCCTACTTTCTCTTCCTCAGGGATCTGCCCAGGAGACTGCTCCTGAGGGGCCCTCACTGCAATGTCACTCCAGCTCTGCCCAGCAACGCCATCACTCCCACCACCCGCCTCTGCCTCAGTCAAGGGCATTCATGAACTTGCCGTGGCTGTGGCCACAGCTCTGGAGCTGGTAAGTTAGCCCCACACCTACCTCCTCTATCTGCTGGGGCAGCCAAGACAGGGCCAATGGGGCTGCAGATCCAAGCAGCAGCTGCTTTTCTACTCCTAGGCTAGGACCTGTTCCCCCCGCCCCCAGACACCCTCAGGACAGAGCCCACTGGGTTTCAGCACTGTGGCTCATTAAATGTGTAACCAGGCACAGCTTCAAATGCTTGGGTTAGGCATGCCCTGGCTTGAGAAGTCTGTAATGTGAATGGAGAGTGGCTGGGTTGGGGTGATCTTAGATCCTGAGCTTTTCTTTGCAAGGAGGTAGGCAGGGTGAGCCCTGATTCAGGCAAGAGGAGAGGAACCCAGGGCCTGGCTTAACCTTAAGCTGCCAGGATGTGGAGCTGTCCAGGACCACAGATGCCAGCATGGGAGACACAGCTGCCATTTTCATGATGGCTTGGAAATGAGACTATACTGGCAGAAGGTATCTGCATCTAGGCCTGGCCTGGGAGTTATGTCCGAGGCGGAGCTGCTGGTCAGCTGTAGGGAGCTTCTGGAAGATTCTCTGTGTCAGCTGTCTACAGGGTTCTGGTAGGGTAATAACCTGCTGGCAACAGCTGGCATTGACTGTACTAGGTATTGAGCTGCTAAGCCATTTGCATGCAGCATTTCATTTCATCTTCACCCTGTAGATGTAATGTCTGAACCAAGGGGAAAGGGAGGCTCACTCAGGCAGCTCACACTCACTCATGCAGCCCGTGGGTATAGTACTGCAGACAGAGGGCTGGATTCTGACTTCAGAGCTGGCACTCCTAAGAGCGAGCTCTTCTGAATGGCCCACTGTGCATGAACAGGATTTACCAATTGCCAACCTGAGGGGTTCTTGTAAGGAGAAAGGCAAGGAATGTGTCTAGTGAGTACCCGTTTTGTGCTAGACATTTTATATTCATTATCTCATCATCCTCCAGACAACTGTGAGGTACACATTCTTATCTCCAGGGATGATAAATCATTCAATCCCAGGTTTGTTTGGCTCTTTCTTCCAGGTAGATCTGAGTATTTATCTGTGGCTCTCACTCCACTTCAGGGTCCCTTAGAATCCCCTGGCAATGTCACTGAAAGGAGAGGAAGCCCCTGGGGATTACACAGGATTAAGGGGGAAAGGAGTCATGAGTTCAGGTTGGGCAGTGACATTGCAAGCAAGTTTCTACAAACCCTCAAATCTGGGAGGGATTTCTCACATTTTGAGAATCTTGGTTTCAGAGACATTAACCCAGAGCATTGGAAATTCAAAGTCAGTTCCCCAGGGGACAATGCCAAACCAAGAGTCAGAAGTTTGCTTGGATTCCCCTTTCCCCTTGCTCCAACTCTCTAAGTGACTGAGCCAGTCAGTTATCCTTGCAGGGCCTCTTAAAGCTCCTTCCACCTCTATCCTCTGATTCTGCAGTCAGATCCATCTCAGCCTAGGAGAGAGGCTGCCAGTGAATTATCCTGACAGGTTCACCACGCAACGTGCTACACAAAGTTTGTTACTAATATTAGGTGTGCCAAAGTAGAGGCCTTATTCAAGTTGCATCTCTTGTGCAGGATGAGTGAGCAGGAGGGAAGGCAGAGGAATAACAGAGAATACTAGGGCTGGCGCAGGTGCCAATTACTGGTAGATGTAGGTGAGGAGTCGGAGAACTGTAGCACTGAAGCACCAGGAAAGAGGCACTAAGGAAGTACTACTTGCTTGGGGCTGGCGCTGTGGCTCACTTGGTTAATCCTCCTGTGGCACCGGCATCCCATATGGGCGCCGGGTTCTAGTCCTGGTTGCTCTTCTTCCAGTCCAGCTCTCTGCTGTGGCTTGGAAAGGCAGTGGAGGATGGCCCAAGTGCTTGGGCCTTGCACCCGCATGGAAGACCAGGAGAAAGCACCTGGCTCCTGGCTTTGGATTGGTGCAGCGCCAACCGTAGCGGCCATTTGGGGGTGAACCAACAGAAGGAAGACCTTTCTGTCTCTCTCCTCTCTCTCCCACTGTCTAACTCTACCTGTCAAATAAAAAAAAAGTACCACTTGCATTGAGTCTTGAAGGACGAGGCGGAGTCTTCCAAGGAAGAAGGGCCGTCCAGATGGAGGACACACTCAATCCAGATGGTCTGTGCCAACCATGCTGCTGCTGCTCTGTCCAGTCCAAGATTATAGAACCATTCCTACAGCATCCTCAGGAAAGGCCCCTGGGTCTCTGCCGCCCTTGCCAGGATTCCTAATCCACAGTGAAGCAGGGTGGGCAATCTCCTGATACTCATGGAAGCCGAGTCCTGAGGTTGCAGTTTCTAGGGACGACTGGGAGCAGAGGACATTTTCTTCCCTTCAGCAACTCCTCCCAGAGTCCCAGACCCTGAACTGCTGTGCCTTGTTCCCCACACAGACCTGCCCAGCCCTGCTTTCCCCGGCCTTGCTTTTCCTACCCACAAGCCCTGTCCAGTTCTGCCCCAGTCTGCTGAGTCCTGCTGAGTCCTGCTCAGCTTTGACATTTTTGCCCAGCCCTGCTCAACACAGCACAATCACGCCTTGTTCTGCCCAGGGTTGTGTTGCATGCACAACTGTGCTTTGCCCAGCTAAGCTCCGCTCAGTCCAGTTCTTGTTCCGCTCCATCTTGTCTAGCCAGTTCAGGCTTTGCCCAGCCAGACCTGCCTCCCACTCCTTCTGAGCCAATCCCTGCACTGCCAAACCAATCCAGCTAACTTTCCACCTTGTCCCATCTGTGATCCAACTCAGGACCTTACTTCCTCCACTCCCAAAGGCTCAAGGAAACCTCCTTTCTCTAAGACTCCTTACTTGCTCTCAACAGTCCTCCATGAACCATAAGACAGGAAGCTGTGATTCCTTCAGTTGGTCTCAGCCCCCACATACCTCTCATACCATGAGTGTCTCTCAGCAGGGCTATGTAAATCCAGAGTGCAAAAGTCCTGTTTTACATGCAACACGCATTCCAAAACTGGGACTATATTTGGGGACACTATAAGAAACAGCTCTATGAAGACTATGACTGAATCTATTATCAGATGTTGTAGAGGACATTGCAGTTACATGGATCCCCTTTATGGAAAATCCTTGGGAAAAGTTTCTCTCTGGATTCAGTAATAGGAATTGTGTTTCTTGCAGTCAACTACATTGTTTTCACCTCAAGGCATTGTGACCTTATGGCTGTTTTCACTACAGGGTCTTGCAAGGAAGCCAATATCCACATAAATAACCTGGCCTTTATAAGTGCATAGATTTTCATGTGCACATTTTTTTGTATCAATCTCTTTCTATTTTATCAAGATAAACTTTTTTTCTTATGGTTAATTTATTTTTCTTTGTAAATTGCCCTGAGTTCTCCATAGATGGAAGCTGAGCACCAATAACTAGGGACGTTTATGAAACTCACACTTCTTGCAATGTTGCATGGATGGGGATCCTGCTCTTCCCCACATATGGGCTAGCTGCATGAAAAGCTCCCACATAGCCTGTGGTGATCAATCTACAGGCAACCATGGTGCAGGAGACTGGACCTTCCAGCCCAGGGCAGAACTTCTCTCAGCAGGGTGATATTGTGTCCGTGAGGGAGCAAAGCCTCGGAAATGCTTACAAACTGGGTGCATCCATTTTGGGAACTTCAAAGGATAGGGTTTGGAAAAAAATGTCTGCAAAAGATAAAATGATTGACAGCTTTACATTTCTTCAATGCAAGCCTTACAAAGCAAATGATCACTGTCTGATAATCTATCACCTTAAAGCAGGAGAAAGGATCCATGTGGATAAAGGAGACCAAAAAAAAAAAAAAAAAAAAAGTGAACACCATGCTGCTGCAATGGACGAAATATACACTTTGGTGTCACCATCATCACCATCAAAAAGGAGAACTCATGGGGGACTCTCCATGTGGAGAGTCTGAGACTGTTGAGGGGAGAACAGGTGATCTCTACCCTCAAAGACCTGATCTCACATGACCTCACATGCTGGATGGGGAAAGAAATCAGAAACATAAAATATCATACAGCATAAAGTATCCAACTGGCAATGGGGAACCATATGGGAGGCCTTTAATCTGGGAGATTTTAGGAGCTTCAACCGCTTTTGCTGGCAAAAATGATGGGAGCACATGGAGACCATCGTAAGGAAGCCAGCTATCTCTGACACTCATGACAATGCAGGAGCTCAGGGCAGGGTGGTAACAGAGGTAGCAGAAAGGAAGGCTGGATGCCAATGGACCAGGGTAAAACAGAAGGGAGTCTCATCACACATGCATTTCATCTGCACAGACTGAACTATGGGAGAGAACGGGGGGTGCTATTTAAAATGTGCAATTGCATCTGCCAACCACTGTGATTCCTTCCCTGGTCCCCACTCCCATGAGCCTCTCACAGTGTGAGCATCTCTCAGCAGTGCTGTGTAAATCTAACATGCACAGGTCCTTTTCCACATGCAATATGCTGCACGCAAGCATGTCTTTGTGTCTTCACAAAACCCTACACATTGCACTTTGTGAGTGGTACCAGGAATTTTCAACAGTAACCATGACTGTAGCTTCCTACCCTCTCCACATCAGAATTTTGAACCTCATTTTTCAGTAAAACACATTTCAGTAGAAATGTCTGCTAGGTGCCTGACATAACTTTGATGAGGGAATGAAGAGCTGGCTAAAGAGGAGAAGGCAGAGATGAGAATATGTGACAGAGGGTGATTCGCAATCACTGTGAGAATTGTAGAAGTCCAGAGTGCAGCTGGCTTTGAAGGAATGCAGCAGGTCTCGCTCTTTGCAGCCTTGATGTCAGTTCCTCAGCCTAAGCTCCTGTCCTTCTTTCTCCACCTGAACTATTTTCACTCATCCCTCAAGACTCAGCTGAAACATCACATCCTGAGATAAATCGTTTCTGAACTCATGGTGGGGATTCAGTCACTGTGTTTCCTTAACACATAATAGATATTCCCATTCTAGAACCTATTAATACATGCATTGTGGTGATCTATTGCAGTGTATCCAGCCTCTCCTGCTCTGCGAGCACATCAGGAGTCACATCTTATTCAATGCTTTTTATTAATTGCCCCCTGGGACATGATATAAAGCAAGCAGTGGCTGGTAAGACATCCACTGTGGTAGGCTGAATTATTGGGTCTAATTCTTCACACACACACATCCTCCCCATGATAGTGTCCTTGCACCAAAGCCTCTGGGAGGAGGAAGTGCACTCCCCTACCACTTGATTTGACAGTGTTCTGAGTGTGGAACACACACATCCGGAAGTGGGGGAGGTGGTCTTTGATACTTTCAGGGAGACTGTGATTCTGAAACTATTTTTCTAATAATATAGCGATCGTGTTTGTTCTGCTCACTTGACATTGCCCCTGGTGGTGAGGAAGTCTCTTTAGGCAAAACTGTTGTATCTCAGCACAAATCAGGCTGTGCCATCAACTGTCACTGTAGTCACTGGATGAGTGTGCTTCACTGCTATACACTTCCTGTAAAGGGGATGCTGGCTTCTCTACACATTTCCTCGATGAAGCAGAAAACGGGATTAATCTTGCTAAATTCTGAAGCCTGAGGCAATGTCTTTTCCATAGTCTGTAGGCATGAAGCACTTCTGCCACATTCCCACGTGCCACAGTTGTCTCCAGGGAAAGCACTGTGTGATCTGGTTGCAAGAGGTACCAGCCACATTGTCCAGAGAAACTATTCTTACTTGAAGGAATGACTAACAAACTACAGTTATTCAGACTAGAGTGTTTGGCAGACATTTTGACAAAAACAGAGACTGTCACTTCCAGGCAAACACCTGGCAATACTTGTAGCTAATGATACAACTGGAGTTTTCAAGCCAAATTAGCCTCTTGTAAAACATGTTATAATAGTGTACTAAGAGATGGATTCTTTCTGATATTCAATAGGCCCTATTATGTTTCTTTTCCTTTTGCCCGACATTGGGCAAGTTAATAAGAAAGCCTGGGAGTTCTCTCCATGGTGCCATCAGAGAAGTTCAAACCACACAAACCTTAGCCATGCACAGGAAGTGCAGCCTGCTCTGCCTGTAACCACAATAAAAACCAAAGCCATTTTCCCTGCTTCGATCAAGCCATTTGAGACTGACTTGGATATGTGCCCTGTTCTTGCCTATAAGCATCAATACATAAGTAATGAATTCTTCATACTCCCTTGACCATGTGTGGCATCATTGCTCTTGACATTGATGACAACATGGGGTAAGGGATTGGTCCTGCCTTTTGGGGGCAACCACAAGCCATAAGCATCAGATGGAGAGTGGTCCAGCAGTCTCCTTCCCTCCCCGGCCCTTGGTCTTTGCTTTCGCCTTCTCTGCTCTGTTGGCAACACGCATGTGTGGCTGCTGCCTGCTGCCAATGTGCTCTTTGAGTTGAACTGCTACCTGCTACTAAGCCTGCACTATGAGCTGTACTAGTTTGTGCTGCATTTACCAAATCCTATTGAGACCCTGTTATAGATCTAATTGATCAAAATGGAAGCTTTGATAATTGGCATTTAGGGACAGGAATCCTTAAATGGGATTGTCATGACCTAGATCCATCAGTGTGTCTTCTTGAATCATAAGTCATGATTCTGGCTTAAGTTGAATGACTCTACACTCAGGGAATGACACTTAGCCTCAACTGTTGTTTGTGAGTACCAATCTGGTGTTGACCTCTGTTTTACAGAGCACGCAGGGAAAAACTGGTACCCTGTGCAACACATGGGCCGAAGAGTAACTAACATGTGGTGCACTGAGATACAAGCCCCAAGTGCCCCTGGCTCCCAGGACTGTGCGAAGCTTAACGTGCTTCTGCTGTTGTTGTTCCTTTGCTTCTGTCACAAGACCTTGATCCTTAGCACTGTAGAAAGCAGGATTCCTGATGCCCCAAGACACAGATTTTGAAGAAAGGTAGACTAGAATGATGTACTCTAGTTTTCCCAAAAGTGTTAGTGGAAATGCTAAATAAATTGGGAAGCTGGGAAAAAAAAAGATCACCAATAAGTCTGGATGCCACCACCTATCAGCATGCTAAGTGCCCATTCTGACTCTACCTGGAGCAGGGGTTCCTAACACTTCAAAATAGGTTGGCATTGTGGGGCAAGGGTACAATGGGTGTTGGTGGGGGTGGTGAAGTTCCTGATCTTGATGACAGCGACTGGCATTCCATGGATGGAGAAGAGTAAGAATAGGACTGGGAAAGACCTTCTGTGAAGTACTTGCCATAACCACACAAAACTTTTATTCAGATTGAAAAATAGAAATGGGAACATAGATTTGTGATTTGAGTTGATTTAAGAAGTTTACTGAAAGAATTTATTCAACAGAAAGATGAACAGGGAGCCAACTGGCTCTTGTACTTTCGTTAGTTTGTAATTTAGCATCTATTAAGATGAGCCAACTGGCAGTCATTTCCTGTGATCCCAAAATTAATAATTTATTAAGAAATCCACTTAATCTATTGAAATTGGCCCATTATATGTGCCCTCTGCAGCATTCTAGAAACCATCTCCTTGCCTTTCCTTTCACCCACTGAGTAATCAGAACATCACCCATTAGATGGCCATCATTATAAATGTTCATGCTGGCAGCAGTGTTCAGCTTCTAGCCATCCTACCTGTCTTTTTTTAAGATTTATTTATTTATTTCAAAGTCAGAATTACAGAGAAAGATGGAGAGAGAGCAACAGAGGCAGAGACAGAAACAGAGAGAGATCTTCCATCCGCTAATTCAGTCCCTTAAATGGTTGAAGCCAGGAACTTCTTTTGAGTCTCCCATGTGGGTGGCAGGGGCCCAAGCACCTGGGCCATCTTCTGCTACTTTTCCAAGCACATTAGCAGAAAGCTGTATTGGAAGTGGAGCAGCCAAGACTCAAACAGGTGCCCATATGGGGTGCTGGCACTGCAGATGGCATCTTAACCTGCTGTACCACAGCAACAGCCTCACCTGCTGTTATGTTACAGTATGCTCAATAAATCTAACTGTGCTTAAATAGCAAATAAAATAAACATCCATGTCTTCACTAGTAGGAGCAAGGGCAACAACATGTAGAAAAACTGACATGTGAAAGGGACTTGCTAACATTTTGCTGAATATTGCAGTGGATCAGAGGTCTTTAGCAGCCCCAACCACTGTCTCTTGATGTTGATACTGGGCAACTGTTTTTATGAAGGCCACTCCAAAATTACCAAGCAGCCTTCCTTCCTCTTATCAGCCAGTCTACCCCCATTTCAGAATGTTAAATGGCCTAGAATTATGAGTTGTTGGTGAATAATAAGATGAAATCCAAATAAATATTTGCCTATCAAAGAAGTATCCAAGACAGTAAGAATAATAAAGGAGGCAATGGTCTTGATACAAAACCTCCAGGCAATCAATCAGATTCCCTCAAACCAAGATCCTAATTTTTGAAAAAAAAAAAAAAAAGCTTAATATGAAAGACTTCAAAATCCAAGTTTTCCAAATCCTGTAATCTTGGGCACAACCCTTGAGGACTTACATACTTTCTAATAACAGACTATAGGAAATACAGCCCTGAGCCAGGCCTCAGACAGCAAGGTGGCTCCGGGCCTCCATGACTCTCATTCCCCTGCCACTCCAAGGTCCATCACCAGATATCATGATTTTAAGCCATGAAAACCATCACAAACCTTCTAAAGACTCAGCATCTCCTAGAGCACCATCTACCACCTAGGACAATCACCTCTATACTTCCCTGGTGGTTCCTGGTCTGCTTATGATTGGCAAATCTTCTTGATCTTAATGTTAGGCTCAAGTTATTGCTGTAGCTGAAATCCAAAGCAGTTTAAACAAGGTATCTGTGTACTTCCAGGGCAGATATAAGACAAATATAGAGAAAAAAAAGTTACAGCTCACCTTAACCATCATTACTATTACCTAAATTTCCCACAGTCATAGCTAGCACTTACCGTCCTAAAATTTCCCATAGTTGATATGGACAACTTGACCCAACAAGTAATAAATTGCAATAAAAAATTAAGTCTTCACTGCCTACAGTCGTTTTCACAAAATAAGTTCCTACAGACTTTTTTCACACCCACTTACACCTGGTTCAAATCACTAACCTAGTCCACTATGCCTTGAAACAAGACTTTTAAGAGTTAGTAAAGGAAGGGGTCATTGTTCCCACAGTCTTTCTCTTTCTTTGACAGCCCGATTTGGTCAGTGCACAAACCTGATGGAAATAAATGATGCCCAAAAGTGGTTCAACATCATCTTAATGCCACGGCACCATCGATAAGGTTCCCATACCCAATATCACAGACATTCATGACTTTGTTACCAACTGAGAAGCATTTTGTTGTTATAGATTCAGCTACATTCCCTTCAGCACCTATTATGACCGTCTCTCAGCTGTAACTTGCCTTCAGCTTTGAAGGAACACAATACACTCTTACTTGCCTTCCCATGGGGTACTGCAACACCTCTACCATAACA
Organism: Oryctolagus cuniculus; assembly: GCF_051225735.1. NCBI lineage: Eukaryota > Metazoa > Chordata > Mammalia > Lagomorpha > Leporidae > Oryctolagus > Oryctolagus cuniculus. Next base: position 177,953,782 of record NC_142868.1, on the reverse strand, counting down.
TTAAGTCTTTGTAGGCAAAATCTTAACCACATTCATTTTTTTCTGGGAACGCAGACATCACACTGATGGACATCCTCCTCCAAGGATATTAAAAGGATACACTTACACAGAATATATAAACATTTATCACAGAACTTTTCAACTAAGGCTGAGCCATTGTGTTCTAGAAGAGCCAGGCCTCCACTATTTCAGTAGAAGCTCTGGACATTATTTGGTCAAGTGAGAGATGACTCACCCCCAGTGCAGGAAATAATCAACTCTGTGCTTTATTGGCACTAAATATTTTAAAGCAGACCCAGTACTTACTGGTTCTATTCGAGACTTGGAGGCAATATATTCATTTTTTACAAATTTTACTTAAGTTCTATATGCTGCTACTTGCCCATCAGCCTACTTTGAATGGGTCCCCTGACAATAAAAGGCTAAAAAATCTGTCCAAAGGCAACAGACAATCCATTACTTCCCTCCCTCCCCCAGCCCCTGCACTAGTGAGGCTTCCTAAAGTCTCTGGACCACTGAGATGGCTGTGAATTTCCAGTGCACATAATCCCTCAGCTCCATACTGCACACCACTGGAGCAAAAACTGGCCACATTTTAGGCTCCTCTGCAGAAGATGGAAACTTCCACAAGTCTTGAGCCCAACCCTTACCCAGTTTTATTCAGATTTACCAGAGCAGTCTTCACTCAGTTTGGGTCATGAAGGTAGCAGCAGAGGCTTAGCATGGTCACAGAGGCCTCCTTATTGAAAACAGAAATGACACAAGATAGAGGCGAACCTGGGCCCTCTGGCATTTCACATCTACAGGAGGAGATGGCTTCCCTCTCCTCATTCTGTAGCCAGAAGCAACGGCGCCAGAGGAGGTTACCCTTCTCCTAGCCCCACAGGTCACCTCGGGGTCTCTTGGAATCAACTGAGTAATCATAAAATGGAATGTGGGTATTTTGTGGATGACAGTGGGCCTGTCACACATGACAGTGACCACTACATAGCTGCTGCTTCCCATTTCCTGGCCAGGCCATCCCTGCCATCCCTGCCATTCAGGGTGAGACTCAAGATCAGCACATTGGCCAAACCCCCAATAGTCATCTTAGCACTAGAGGGTTCCCTGACCATCAACCAGTACCATTAACATATTTTACAGAATCTTGGGCCATTACTAGCAGTACAGTTATTTGGCAAAACCAATGTCAAGAACAATTCTTTATCCAAGGTTTTTTATGCTTTGGATTTAAAAAAAAAAAAAAAACAGGAAATTTCTTGTTCACAGATATTTAAACTACGCTGCAAAGTCATAATTACTGCTGTACATTTTAAAGCCACATTACAAGGCTTCATCAAAACAGTCCTCGTCATCTTCAGGTTACTATACATTATTGAGAGTTACTAAAAATGCTCATTTCACTTCTCAAAATTATAATTCTGGCCTCATTATCACATTTTTCCAAATACTACTAATTCATCTATTCAGTTATTCATTGAGCACCTTCTGTGAGCCACATACTACACTGGGTCCTGAGGATACAACAATGAATATGGCAGACATGGCCTTGGCTTTCCATGAACTCATAATTCTAAAGGGCAACAATCAAGTCAATGGTAAACAAATGACCTGTGATACTCACACTGACAAATGAAGAGTGAATGGGAGACAGTCAAGTCCAGTGTGAAGAGAGAAAAATATTTCAGGCATGCAAGAGAACATGGGTTATCACAAGAACTGAAAGATGCTCACTGCAATTAGAGACTGGAACACTCAAAAGGCTGTAAGAGTCAGGGAGATGGAACCCTCTTGAGTTATTTCAAATGGAGGAAATTTAATAGAGGGTATTTTTTTACAGCCATGATAGGAGAGTGGAGAAGATAAATAGAGAATCAACTCATCGATCAGTATCAGCATGAAGCCAGGAGACCAGTGGGATCAGAAGAGCCCAGAGCTGTAGGGACCACATCTGGCAGGGACCACATTATGGCAGTGCCTGCCTGGTGAGAACAGGAGCCAAAGAAGAGACAGGAAATGCAGCCACTACTGCATTTCAGACACCATCTGAGATAGAGGGTTGGGAAGTAAAAGTACCCTCTCACTTTTCATCTCCCCTCAGTGCCTTTGGTGAGCAAAAGCTACGTGGAATCCAGCTAATCTGGGAGACTGGGAATGTGGTTGTCCAGGGATCAGTCCTGCTGTGACACAGGGCAGAGCAGGAAAGGGAACAGAACAAAGGGCAAACATGTGAATGACTAACCCAGAGATGCTTGGGAAAGATAAAACTGAAGAAGCAGGCAGTTCACATACCACTAATAAGAGTATCCCTGTAGGCTCTTATTTTAAATTTCTAAGGGAACTTATAGAAGGGTTTGAAAGGGGAAATATACAATTGAATTTATCTTAAATGGTTACTAAATCTTCTAACTTTTTTCATTTTAGTATCCGAGCATAAAAAGTATAAAGGTATTGGGGATAACAATTCAGTGAAGTAGTTAAGATGCCAGTTGAGATGCCCACATCCCATATTAGCATTCTTGGGTTCAGGTCCTGGCTCTGCTCCTAATACCAGCTTCCTGCTGATGCACCCCTGGGAGGCAGTAGATGGTGGCCCAAGTGCTTAGGTCTTCTGTCATCTAAGTAGGTGACTTGGACTGAATGTCTAGCTCCTGATTTCAGCCTAGCTGAACCCTGGCTGTTGTGCACAGTTGGGAAGTGAAATTATGGATGCAGGCTTTCTCTGTCTCTTTTAATATATAGAAAGTTTCATTATGGTAGATGTAGTTAGCTGTATCTGAAAACAATGATATTCCTATCTAAAAACTATGCTTAAAAGTCAGGGTGTTATCTAGAGGTTGGAAACAAGAACAATAAGGCATCTGGGAGCTGTGTCATCCAAGAACCCATCTAAGGGTGTTCGTCATATTTCGCCTAGAGAAGAGAGCTCTCAAGGCAGACTTGACAGCTGTCAAATGATGTGAAGAACTGTCAGGTAGAAGGGAATGGAGGCCTCTCCCTTGATATCACGGAGGGAAGAGCGAAGAGTTACAGGGATGACAGGAAAACAGATTTTATTTCCCTTTTGAAGGATGAACTTCTCTACCATTAGAACTTCTTAGCAATGGACTCCTCTTGATATGTTAAGTACCCCCAGAAGGTAGTAAGCTCCATCAAGGAAGGGTGATCAAAGGGGACCTTGTGTTAGTTTGTGCCAGGTTACAGGGGCAGTTACAACAGTGCAAAATTTCATCTGCTTAATATGGCAAAAGTTTAGTTTTCCTCTCATACTATGCATCTACCTTAGGGCTAGGGGTCTTTGCTCAAGGTGGTTACCCAGTGAGCTTGTGATAGGAACATGACGTCCATGATCACCACAAAAGCAGGAAGGAAAAGTCTTCCTACAGCCTTTGCTCATAAGTAGCATGACCCTCCCTCCTCATGATTCATTGGCTAGGAACATGTCACACAGGCACAACTACTTAAAAGGGTTGCACTCAGAAAGAGAACACCAGAACTATCTGGAGAATCGCCCTAGTGACAATCATAAACCTCAGGCTCTCCGTGGCATTTGTCCTGAAGACTTTGCAGATGATTGAAAGCATAAAGTGCATAAAATTCTTCAAAAGTGATAAAGTGCTGTGAAAGTGAACAGATGCTAGGGGCTGGTATTTGGCACAGCAGATGCTTGGGTTTGGGTCCCAGCTCCAGTCTTAATGCTATCTTCCTGTTAATGTGTGTCCTGGGAAATATCAGGTGATGGCTGAAGTACTCAAGTCCCTGCACCCACACGGGAGACCCAGATTGAGTTCTCTATCTGTCTCTTGGTCTCCACCTCTCCATCTTTCAAATAAATTTCTTTTTTCAAAAAAAAGAAAGAAAGAAAGAAAGAAAGAAAGAAAGAAAGAAAGAAAGAAAGAAAGGAAAGATGCTGATGAAGTTCTGCATCTCATTCATTGCTCTCTCCTTGGCATCTAAGCACCATGCTCAGAACATACCAGAGACTCAATAAATATGTGCTGCAATATTGGAAGGTGTACCAAGCATTGTGAGTGTATCTGATTTCTTATTGGGGAAATTAAGTTGAGTCTAGATGTAATTAGAAAAAGGTAGCTTGTCCACTGTTATTTATGAGGAGGTTGAAAAACAGATTCCTGTTCAGGCAGAAGGTAAATTAAATGATCTCAAAAGTTCTTTTAACAGCAACAACACAAAATTGCTAACTACACAGCTTTCCCCAGAGACATAAAAAATACAATGATTATCCTGAAACAAGGGCCTAGGTTTCATGGCTTGTGAAAGAGTTTTTATTCTTTCTTATAAATCCCTCCCTCATCCACTCTCTGTTGCTTTGTTTTATTTCCTTGACAGATTGAAACATTTTCTAAGCTTTATTTACTGTGTTCTCATCTAGCCTGGTAGCAAGACAAAGCAGGCACATTACTTTGTTCTTCCTGGTGTCCCAAGCGTCCGATGAGTGCTCATCACCTAATAGGCATCCCCCATTTGTTGAATGAGTGCTTTTGGCCCAATAAGAAATGAGGACTCTGAAACTTAGGACACCACATCAATAGCCAGGGCTTTTGACTTAGAGAAAGATTTAACATAAGAACTTGTGTGAGCCTCTGGGCCATGAAACAGACTTCAACCTCCCAACACCAAAACATCCTGGGCAAGGAAGCTTTGCTCCTAAGCCCAGCCATTTCACCTGCCAAAGGGAAAGAGGACCCTCACTGGTAAACACAACCCCTTTGGGGAAAGACTCTTGGCCCACTCTATAGCAGTTTTCTGCCGAGGTGGCATTTTTCCCAACACATTATGCAAAAGCCAGTTGGAGAAGATGCTGAGGGCTGTTATTTCCTAATTTGATTCTGCCATTTCCAGTAATGGAAAGCTCCACTCCAGCCATCCATCTTAATAAATGACAGATGCATTTCATTAAAACTTCCTTAAATAATTTCTTGTGGTTTAGAAGGAGGGAAAAACAAGAAAGAATGCTGTTTTGTGCTCTCTTGCACGTCAACGTTTTGAGAGCCATTAAATAAAGCAAGAGCTCATCTTAGGTTGCGAATGAAGCAGTCAGCTGACGCCAACCCAAGCATGTTTCCCAGTGCAGTTCCTCATTGGACAAAGACTATTAGACTGAGTGTTGGTGAATGAGTACTAATAGTAATTACCCATGATTTGACAATTCATATTGCTTTGTGCATGCAATATGAACACATTGTAGAGCAGAAATTGGTTATTACGTAGATGGACTCTTCCCAACTTTGTAGCTCTCTCCAGGTAAACAGGTATATAAAAATCCAATATAGTGAAAAGAATGTTACATTGGGTTCAGGGATTTCAATTCCAGTCTTTTTTCTGCTGCTTAGGAGATCTGTGACATTGGCCAAGGCAATGACTCAATCTCTATGCATCTCCATCTCTTCCATTGTATGGCAAAGATATAATACTTGTCAGAACAACCTCACAGGATTATTGTGAGGATTAGATGAGGCAGAATAGAGAAATATCTGCCTAAAATGTAAAGCTTTAAGAAAAAACCTTCATGAAAGCAGGAATTTTTTTCTCTTTTGTATCCCTAGTGCTGAGAACAATACCAAGCACACAAGAGTTACTCAATAAATATTTTAGACTTATAAGTGTTTTATCTTGATTGCCTGTGGGGTACCCAGATATTTGTCACATATTACTGTGAGTGTGTCTGGGAGGGTTTCTCTTGGAATACTAACATTTGAGTGAACAGACCCAGTAAGTAGATTACCCTCCCTTTTGTTGGAGGTGGAGAGGACTCCATGCATTCACAGCTACAGATCTGAATTGAGTAGGAGACTTCCCCTGCTACACAGCTTGTGCTGGCACACTGGCGTTCCCTTTCACTGGACCTCACTCCAACAGATCTCAGGCCTCTGGATTCACATCACTGGCTCTCCTGGGTCTCAGCTTGCCAACTGCAAACTGGGGACTTCTCAGTCTGCATGAGACAATTCTTTGTAATAAATCTCCTTAAAGATCAACCAACAGATGACTAGATAGATAGATACCCTACTGTTTCTGTTGCTCTGACCGACAATGAATATAGCACAACTGGAATTGTTAGTAAAAATAAATCATTGGAGTTCCCTTGTCCTTCTAAGAAGTAGCAAACTTAAAGTGGAACCTAAGAGAAATGTGACAAGAAATTTCAATTATAACTCAGAACATGTCATTTGATATTTGAAATCCCAGGAAGGACCCTTCAAGGTTGCATAGTTTATGTTAGTACTGTTGTGCTATTCTCTTCTAAGCCCTCATTATATGCTTGGCGAGTACAGGTATTATCTCATTTAATCCTCATTCGCCTGTTATTATCCTCATTCTACTTTCACATGGGAAACATTGACTCTCAGAATGTCCAAATAACTCTCCCAGTGCCACAGAACTGATGATGGAGTGGTCAGACCAGACCTAAATCCCTAGTCACCATGCCACTGCTCCCCAATTTGCAAATTTGATGGTATAATTATGGCTGTATCACTTAGCATGCCTTCTGTTATGTATATTAATAAAATCCAAATCAAATGGAATTTCACCTGAGGTGAATATGTTGATTCATAGCAGAACAGAACAATGCAGAGGGGTATCCACAGCAGTTTGAGCCAGACGGCTATTTAATTTTACTGGTTCTGCCCTTATCCATGTGCTAGCTTCCTTTCTCATTGCCTTCCTTGATGGAATCAATGTGGTTCAGGACTGCCACATAATACACATGTTCCACTTTATCCAGAGGGAAAAGAGAAGAATGAACCTTATCTTCTAGATTAGACTTAAAAACCTCACTCCACTTTGTGCCAGCCTGAGAGAAATAGAATGGCAAAAGTAGGCCATGCACTAATTAACTTAGACACAGGTTATCTCCCGGCCCTGGAACAACACCCAGACTAGGAAGATGAAATTGCACTAATTGGCCAAGAGTCAGATAATCCCCACTTCAGCCATGCATTGAAGGAAACTCTGGGTGCTACTGGAGATGGCAGGAGTGGATGCAAGGTGAGCAATCAACAGATGTCCACTGTCATTTCCAAACCACTGTCCCTTCCACCAATATGTTAAGACAGTTTCTTACTGATCCCTGTTAAAAATAAGAATGGGAATAAGAGAGGGAGGAGATGTGCAGTTCGGCATATGTTCCCTTGGACTTAACTCTAAGGGTAAAGCTAAAAACTTGCCATGGAACTCCAAATCCCATTAAGTTGGCAGGTACCAATGCCATCTTACTAGTTAAAATGACCAGTTTAAGTTCATAATTGACCATAAAGATAGGAATAAATGTCAAAGGGATCACATAAATAAGACCAAGTATCTTCTAATAATAATTGATATAATTAAAAAGGAGAGAAGGGCCAGCGCTGTGGCACAGGAGGTTAACGCTCTAGCCTGAAGCACTGGCATCCCATATGGGTGCCAGTTCGAGTCCCAGCTGCTCCTCTTCCAATCCAGCTCTCTGCTATGGCCTGGGATAGCAGTAGAAGATGGCCCAAGTCCTTGGGTCTCTGCACCCATGTGGGAGACCTGGAAGAAGCTCCTGGCTCCTGGCTTCAGATCAGCACAGCTCCGGCTGTTGCAGCCATCTGGTGAGTGAACCAGCAGATGGAAGACCTCTCTCTCGGTCTCTACTGCTCTCTGTAACTCTGTATTTCAAATAAATAAAATAAATCTTTAAAAAAAAGAATTAAAAAAGAGAGAATGATCCAACATGGGAAGCAGGACACACAGCAGACTCATAGAATGACAAATGCCCTATACAGCACTCTGGCCTCAGAATCAGACCTTAAGGCATTCGGATCTGGTTAAAAAACCCATGAAAGCATTTCAGGCATGGAAAGCCAAGACACTGTGGCAAAAAATGACCTACATGAAAGATCTCTGTGAGTGAGATCCTGGTGGAAAGAAGGGGCCTTCAAAGAAGGCCTTTCTCTGAAGAGAGTAGAGAACTTCCACTCTGATTATGGCCTTGTCTAAATAATGTCAGAATTTATGGACTCAAGAGGCTTCCATAGCTTTGGTAGCTCATGTCAAGAGCTCAGATGATCATTAATTTCATAAATAAATAAGAGTGTCAATTGTTAAATCAACAAAAGGAGTCACTGTGCACTTACTTCCCATGTAGAACCTCTGTCCTTAATGTGTTGTACTATGAGAATTAACATTAAAACTAGTCTTCAAATAGTACTTTATACTTTGTGTGTCTGTGTGGGTGCAAACTGTTGAAATCTTAGTATAGAGCTGATTTTCTGTATATAAAGATAATTAAAATGAATCTTAATGAAGAATGGGATGGGAGAGAGAGTAAGGAGGTAGGATGGTTTGGGGGGTGGAAGGGCGGGTATGGGGAGAAGAACTTCTATAATCCAAAATTTGTACTTATGAAATTTACATTTATTAAATAAAGCTTTCTATTAAAAAAGACACTTTCTTGAATGTGTCCTGGCTATGCAACATCCACTCTCCCTACCAATCATTCAATAGTCCAATGAATGTGCATAAACTACCTTACTATGTACAAGCACCAATGGATTGACTTTCAAAGATGTAAGTTTGTCCTCAGAGGACTTGCAGTTTTGTAAGACTTGAAATTGACCACAAACACTGTGGCAGGGAAGGGAAAGAAATAGCCAGGAAAAGATTGGATATATGTGGATGCTATGGACAGTTGGTGTCTCATGAGTCTGGACTGAGTCAGACCCTGGAGAAATCAATCCCAAGCATTTAACCTTCCAGCTCTTTTTATCAGTTTCACTGCTTTCCTTTGAAACAATGCCTCGTATCCCATCCCTTTTCTTAGACTTTGAGCTCTAGGCTATACACAGTGCTTCGGCAGGGTTGAGGGGGTCCTCCTGATTCATAAATGCAATCCTATCTTCTTCTTCCTTTACTACCTCACTCACTTATTCATGCTGTGCTTTGTGGGGAGCAACTCGGACTAGACTAAGTTACTGGAATTAATACTTATTCTATGCATCTGCTCTCCCACAATATGGCGCTGGGAGAGGAGAAAACAGCTTCTACGCAGCTGCCTCTTGCCAACTTGAGTGATGACCTCCAGGAGCTGATCCTGCTGCTGATTGGAGGAGAGTAGCGTACTCGGCGTGTGGGCAGCCGAGTTGGGATTGGCGGAGGAGGACTATAAAGGAGGAGAGAGACGGCATGCACCAGGAACATCTAAGGGGAACATCTGAGGGAACACCTGTGCAGCCCCCGAGAGAGCCGGCCGGCGGTGTGCCGCTCCCCCGCGGAAGTGGGGAATGTGGCAGGGGGAACCGCCCTTCCACGGAGGTGGAAGGGATGGTAGCCAACCCGGGAAGAACCAGCAGCAAACCCGGGGAGGGCCGAGCAGACAAAAGAACAGCGCAGGGTCCTGTGTCGTTCCTCCACGAAGAGGGGGAGTGACATAATGGTGCCGTGACTCGGATAGGAAACCTAGGAGGGAAGAAACGGGAAGAAGTAGGAAAATACCGGAGAGAGAGACTAGCAAACAGCCTAGGGAAAAACCAGACGAAAAAGGTGCCAGAAGAAGCTATTGAAAGCCTAGGCATAGACTCGGATACGGACTACGGGGGGAAGCTGGGAGAAATCCCTAAGGTCGAAAGTGAAAGCCAGAACAAACAGACTCGGATGCGGACTGTGGGGAGAGGCCAGGAGAAATGAGGGAGGAGTATTGTTGGAGGAAAGCTTGGGGAAATATACCGGGTAGAGAAAAATGTTAGGGAAATTGAAGCCGCGGGGGGCAGGCCGAGGCGGAGACGTAAGCCAGTTTGGAATTCTTTAAGTCAGCCCGGGGGGCAAAAGGCGAAAATCTGGAACCAGAGGCAGAGACGTGGGCCGCCAGGTTGGAATCCGTCAGATTAGCCCGGGGAGCAAAGGACGGGAAGCCAAACCATAAGGCGGAAACGTAAGCTATAGGTTAAATTCGCCAGGTTAGCCCGGGGAACTTAGATTGAATGCTAGTGGCAGAAACGTAAGCTACGCTGTGTGATTCGCGGAAGCCGCCGTGTGCAGAGAGAGCACGGGGCGTGAATAGATAGGGAACGTGGGGCTAGCGCGAGGCCGTGGTGCAGGCGCGAAGGGGCGCGGAGACCGCGGAGTGCGCGCGTGAAGCCGAGCCGCGCAGATGAGAGAAGCGCAGGCTGAAGCGGCTCAGAGCCGGGAAGCCGCCGCGGGGCGGAGAGGCGCCGAGAAGCAGCCTTGGGGCGGGCGCCGGGAAGCCACAGGGATAAGAGAAACAAAAGTCTAGAAGTGAAATGAGAGAAATAGGAATGCTGGTAGATAGAAGTAGAAAAGGAGAAATAGGAATGCCCGGAGATAGAGAAATAGAGAAAGGCCTCCCCACAACACAGCAATGAGAGAGCTTGGATTCGGTCTGCCTGATTAGGACGATAAGCACCTGCGGGCGGCTAGCAGCTTATGCACCGCAGGTCACCGAAGACAGGCACGAATTAACATCAATAAGTCTCCCCACAATACGGCAATGAGAAAGCTTGGATTCGGTTTGCCTGATTGATAGGGCTTGTAAGCACCTGCATGCAGTTCTAGCAGAGCAGAGCATGCGTTGCAGGGCACCGAACTCAGGCACGCATCAGTGCCTAAAAACCTCCTCACAACATGGCGAAGAGAGGACCCGGATTCGGTTTGCCTGATTGATAGGACTTGTAAGCACCTGTGGGCAACTCTAGCAAGCAGAGCAGAGTGTGTGCCGCGGGGCACCGAAGACAGGCGCATATCAACGCCAAAAATAAAAAGAAAGGGGGATCTGTGGGGAGCAACTCGGACTAGACTAAGTTACTGGAATTAATACTTATTCTATGCATCTGCTCTCCCACAATATGGCGCTGGGAGAGGAGAAAACAGCTTCTACGCAGCTGCCTCTTGCCAACTTGAGTGATGACCTCCAGGAGCTGATCCTGCTGCTGATTGGAGGAGAGTAGCGTACTCGGCGTGTGGGCAGCCGAGTTGGGATTGGCGGAGGAGGACTATAAAGGAGGAGAGAGACGGCATGCACCAGGAACATCTAAGGGGAACATCTGAGGGAACACCTGTGCAGCCCCCGAGAGAGCCGGCCGGCGGTGTGCCGCTCCCCCGCGGAAGTGGGGAATGTGGCAGGGGGAACTGCCCTTCCACGGAGGTGGAAGGGATGGTAGCCAACCCGGGAAGAACCAGCAGCAAACCCGGGGAGGGCCGAGCAGACAAAAGAACAGCGCAGGGTCCTGTGTCGTTCCTCCACGAAGAGGGGGAGCGACAGTGCTTGTTTGTTGATCTCCTTCCCAGATAGGCACTCCTCCCTAATAGGGGAATGTCTGTGTTTAAGTACTCTTATTTGCAGGCTGTCTAGAGCATCACTGCTCACCACATATCTATTAGCCAGAGTAACTACATTGATAAAGGATCTCAATTCCTGAAGCAATTAATCAAATGCTTCTTGAACAGTTCTAAATTCATTTCATCCTGAAATATTTAGAGCTATCAATGGATGGAAAGTTATCTGATTGTTTACTTCCACTCATGGGTACAGTGAGATTAGATGCTAGGACTCTTCTCTTTCTTTGTTGTTCTGTAGATTTTTCCATCCCAGAAGCTTATACATTCACCACCAAACCTCACCAAGTTGCCAGGTACACCTTCCCTACCTGCAATATCTTTTAGCGGACAGAACCAAGGAGTATCTGCAAGCATTGCAGACAGGAAATGGGAGAAGAGAAGGAATTTACCATCCCTTTCTCTGTCACATACTTTATACATGTTTTCATGTGAACCATATCATTTATTCCTTATAATGGTCTAAGAAAGATAATTGCCATTATTCTCATTACATGGGAAATTAAGAGATGATGTAAGTTTCAGAATTATTTAATTTGAGCTAATGACTGGTGAAGTTCAGATTCAAACCCCAAACCTACTCCAAGTTCTTCCCCATGCTCTGCACCCTGATGTCAGTGTCAACAAACCCTTGAACTTGAAACTGGTAAAAAAAAAAAAAAGGACCTGTGAGGACTGATGGATAGGAACAACCCTCACAGCCTGACCACACCATCTCACCATGATGTCTTCTTTAATGATTTGACCATGGTTATGAGGGCCTTTGGGGGAGTAGACTGGGTTTTAAACCAATCTCTGCTGCTAAGCAGAAGAGTAACCTTGAACATTTCCAATTTCCCAATGTACACATAAACATTTTTAACTAATAGATGAGTGGCTAAATCACTGAATCTTCAAATGGAGGATGTATGGATAATGTTGCCTCTTTCTGCCCCTAACAATCCATTAAGGACAACCTTTTAAAAACTTGGGAGGCTGTGCATAACTGTGAGATTGAGTTCAGACTTTATCAGCTGTTGCCCCTCAAAACACATAGGATTTAGAGCCTCTGCACAGAGGACAGAAGAATGAAACAAGGTGCTGGCTTTTCTGGACTGGTCCCCCAAAAACATCCTAAAATTTTAAGCTTCATTCAAAGAACAAGATGGAAATGAAATCATACAAGGACAGAGTGGGCGTAAGAGACATCTCCTAAGCCCAAAAAGTAAGAAAGGGAAGAAGAAGGGAAGAACAAGTATAAGATCTTGACATGGGGCCAGAACTGTAGCACAGTGGGTTAAGCCACTGTCTGCAATGCCAGCATCCCATGTAAGCAGGATTTGAGTCCTGGCTGCCCCATTTCTGATCCAGTTCCTTGCTAATGCACCTGAGGAAGTAGCAGAAGATGGCCCAAGTGCTCAGGTCCTGTCACCCACATGGGAGACCCAGAAGGAGTTCATGGCTCCTGGCTTTGGCTTGGCCCAGCTCTGGCCATTGCTGCCACTGGGGGAGTGAACCAGCAGACGGAGCTTGATATCTTTCTCTCTTTTCTTCCCTTCTTCCCTCCCTCTGTAATTCTTTCAAATAATAAATATTTTATTTTTAAAAAATTTATTGACACACACAGGAAATTCACCTGCTCAGGAAGGGGTCAGAGTGTGTGGGAGAAAAGAATGCTGTTTAGAAACAGAACACAGAGCTCATGGCTAGCTTGACAGTAACCCCTGGGACACTTTAGAGAGCTCATCCATCCTCATTCTCCTTGGGCTTTCTTCTCCTGTGTGTAAATACAGACAAGGGGCCTACCCTGTCTACTTCACAAAGCTACCCTGAGAGTTCAGTGAGATAAACCAGAACAGGATGGATGGGTTTCAGATTGCTTTGCCTGTCATTTTAACTTTTCTTTCCCTCCAAAGAACAACATAATTATATGTGAATATGCTAACTTTCACAACTTGCACATTTGGGGTGGTGCAGAAGTTAACAAACTACTAAATGTTTGCAGAGAAAGGCAAAAGTATGTCAAACATTCTCAGCCACCTTAAGAAATGGAAATGTCTACCTATACTCATCCTATAATTGATGGTTAAGATAGTTTGGAACTCTGGTAGACAGAATAATGGCCCTCAAGGATGTATATCTACTAATTCCTGAAATCTGTGAATATATAAAGTTACATGGAAAAGAAGAATTAAGATTGTGGGTGGAATAAATGCCAACCAGCTGACTTGGAGATGAGAGACACAGGAGTATGTGAGTGGGCCCCACGTTTTCACAAAGGTCCTTGTAAGTGGAAGACGGAGAGAGAAGAGAGAGAACCAGAAGGCTGGCAGTGTTTAAGAAAGACTTGGATCAATGTTGCTGGCTTTAAAGACAGAAGAATGGGACCAAGAGCCAAGTAACTGGGGCAGTCTTGAGAAGCTAATGTGTCCAGGAGATGGATTCCCTTCAGAAGAATGAAGCCTGCTGTGTACGTTTTGGTACACATGTTGATCTTCTGATCTTCAGAAATTAATGAGAATACATTGGTGCTGCTTCACTCCAATAAGGTTTTTTTTTTTTTTTGGTAACTTGTTATAGTTATTGGAAACCAATGCAATAAATCAGTTTTGTTTCCTTTTTATTTTCTTAATGTGGAGAGCCTGTTCTACTTATTTGTTCTACTTTCTACTGTTATACTTCCTTGCAAGTAAACTTCTGTTTTCTAAATGCTTTGTCTTTGAGACTTCCTAATTGATACCATGTAAGAATCAACTTTTGAGCAATTAAATGGTCACCAGAATATAAGATATACTTCAATCATTGATTGCTATTAAAATAAATGGTCGTTATTTATTACAAATAACCACATAATTTAAGGATACAAAACACACTTAGTGGGGCAGGTGTTTAGCATAGTGGTTAAGATACCACTTTGCGGGGCTGGCGCTGTGGCGTAATGGGTAATGGCTCCTGTCTTCGGATCAGCCCAACTCCAACTGTTGTGGCCATTTGGGGAGTGAACCAGCAGATGGAAGACCTCTCTCTCTCTCTCTTTGCCTCTGCCTCTCTGTAACTCTGCCTTTCAAATAAAAAATAAAAATAAATTTAAAAAAAGATACCACTTTTGAAGCTCACATCCCATATCAGAAAGCCTGGGTTCAAATTCTGGCTCTGTTTCCAATGCCAGCTTCCTGCTAATGAGTCCTCTGAAATGCAGCAGGTGATGACTCAAGGACTTTGGTCCTTGCCACCCATGTAGGAGACCCAGATTGAGTTCTGGGCTTCTGGCTTCAGCCTGGCCCATTCTTTGTTACTGCAAGCATTTGGGGAATAAACTAGCAAATGGAAGATCTCCGTCTCTCTGCCCTTCAAATAGAACCTGAAAATAAAGAGGAAAAAAACCACACTTGTGTGCTCATTGATTCCATGTGTCAGGAATTCAGACAGAGCAAGGTAGAGATTGTTTGCCTTTGCTCATAACAGGACCCTCAATTTGTAAACTAGAAGGCAAGGGGGTTGATAGCTGGAGGCTAGAATCACCTAAAAGCTCATATACTCATATGTCTAGCAGTTGATGCTATCTGAAGTCTGGGACATAAATTGGTACCCTAGGCTGGGTCTTTCTTAAAATGGGGCAGCTTTTCTAGAATTAAAGATGAGGATATTTGAAAAAGTTCATGGGAAAATGGAATTAAAAGATGTTTTTAGTGCAAAGAAATTTTGAAATCCATGCACAGTTTCTTAATAATACTCATTTCCCTGAGTTTCTTGGAGATTCCTTGTATTGCTGAAATCATAGTATACAGCTTTTCTAGATTGGCTTCTTTGACTAAACAATGTGCATTTTTAAGTTTCTCCCATGGCTTTACAGTATATTCTGTTCTTAATACAGAATAATAATCCATTGTAGGGATGTGCCACAATTTGTTTATCCACTCATCCTTAGTAGAACAGCTTGGTTGCTTCAAGCTTTTGATGATTATGAATAAATCTTCTATAAACATTTATGTGCAGGTTTTCATGTAGTCAAAGTTTTCAATTTGTTTGAATAAATGCTTAGGGGTACAACTGTCAATCATATGGCAAGACTGCATTTCGTGTTCTAAGAACCAAACTGCCTTCTGTCTTCCTAAGTGGCTGTGCTACCTTACTTTCCCACCAGAGATGAGTGACAGTTGCCATTGACCAACATTTGGGGTTGTCAAGTTTTTTGTTTTTGCGTTTTTTCTTTTTGGATCTTAGCCATTTTAACAAGCATGCAGTGGAGTCTCATTGTAATGCTTAATTTTTCAACCCCTAGTGATATTTGTCATCTATCTTCTTTAATGAGGTATCTATTCACACCTTTTCCCTTCTTAAAATTAGGTTTTCCTGTTAAATTTTAAGAGTTCTTTGCATATTTTGGATCCAAGTCCTTTATCTGATGTATGTTTTACAAATATTTTCTTCGATCATGTAGACCTCTCTGGGCCCCTCTGGGAGGATCCAGAGCTGAGGCTGAGACCTGTTCCATTAAGGAGCAAGCATGGAGGCAGCTATCATTGTACAAGCAGTTTTCAGCAAGTGGGCCTGTGGCCCACTTCCTCTTCCTCTCCCTCTCTTCTAAGACCCCATGTGCCCCAGCTGGAAAGAACTGCCCTTAAAACTGTCCATACTCCCTACTCATCTTGACTCAAAGGAAACAAATGATTTTCTTACTGGAGACCTTGGTATTATCAGTCTTGAGTGTCTTCTACCAGTGAAAGAGGTGTGCTTTGGTGTTTACTTGCTTTTAGAAATAAAACCAGAGATAGCACCTTGAATTTTCCTTTTGTAAGTCTAAGCTTTCTTTGTGTTCCTCGAGAATTTCAGAGAAATTACTGTTGTCAAGTGTAATCTAAAAAGGCTACAGGGTTTTCTTCCTTCGAAACATTTGCCAAGCCACCCTGTAACTGCACAGTTTACAGCATTCTTGAGTATTCTTCCAGACTCGGCTCCATCTGCATTCTCCGAATCAGCTGTGACTTCTGAGAGTTCACGCCTATCTCTGCCCACCAGTGTTCCCAAAGGGAAATGGCCATTGCCTCAAAACCAATTGATCCCACTGTTAGGGTGGCAATCAATGCAGAGTGCAGCTATGCTTTGCCCTGGGATTCTTACTCCTGCGTGGGGTCCCCACATGCAGCAAGTATGAATTTTATTACACAACATGGAACATAAAAATTTCACATTACTTTTATCTCCTGAAATAAAATTTAATCTTTTCTGAGCCACCATCCCACTGAGTTAGTGACAAATTTAATTTTAGTCTCTACAAGGGTGTCCTTTCCTGACTCCAGGTTGGTGCAGCTCCCAAGGCTCTCTGGTGTAAGGTCCATCAAGGATGTGGTCATTGGTCAAGCCCATGAAAACCCACAAAGGTGAGCATCAACTCTGTCCTGGGCTCATGGCCAAGGCTGTGTCCAGAATCCCAGGTCCAGCTTCCTGAATGCCACAGGTAGTCATTCTCTGCTAAGATCCAGCCACACCACTACAGAACCTTCAAGGACACGGCACATGTGCCTCCCACCCAATTAACCAGAACATTTTCTTCTCCTCCTGGTCTGAGGGCAGGAAGCCCTCTTCCTTCTATGGCAGCTTCAACATATTGAGCCTCTTGGATGCCAAGCACTTTGTTCCACCTTCATCCCTTCCCCTGCAGTTTGGCAATTTCCCTTTGGAGGACAGATTTTGGCAAAAAACAAAACAAAATCTAGGAAATCCAAGGTCTCCTGAGGGCCTGGGAACTGCTTCTTCCTGCATAAGCTCCTGGGCAAGGGAACCTTGTAGCCTAGAGCTACAAGAATGGCTAACTGTATGGCAATAAGAAAAAAGCCCAATTGCTATTACATTAAATCATACTGTCACAATTAAAATTACTACAGTGTTGGGTAGGACCCCTTCTCTAAGAATTCTTTTCAACCTAGCTCCCAAAGCACATTTGGAAAGGCCCTCTGGCTACCTGTAATCTAAATCATCATAGCTTCTTCTGCCCACCAGCAAGTTACCTTCAGTCTGCCTCTGATTAGAGGTGGTTTTGTTTGGGGCTCTTTCTCCTACTAGACTGTGAGTTTCTTTAAAGGCAGGCCTGAGTTTTTCTGCATTAATCGGGTCCCAAGAGAAAACAGGTGGCACATTGAAATTGGACAGTGTGAAGAGAGCTTATTGTGGAAGTTGCTACAGAACTACAGGAAAGAAGGTAGGGACCCTCACAGGATAATGTGAGAATCCAGAGCTAAAGAGACCCAAAGAGGTGAGAGAGGGTCAGATTAACATATCAGAAGGAAAGAGCAGGGTAGAATGAAGCATCAGGCCAAGACAACCACAGGGGAGAGCTGTAGAATGCCGGGTCCTTGCCTCAGTCTCCTCTCTCCAAATGGACTCTACATTGGCTGAACTCAACCAGAGTGGAGGATGTGAGTGCCATTAATGTGAACCATTCTGCTCATCCCCAGGGAAAGGACAATGCGGCCTCTGTAGGCTCCAAAAGAACTGTGAGGTCTCCACCTCATCTGGATCAACTCTAATCTGTGCCTTCATGAATATTACAGTTCATGTATAGAAAAGGAAGCCCAAGCACCACCTTTTTTTCCCCTGTGAATCTATTGCTAGTCCCTTCCCCTTTATGGTATTGAATCCCACTGCTCCCCCAACATGGCTCTGAATCCTACAAGGACTTAATCCAAGGTACACAATCTATTGCTTGATTACAACGAGTTCCTCAAACTGGACTGAAAACATGGTGAAGGTGAGATTTACGTTATGTATCTTTCTTATACTTACTTAAGCTCCAAAAATAATGTTGTCCACAGTGGGTACTTGATACTCATACAATGAATGAGCTATTGGAAGGGTAGCTGTGGTCCGTGCAAATCTGAGTTCCAGGAGTAGATAAGAGCATCTTTTGAATGATAGCCAGACCATATTCCTCTAATGACTGCTTGGGGATAAAAGTACCTGGAATCAGGCATGGCTTCCTCCCTTCCTCCAAGTAATTTAAGCCCTGCAGATTGTTCCATACATGCCCCAAGAGTGGAAAGCTAAGACGGGGCAAGGAGCCATTCATTCAATCTATCATTTGTTCATTTAACTTAAGAGATAATTATTGAAGCTTCCCCAGGTTCCAGGCACTGAGCTATGTGTTGAGTACTCAGTAGCTAATAAGACAGAAGTAGACAAATAAGTGTACAAATCGGGGGTCCACTATTGTGTCACTGCCAGTTAAGTCACCACTGGAGGTATTGCTATCCCATATCAGAGCACTGGTTTGAGTCCGAACTGCTTTGCTTCCTATTCAGCTTCCTGCTCATGCTCCTGGGAAGTCAGCAGATGATGGTCCATGTGCTCAGGGTCCCTGCCACCCAGGGAGGAGACCAGGATGGAGTTCCAGATTTCCGGCTTTGGCCTGGCCCAGCTCTGGCTAGTACAGCCATTTGGGGAGTGAGCCAGATTATGGACGATCCTTCTATATCTCCCTCTCTCTTTCTGATACTCTGGCCTTCAAATAAAAATGTGCCAGGTCTAAGAGTCAAAGGGATCACACAAACAAGACTAGTGTGTGCTAATACTAACTGATAGAATAAAAAAGGGAGAGAACGATCCAACATGGGAAGTGGGATACACAGCAGACTCGTAGAATGGCAGATATCCTAAACAGCACTCTGGCCTCAGAATCAGCCCTTAAGGCATTCGGATCTGGCTGAAGAGCCCATGAGAGCATTTTAGGCATGGAAAGCCAAGACACTCTGGCCAAAAAAAAAAAAAAAAAAAAAAAAAAAACACACACAACTAAACTAAATGAAAGGTCTCTGCGAGTGAGATCCCAGTAGAAAGAACAGGCCTTTCTCTGAAGGGAGGAGAGGACTTCCACTTTGACTATGACCTTGTCTAAATAAGATCGAAGTCAGCAAACTCAAGAGGCTTCCATAGCCTTAGAAACTCATGACTAGAGCCTAGGGAGATTTCTGACACCATAAACAAGAGTGTCAAATTATTAAGTCAACAACAGGAGTCACTGTGTACTTACTCCTTATGTGGGATCTCTGTCCTTAATGTGTGGTCTGGGTTACTTGTTCCTTCTGTGTGCATCCCAGACTCCACTCTGTTCTTAACAGTACTTGTCACATTGTGTGCACTGTCTGGATCGTCACTCAGTCGTTTGGCACCACTGGGGCAAGACCAATGCCCATGTTGTTCCCTGCTATAGCCCCATGACCTGGGATATCTCATAGCAGGTGCTTAATAAATATTGGCTGCATTCACAGCTGGGATGTAATCCAGGGGCCAGAAGCTCCAAACAGATCCAGTGCCCCCCTCTCCTGTGCAGGGAGACAAAGAATGCAGAGTGGTCAGTCTGGCCACAGCCATCCTGCAGTGTAAGCCTAGGAATCTGGAAAGTAGGTCAAATGGTAGAAAGACCTGAACTTTGCATTAATCTCTGAGAGGAAAATATCTCACTACATTGTTTTGCAGATTGATTTTCTACTGCTGGGGAAACAGCAAGCCTTCTGTAGGGGAGAAGCAAGCACCTCTCCCATTGGCTCATCCATATTTATGGGCATCTGGGTCGGGGCCATTGCTGTGTATGCTGTCAGTGAGGCTTTTAGCCATTTGGAAAGAGCAATAAACTCATCTCCATCTCCATCTGCACAGGCCCATGCTGCAGTCACTCCCTTCCACAAGCCCTACCAGCTATCATGACACCTCCCCTTCTCTGGGATTGGAGGAAATGAGCAAATCAAGCCAGAGCACGCTTTGCGTTGCTCTGTGACCTTGCATTCCTCCAAGCGACCTTTCTCATGTTGCTCTTTGCATGGGCAACTCCAGCCATTACATTAGCAACACACAATTACACCCTCAAGGTAGATTCAAGTTCAGGCTCTGCCAGGACATAAATACCTTAATGAGGAGACAGCCATGCAAAACTTCTGAGTGGCATAAATCAGGGCTCTGATAGATGTCAAAGACGGGGTGGCAGGTTCATGCCCCAGCACAAAGAAAGAATAAAGGAAGAAAGGGAGGAAGGGAAGGAAGGAGGAAGACAGGGGGAGTGGGGAGAGAGGAAGGAAGGCAGGGAAGGAGAGGAAGAAGGAATAGGGGGAGGGAAGAGAAGGAGAGTGGAGGCGAGGGGAGATAAGGGAAGGGGAGGGGAGGGAAAGATTATACTGTAATAACACTTCTGGTGCATGTGCCACTGTTTTTGTAACTGACTTCTAATGATTTCATCCAACACTTGCACAAACATCCCTACTGCCTCGATTCCTCTGCTGGTTAAAATCCTTGCTGGCACACCCAGGGTTCAGCATCCATGGCAGCAAGCACTCCCCAGTAGACAGGCACACATTGGTTCTAGGTTTTCCTTACCACTACTATATCCAAATACCACTGTTCCATGGAGTGGGATGTATAGAGGGATGCTAGGGAGGCTCCCTGCTGTACAGACTCCCAATTCAGGGTTCTGAATTGATTGCAGTACAGAGCAGGCAGTTGAGGCAAGTGTTCAACTCAGTAGTTAAGATGCCCACATCCCGTATCAGAGTGCCTATGTTCAAATACATGCTCTGTTTCCAATCCAGCTTCCTGCTAAACCACACACTGGGAGGCAGCAGGTAATGGCTCAAGTACTTGGCTCCCTGCCACTCACATGGAAGACATGGATGGAATTCCAGGTCCCTGGTTTCAGTGTGGCCTAGCCCTGGCTGTTGTGGACATTGGGGGAATGAGCCAGAGGATAAGAGATCTCTCTACATATATCTGTCTCTGCTTTTCATATAAAAATAAGCAATAACTTAAAAAAAGAACAGAGACGCTGTTAGTCAAAATAGGGCCTTGGTTACTCTCTCAAGTGCTTTGCTCCAACTATGGAGCTGTGACTTATGTTGGACCTTGAGAAAGGGATGTGAGAGAATCCAGAGTCAGAAGTCAAAATGAAAGAAAATATCAAACCTGTGGGGTATGGAGAACCTGATGTGGTCTCCCAGGACTTCCATTTTCCCTGAGGGTTGAGTGGCTATGCAATGGGCAGGCATGTACTGGTGTCTGCCCACTCTAAAGGCTGTCTGAAGTGATGCCCAATGTTTCTAGGCCTGGTTATTTCCCTCCCAGCAGCCCCACCACATCCATGAGCTTCAGCAGGGTTGTTCCCACAATGATGGGAACAGAATGGGGCATGGTCTTTATTCAACTCCCCCTCGAGATTGGAGTGGCCCAATGCAGCATTGTCCAATGTCAGTTTCTCATGTAGTTTTAAGTTTTCTAGTAGTGGTACTTTAAAAAATGAAAAAAAGGATACAATTAATTTTAATAATATATTTTATTTAACCCAATATGGTCAAAATACCATTATTTTAACATGTAAGCAATATAGAAAATCATTGAGATGTTTTACACTTTTTTTCATAGCAAGGGTTTTGGAATCCTGTATATACTTTACATTTATGGCACATGTCAATTCAGATAAGGCACATCTCAACTGCTCAAAGCCACATGTGCCTAGCGGCTCCCATATTGGATTGCCTAGTTCTGGTAGGATTCCCAGAATCACAGTCTTTGTTGCCCAGTCATTCTGGAGATGGTTACTTCAGGTGTATGAGTGAATAAGAAAAGGAATTTTGGGAAAACCAGAAATATAAATCACATGGGGCCTCAAAAGTCAGGAACAGGAAGTAAAAGTCTGCCAGACTGAGCCCAACTGCAAACACCTCTAACTCCACGTGAATACTCTGAGGCTCCTATAAGCTTTGAAACCTGACCTCCAAGGCCACAGCATACCTGGATCCTGGTTGCAAAATGACTTGATGAGGGTCTGGTGCTGTGGTGCAACAGGTCAAGCCACTGTCTGCAGTGCCGGCATCCCATATGGGTGTGGTTCAAGACCTGGCTGCTCTACTTCTGATCCAGCTCCCTGCTAATGTTCCTGGAAAAGCAGCAGAGGATGTCCAAATGCCTGGGCCCCTGCACCCACATGGGAGACCCAGAAGAAGCTTCTGGCTCCTAGCTTCAGCCTGGCCCAGCCTCTGCCATTGTGGCCATTTGGGGAGTGAACCAGAGGATGGCAGATCTCTCTCTCTGTGTAATGCTTTCAAGTAAACAAACAAACAAATAAAAATGACTTGATGAGAGTTTTAACTTAAACACGGAATGATTTTACATGAAAATCTACCTTGCCAGCTTCTCTGGAAGGATCAGAAGCTCCAGGGAAAACTGGACTCACATTTGCACCTGTCAACACGCTACTCAACCCAAACTTCCTGCCAGCCTTGGGTGAGGCACCTGCTCTCCCCATCCCTGCAGACCCCACTGCCCTCTATTATATTCCCAAAGCAGCCAGGAGACACTTGTCATTTATTATCACATAAACTCTGTTCTTTACTTAGAGATAAACTCAAAGTGGGAAAAATCAAGATTGATCAAGTGGGCCACACGCTTTCTATGTTTTGCCTGCCTTTCTCATGGTGACCTGCCATGGCCCCTAGGGTATTTGAGTTTGTGATCCTATGATGACCATGTGTCCACAACCCACCATGGAAAAGACAGCCCCAGGCCCTTTTGACCCCAGTATCTCCATTTCTCTGAAAATCAGTCTCTCTCAACGCATCAGCTCTTCCTTCCAACAATGAAACTACCTCTCAAATTCTAGGACTCTATGTCAAACCCTGGAAAAGATCCAGATAGAAGGAAGGGGCTATGGCCCTCACAGACAGGAGAAGACAGTATTTAATTAAAAACCACAGGGACCAGCACTGTGGCGTAGCAGGTTAATCCACTGCCTGCAGTGCCGGCATCCCATATGGGCACCAGTTCAAGTTCTGGCTGCTCCACTTCTGATCCAGCTCTCTGCTGTGGCCTGGAAAATCAGTGGAGGATGACCCATGTCCTTGGGCCCCTGCACCAACATGAAAGACCTGGAAGAAGCTCCTGCCTCCTGGCTTTGGATCAGCATAGCTCTGGCCATTGCAGCCAATTGGGGAGTGAACCATCGGATGGAAGACCTCTCTATCTCTCTCTGTCTCTCTTGCTCTCTCTGTGTAACTCTGATTTTCAAATAATAAATCTTTAAAAAAAATTAAAAACCACAGTCCCAGTGATTGCCAGCCCCTGTGGCATCCTACCCACCTGGGGAAAGTCAGGTTCTCTTAAGACAGGAGACTTTGTGCTCACATTATGGGTGATGAAACTGAGGCTTATAAAGACTTTTCCCCATTCAATATGATGCTGGCCATTGGTTTATCATAGACTGCCTTAATTGTGTTGAGGAATGTTCCTTCTAACCCCAATTTGCTTAGGGTTTTCATCATGAAAGGGTGTTGTATTTTGTCAAATGCTTTCTCTGCATCTATTGAGATGATCATATGATTTTTGTTTCTCAATTTATTAATGTGATGTATTACATTGATTGACTTTCGAATATTGAACCATCCCTGCATACCAGGGATAAATCCCACTTGGTCTGGGTGAATGATCTTTCCAATGTGCAGTTGGATTCGGTTTGCCAGAATTTTGTTGAGTATTTTTGCATTTATGTTCATCACAGAGATAGGTCTGTAGTTTTCTTTCTCTGTTGTGTCTTTTCCGGGCTTAGGAATTAAGGTGATATTGGCTTCATAGAAAGAATTTGGGAGGATTCCCTCCCTTCCAATTGTTTTGAATAACTTAAGAAGAACGGGGGTTAGTTGTTCTCTAAATGTCTGGTAAAATTCGGCGGTGAAGCCATCCAGTCCTGGGCTCTTCTTTTTCGGTAGTGCGTTTATTACTGATTCAATTTCTTCCATGGTTATGGGTCTGTTTAGATTTTCTATATCTTCACGGCTCAGTTTAGGAAGGTTGTATGTGTCCAGGAATCTATCCATTTCTTCCAGGTTCCCCAGTTTGTTAGCATACATCTCTTTGTAGTGGTTTCTGATGATTCTTTTTATTCCTGTTGTGTCTGTTGTTACATTTCCATTACTATCTTTGATTTTACAGATTTGGGTCTTCTCTCTCCTTTTTTTGGTTAGTTGGGCCAATGGTGTGTCGATTTTGTTTATTTTTTCAAAGAACCAGCTCCTGGTTTTGTTGATCTTTTGTATTGTTTTTTTGGTTTCAATTCTGTTTATTTCTTCTCTGATCTTTAGATTTGGGCTTGATTTGCTGCTGTTTTTCTAAATCCTTGAGGTGCATGGAGAGTTCATTTGTTTGGTTCCTTTCCAGCTTCTTGATGTAGGCACCAATTGCTATAAACTTTCCTCTTAGCACTGCTTTTGCTGTGTCCCACAGGTTTTGATAGGTTGTGTTATCATTTTCATTTGTTTCTAGAAATCTTTTGATTTCTCTTTTAATTTCTTCGATGACCCACTGTTCGTTTAGGATCATGTTGTCCATTCTCCATATATTTGCATATGGTGTAGAGATTCTTGGGTTGTTAATTTTGAGTTTCACTGCACTATGGTCTGAGAAGCTGCATGGTATAGTTTCAATTTTTTTGAATTTGTTGAGGCTCCCTTTATGGCCTAGCATATGGTCAATCCTAGAGAACGTTCCATGTACTGGGGAGAAATACGTGAACTCTCTGGCTGTGGGGTGGAAGGTTCTGAAGATATCTATTAGGTCTATTTGGTCTATAGAGTCAATTAACTCTGTTGTTTCCTTGTTGAATTTCTGACTGGTTGATCTGTCCATTGGTGAGAGTGGGGTGTTGAAGTCCCCTGTTACTATTGTATTTGAATCTGTATCTCCCTTTAAATCCTTTAGTAATTCTTTCAGGTAGCCAGGCACCCTGTAATTAGATGTGTATACATTTATGACATAAAAACCATTAAAAGAGTCAGAGAAGGGCACTATATAATGATTAAAGGATCTATCCAACAGGAAGACATTACTATTATAAAAGACTTTTGTTTACTCTTAACAGCACTTGAAAATAGAGGGCTCGGGGCCCCACGCCTATCAGGGGCCACATCCCTCATCCTCCCATCCCACACCTGTACTGTTTAATCTCATTCATTTGCATGTCTCTTTCCCTCCACTAACGTGTTATGTCTTTGAGAGCAGGATCCAGGGCTTATTTATTCATGTTCATGCCTCTGGCACCTGGCATAGAGTTATTCTTTGAAGACAAAGTTAAAAAAGAAGCAAATGATAGGGAACAAATACAATAAATGTATCAGCCAGCTCTAGAATTACCAACTTGCTGCATTTCTTTTATTAGCTGTATAACCCTGAGTAAATAAAAATCTTTCTAAGCCTCAGTTTCTTCACTCATAAAGTGTCTCTTGGAGTGAATGTGAAGATTTGGTGGGAAACGCTTAGAACACCCAAGTCCAACTCACAATCTGTGGTGGGATGATGCAGGAAAAGCAGATTCTCCCTTCCCTAGAGCTGGGGCAGACAGAGGGACACAAGAGGTGATGGGCCCTGGCCTGAGCTGCACATAAGCCCTCACCACCAGGCCATCAGCAAGAGCACAAGTTTGGTGAGTCCCTTATGTCAGGCTATTCAGACCCTCACTGTGATTTTTACCCTGGCCATGGCAGCAAGCAGCAAGAGATGCCTTCCCAGTGTGTGTCTTGATTTCAGAAGCATTCAGCAGCTGAAAGATGAACAGTAAGGTGATCAAAGGGTACAGGAAGAGAGCACAGCTTCCTTGTCCCTCCAGCCACCTGTTTGTTTTTTGGTTTCAGTTTTTGATGCCTGTTAATTAGCTTGCTTGTCTTTCTCACTCCATTTCACTCTGGGCTTTTTCTGTCTAAATAGAAACCCATCTCATCTCCCCCTGAGAAAGATCTTTGTGGTTTTTCTTCCATTTCTCTCTCTGCCCCAAAGCCTCTTTTTTTTTTCTGTTTTTCTCCATTTTTTTCTCTCTCTAGCCCACTGTTCTCTTTCATATCTATCACACACCCATGAATGCATCTGTCAAAATCATGTCATGCATGTCTTGAATATGATCCATTCTAAAGTGGAAAATGCTTTGTTTTGCTTCCTTCTCTCACCTCACTCACAGCCGAATCCAGAGCTTTCACTTACACTCTTATTCCTCATGCACGCATCATTCATTACATTTACCACACATATTTTACTAATCTGCTTCTCTCCTACTAGTTTGCAAACTCCATGAGGGTGGAGCCTGTGGCTCCTTCATCCAAACTCTCTGCACATTGCCCGACATGGGAGACACCCCACAAATGGTGTGTCAACTGAAACAGTGGACGCAGCCACAACTGGTTATGTGGCTCTGCAGACCCTTGATGGTGCTCAACAAATGCAACACAGGAGACAGAAGTCATGGACTGGGGTAATGGGAAAACGCAAGTAAGCTTTAGGTCCAGCTAGATCCAGGCACTCAGAAATCTCATGAATATAAGCTTAGGCTCAGAAAAGACTTTTATCCTCAGTGTTCGAGCAAGAGCTCTGGACCTGCTCCAAACTCACTTGCTCTTCCCAGAACCAATCCCCAAGGGTCTGATTGGAAGGCCTGGATCAGGGAGCCTAGGCTGGCCTCATTCAACTACACTGTAGGCATGAATATAAAGGAGAAAAAGCAAAATAGAGGCTCTCTTACCAGAAAAGGAGATGAGGGCAGAAACCACAGTGGTTCACTACAAGTTCTCTTGAGTTTCCTACATATTAACTCGCCTCCCATGAGTCCCTCCAATTAGCTTGTCAGGACAGGGCTGGCCCTTCCTTCCTCATTGCCCACAGGCACCTACAAGATACTCTAGGCTGCTGACCGACTGGTAGGAGGGTCATTGTAGGCAGCACCAGCAGCGGATAGCCAAGTCTCTCAGCACCTGTGCAGGGCAAGCATCTCAGGTGGAGCAGGTGCAGGCTCTGGCTGTGAAATGTTGCTTTGCAGAGCACTGAGTATTGTTTTGGATTAGTGTCGCTCTCCCTCTTCGTGGAGGAGCGACACTGAACCCTGCCTAGGCTTCCTATCCGAGTCACGGCACCATTATGTCGCTCCCCGTCTTCGTGGAGGAACGACACAGGACCCAGTGCTGTTCTTTTGTCTGCTCGGCCTTCCCCGGGTTTGCTGCTGGTTCTTCCCGGGTTGGCTACCGACCCTTCCACCTCCGTGGAAGGGCGGTTCCCCCTGCCACTTTCCCCACTTCCACGGGGGAGCGACACACCGCCGGCCGGCTCTCTCGGGGGCTGCTCAGATGTTATCCGGATGTTCCTGGTGCATGTTGTCTCTCTCCTCCTTTGTAGTCCTCTTCCACCAATCCCAACTCTGCTACCCACACGCCGAGTACGCTGCTCTCCTCCAATCAGGAGCAGGTCCTGCTGTTTATTGGTTGAACTGGAGGCAGCCTTGTAGAAGCTGTTTCCTCCTCTCCCAGCGCCATATTGTGGGAGAGCAGATGCATAGAATAAGTCTTAATTCGAGTAACAGTCTAGTCCGAGTTGCTCCCCACAGATTAGTCTTTCAGATTTATCAGATTTGAAATGTAAATCAAACACTTATTGATGACAGGTAGCAAGTAGGAAAAGGGTACTTTGGGGGGCGATTATCCATTGGAGCAGCAGAATTTCAATCCCATAACCTGGGGATGCTGGCATTAATAATCATATTTATAATTCTTCACACTTACATAGTGCCTTAGAATTTACAAGGTCTTCCCATATGTCATTCACTTTGGCTTTAAGTCCACACCTGTGCAAGGTGGGATCCATTCTCCCCATTTCACAGATCAGGCATAGGAGACCACAGGTGTTAAGTGACTTACCTACAGGCAGGATTTAGAACCCATTTGGCTTGATTCCATAGCCATGGTTCTCACCAAGAGATCACTCTACTCCCTCACCTCTTTCCTAAGCAGCACCCCTAAAACACAGAAAGAACCCCATTTTTGGTCTTTTCAGGTTACCACGCCCTTTCCTAAACAAAATCTCCTTGTATTTTGATCACATTCTGCAAAATGGATGCTATCCCCATTTCTTCCATGAGCATGCCCAGATCAAGGTCTGTAACTGAATAAACCAGAGAGATGGAGGGAACTGCTCGACCAGCCACACTTTTCCTGTGTCCCGCTTCCCCTGAGAGATCCAGGCAAACGCCAAGTCCTGGCTGTTCCTGGTCAGGAATCAAATGCACCACACGTGTGTGGCAGAAACTCTCCTCCTGCGGTGCTGTCTCCAAACAAGTCTGTTCTTCCGCCTTTGCTGAAATCCTCAGTCATCATGCTTGCAGAAAATTGTCTGTTTGTGCAAACTCCAGTCCTGACCTTTTCAGATTTTCATCAGTCTTGCAAATGATGGCCCCACTTCAGGCGTGTGCCTGAGCTTTGCGAGTGCTCCTGGTGTCAGCTGGCAGCTCTTTTTCTTGACCCACTGAAGCCTCCTTTGACATGTCAAGTGCCTCACTTCAAGTTTTGTTTAACCTCATGGAGAATTTGATGTGAGTTCTTTGCTCTGGATAATGGCCACTCATTTCTCACCATCATGAAATCAAGCACTTCTCTTTATTGTAGCTGCAGAAGTGGGCTAACTCACTGACCTTGGACATGCTTTGGCTGCAAGGTCACCTTCTTGCTGTGAGACTCTAAGGCATGAGGCAGGAATTCATTCTCCTTATCTCCTATCATGTGTTGTATTCACTTCTTGATAAAACGGAATACTAGGGATGGAAAGGGCCAATCATAATTCAACTTTTCCCACCTTTAGATGAAGAAACTAGGACCCTCTTGAAGTGTCAGGTGGAAAATTTGACTGAAGGGTAAAAATTATACTTTCAGGGTGGGCATTTAGTCTAGTGGTTATGACAATGGCTTGGACACCATTGTTCCATATCAGAGCATCTGGGTTTGAGCCCCAGCTCCAACTTTCTGTTAATGCAGACACTGGGGGGCATCAAGTGAACGCCCAAGTAATTGGGTTCCTGCCACTTAGGTGGGACACCTGGGTTGAGTTTCCAGCTTCAACTTGGCCCAGCCTCACATTGTGGGTATTGGGGAAGCACCAGCAGATGGGAGTTCTCTCTCTCCTCACCTCTAAAATGAAATAAACAAAAAACTTCCAAGATTACCAACAGGATCCTTCTTCCTTAGGTTCTCTATTGATCTATTCTGAGTGCTGGTCCCTGTCTTGCACATCGTCACACTGGCTTCTTCTTTACTGGTGCAGCAATTTCTTTAAAAAGTTTTCTTTATTTATTTTAAAGGCAGATAGAAATAGAAGGAGAAAGAAGAGAGAAAGTAAGCATACTGGTTCATTCCCCAAATGCTCACAACAGCTAGGGCTGGACCAGGTCAAAGCCAGGAGCCAGGAACTCCAACCAGTCTCTCACATGGGTGGCAGGAACCCGACTACTTAAGCTATCATCTGCTGCCTCCTACCTCCTAGGTGCATTAGCCTGAAGCTGGATTTCCAGGAAGCAGAGGTGGTACTTGACCCAGGCATTCTAATATAGCATGTGGTCATTCTAAATGGAGGTTTACCCACCACTGACATGCAGTACCCACCCCAGTGATGATTTACCAAGACGGGCATTCAGTGATGTTTGATTTTATTTTAATATTCTACCAAGAGGTCCAGATCGGGACTAAGAGATCTGGGTTCTAGTCCTGGATTAGCCATTAGACTCTGCAGAAACCAGAAAGCTTCTGTCAGTTCCTGATGTCTAATACACTAGTCTTTCCAGGACTGTGATGGTGTGAGATGAGCTTGTGTGTCTAGGTGGGAGACTCCACTGCTATTGCCACCACTGCCACTTCTGCAGGATTGCTATACACTGGGGAAGACACTGTGCCTGAGAGTTCCTTTGGGTCAAAAATAAAGAAAATTGCTATTTGAAAAATATTAGGAATAAAGAACTGGCTCGGTGCTCTCTTCACTATGGTTCCTTGTGCATCTTTGGGGGGGAGTAGTTTTGAGGACCAGGAAGAGAAACAGGGGATTTTTTCACACTGATAGCAGGATCCCCAGGGAATAAGAGATATTGGAGTCCCTAAGTCCACCCTGGACTATCTCTCAAAGACCTCCCCAACCCTCTTTCTACACTGTTGGGGAATGGAGTCCCTGGCTTGAGGTGTAGTAAATAGAGTGGGTTCCAAGCCAAGACCAACCCTGTGACAGATGTGTGTGTTCTGAAAAGCAGAGGTTTCATGCTGAATGACTGAAGCAGTCCCTCAGGGAGAGGGTGAAGAGGAGACCTGAAGCACAGGGAGTGCAGATAGGTATCAGGGGGACACAAGAGGGAGCCTGTGGGGTATTTGATTGTTTTTCCCCTTGGGATACGGAAACTGTCAAAGCAAGTGCCCTTTAACCTTTTCTTTCCAACTCTGTAATGACCTCCAGTTATCCCGTCTCCACACACACAGCCTGCTGGCTATTCAGCTCCGTGTGAAGGTGAGATGGGCCGGATAGGAAGTGCGGCCTTCCCCAAGTTGCTCCTCTACTAAGGTCTGTCAGGCTGCCACATCCTCCCTCTGTGTGGGACAGCTCTTCTTGAGTTCCAGAGAGTGACCGAAGTGAGGTAAGGGGTACCCAGGGTAGAGCTGGGAGAGAGGGGCACTCCCACCACGGAGAAGTGCATGCCAAAAGCAATCCAGTAGCAGCCATTAGTCAAATACTTCCTCGTTCCAAAGACACTGGAGAGGTGACCCTTGAAGGTGTGGAAGCTGACACAGTGACAGGTATGTGACTTCACTGTGACTTTCTAAGCCCATGCTGGTGAGAAAGATGATCAGAGCTGCAAGGTTTTCCCTGTGGCCCCCACTCCCCAAGGCCACCCGCAATGCAATCTAATTGTCAGGGAGCAGCCACCTGCTCCCAGCCCTCATTACAGCCCTGCTCCTAAAGGTTCCTAAGGATGCCCTCTTGGTCCCCAGTGGGATGAGAAAACTTGGCTGCTGTGACAGTGCAGGTCACTTCCCAAGTTTTCCCATTCCAGCTACCAGATGTAGCCAGAGGATGTCTGGGCACTCGGGTGACCTTACTGTTTCCCACTGCCAGGAACAATGGTGAACATCAATTACAGCCACAATGCCACCAGGGAATCAGTAAACAGTGTGCTCGTCTCTGAGGATCACCAAGATCCCTACTGATCAACCTCTGAGAAAACCAGGCCACTATTCCCAAGAGTAGAAAGCCCCTCCTCAGAGTACAACCCTGAGCCATCTGCAGTGCCTCTCTGTGCTCCCATCCTCAGCCTCACAACCATGAATGAAGCCATGCAGTGCCAGAGCAGCCCTCCCAGGCCGATGTCCTCTCCTGCAGAGAACCCTGGAACATGGGATTCAGCTGAGGTCACACAGCTGGACAAAGGCTCTCACCCAGGACCATAATAGGTGAGCTATAGCCTCATCCTTCTCAGCAGAGCCAGTGGGTGAAGTCTGAAGCTCATGAATCAAGAAAGGATAATGCACACATTATGCAGAGCTCTGGAAATAAACTAATGCCAGGGATAATTATGAGCAGTTGTCTTCAGGAGTAATATTTGAAAGAAGACACGGGTAGCAGGGCAGTTTTTCATCTTGAGCAAGCTCTTGTGTATTATTCAATTTTCTATTTTATTTAAAAAAGAAACATGTAATCGGAGAGGCAAGAGAGATAGACAGACAGGGTTCCCATCTGCTGGTCCACTCCCTAAATGTCCATATTCAACTTTTTAATCATGTGTGTTAATTTATTTATTTCAAGGTGATTCAAACAAAAAGAGTAAATCAAAGAATATAAATAAGTCAAAATGCAGTGAAACAAAAATGATGAAAATGTGACTGTGTGTGATATAGATGCAGAGGCGCTAGAGTCTAGAGTCCTCTTCTGACTCCCCCTAGCCCCCACCTTACTGACAGATGAAAAAGAAGCTCAAAAGAGGAGAAATCGCTTGCCCTAGGTCTCTTGGGAGACTGCTCCTTACAGTAATCTTATTTCAACAACACAGTCCTGCAGCAGTGGTTGGGGCAGGGAGGGAGAGCAGGGAGGAGCAAGGACCAAAGGTCACATCAGTCCTATTAGCAGAACTAATTGTCACTCTTGTAATTACAGTCGCTGCACTTGCAGTCTATAGTTGAGCAGTGGGCTGTCATCCTGGGGAGTTGGGGCTGTAGAGACTGGACCCACTGACTAATAAGAGGAGTGCAAGGGGCAGACTACATGTGGATGAAAACCTGGCTAGGGGGTGGTGTTTGGCACAGTGGTTAAGATGCCGTTTGTTGGGGAGGGGGCTAGTGCTGTGGTATAACTGGTTAAACTGCCACTTGCAACACCGGCATCCCATATGGGAACTGTTTCAAGTCCTGGCTACTCCATTTCCAACCCAGCTCTCTGCTAATGTACCTGGGAAAGCAGTGGAGGATAGCCCAAGTACTTGGGTCCCTGCATCCACGTGGGAGGCCCAGAAGAAGCTTCTGGCTCCTGGTTTCGGCCTGTCCCAGCCCTGGCTGTTGTGGACATTTGAGGAGTGAACCAGTGGATGGAAGACTTCTCTCCCTCCCTCTCTCTCTCTTTCTGTAACTCTGTCTTTTAAATGAATTAAATATATCTTAAAAAAAAAAAAAAAAAGATGCCTCTTGAGACACCTGTATTCCATATCACAGTGTCCGGGTTTTAGTCTCTGCTCCACTTTTATCCAGCTTCCTGCCCTGGGAGGCAGCAGGTGATGACTCAAGTACTTGGGGCCCTGCCATCCATGTGGGAGACCAAGATGGAATTCCTGGCGCTTGGATTCAGCCTGGCCAAGATCCAGTGTTGCAGCCATTTAGGGGTGAACCAGCTGATGGAAGTTATCTGTCTCTTCCTCCTCTTTCTCTGTTATTTTGCCTTTCAAATAAACAAATAGATTTTTTTTAAAAAAAGAAAGCATAGCAGCTACCTCACAGGAACGTCACAGAAATAAATAAGTTATATATGCTAAGTACCTAGAGTGGTGCATGGCCTATGTAAGTGTCATTTATGTGTAAGTGTCACTTACGTATAACTTTCTGAACCTACTGTACCCAAATCTCTAAGAAGGTATGAAACATACTGGGGAGGGGAATAGACAGGAAGGCTTGTTGAGCTAAGATTCCACAGGGTGTCTAGGAAGACAGCGCAATACCTATATAGACCTACATGGGGAGAGGCTGATGGGCCATCATGGCAGGAAGCCAGGGGGCCTGTGACACTGGGCATCGCATCAGGGAGCTCTGCTTGCCTGCAAGGCTCAGAAACAACTGATGCTGCCAGCTGAGAGGCCATCCAGCCATCTGGAAAGAATCCAGCATGTCCCAGGATCACAGAGGAGACTACAGCTACGGAAAAGGAACGCAAAATCAATGATTACTAAATGTGAGGCATGGTGAACAAAACAGGACAGAGTTATCCCTTAAAAGTCTCCAACAAAGAAAAGAACTTCCATGTGGGGAAAATTTGATTTAAAGAAATGTAAAGTCCTTTTCCAAATTATAGTTAAAAACTTATTAAGGTAAAATATAAAATTTTACCAACACAATGAGATTTGTAAATGCGTAATTTCTTAAGAGAATGAATTACTGATCTAGAAATTAAAGAATACATTTGATGTATTTAGTAGCAGAGTCAATATAGCTGAGACTATTAGAGGCTGAAAGATATAACTGTGGGGCTGGCGCCGTGGCTCACTTGGTTAATCCTCCCCCTGTGGCACCGGCATCCCATATGGGCGCCAGGCTCTAATCCCGATTGCTCCTCTTCCAGTCCAGCTCTCTGCTGTGGCCCGGGAAGGCAGTGGAGGATGGCCCAAATGCTTGGACCCCTGCACCCGCATGGAGACCGGGAGGAAGCTCGGCGTAGCTCCAGCCATGGCAGCCATTTGGGGAGTGAACCAACGGAAGGAAGACCTTTCTCTCCGTCTCTCTCTCTCTCTCTAACTCTGGCCAGACTAAAGCCAGGAACTAGAAACTCCACCCAGGTCTCCTCCATGAGTGGCAGGGAACCAAGTA
This sequence comes from Oryctolagus cuniculus, assembly GCF_051225735.1. Lineage (NCBI taxonomy): Eukaryota > Metazoa > Chordata > Mammalia > Lagomorpha > Leporidae > Oryctolagus > Oryctolagus cuniculus. The sequence continues at coordinate 177,919,595 of NC_142868.1, read as the reverse complement.
CGTGGGCCATCTGCTGCCTCCCAAGTACATTAGCAGGAAACCTGGTCAGAAGCAGAGGAGCCAGAATTCAAAAGAGGCTCTTCAGTAGGAGATGCAACAATTCCAAGCAGTGACAACCCACTGCACCACAATGCCAACCCCTTGAAACTCTACCATACACTATTTTTTGGTAATATCTAAAATTATGTCAAATAATGACATAATAATGATTTTTAGAAATATATAATATAATATATATTATATATAATAATTATAATAAGCATTCAATATATGGTTGTTGCTGTTATGGTTATTTTGGGAAATCAGCATTTAAGAAGTGTGCCCTACAACCATGGTTCCTAACCAGTGAGCTTATTTTCTGAAAATCCACCTGCACGCCTCCTATTGTCTTTTTTTTTTTTTTTTTTTTTTGACAGGGAGAGTAGACAGTGAGAGAGAGAGACAGAGAGAAAGGTCTTCCTTTTCCGTTGGTTCACCCCCCAGTGGCCACTCCAGTGGTGCGCTGTGGCCGGCGCACTGCACTGATCTGAAGCCAGGAGCCAGGTGCTTCTCCTGGTCTCCCATGCAGGTGCAGGGCCCAAGTACTTGGGCCATCCTCCACTGCACTCCCGGGCCACAGCAGAGAGCTGGATTGGAAGAGGAGCAACCGGGACAGAATCCGGTGTCCTGACTGGGACTAGAACCCAGGATGCTGGCGCCACAGGTGGAGGATTAGCCTAGTGAGCCGCAGCGCCAGCCCACCTCCTATTGTGTTTAAGTAGAATATATTCTTTACACGTATGTACCAATATTTTATAAGCATATAAAGTGTATTTTTCCATTAATAAAATGTATGCTCATTTAAACATGCAGGCATACATTTTATGCAGCTATCAAGGGTTGGAGTCTGTTTCCCCACCCTTTGAATTTGGGTTGGCTTTGTTATTTGATTTAACAAATAGACATATCATAGTGAAACAGAAGCTTCAAAAGAGAAAAGGGAGCCTAGAAGCTGCCACAGAGATAAGTAGGTTGACATGAAAGGGATGGCAATTAGTCTGACAGCTAACTTCCAAATATCAAGAATGAAATCTAAGACAGTAGAATAATATCTTCATCAGGCTAGAAGAAAATTTTTGTTAACTTTACAAATAACTTTGAAAAAAATCAACAACAGGGCAAAATACATTTTAAGGTGAACAAAAAAAATCACCAGGTGAAATTCAGAAGGATGTACTTCATATGAAGAATGTTATCTGAGATGTAAGAATGAATAAAGAGCAAAGATATGGTGAACACAGATAAACCTAAATGATACCATAATAATACAATCTTGTGAGGCTTTAAATAAATAAAAAGTAAAATTCACAATAAAAACAGAAATAATTTGAGGAAGAAGTGAGCAACGTTAAACTGTTTTAAAGCCCTTTTATTGTTCTAAAAGAACTTAAAAGTATTCACAGGTTCAGATTTGATGAGTTATCTATGTATGTGAACATTTTTAGGAAAATTACTGAAAATAGAAGGAAAATGTAGAACAGCAATTATATTCAATTAATAGGGATGCAAGAAAGGAGAGAAAAAAACAGCAAAGGCAATACAAAAGTGGTGCAATAAAGAAGCTGATATAAATGCATCCAAATAAATTGGTGCTTATAATAAATGCAAATGGATTAAAATATTACCATAAAAGACAGTCAAACACACTAAGATAAATAATTGATTTAGAACACTGCACATCAGTAGAAAAACATTAAACTTTTTAATGAGCATTTTGCTGAGACAATTTATTATCTACAGAGAAAAAAATGTAATTGGCCCCACATATAAAACTGAATTCCAGATGGATTAAAGATATAATAGCAAAAGATAATCTTTTCTAAGACAATATAGGAAGATGTTTGTACGTTCTCAGGGTAAGTAAAAGATTCTTTAAATGACATAAAAAACAAAATCATAAAAGACAAAATTGATAAATCCATTACATAAAGTTAAACAACTTTTGATAATCAAAATACACTATAAAGTGAAAGGACAAGCTTAAAATTTATAATAAATATAACTGACAAAATACTGGAATGCTGAGTTTATTTATTTTGACAGGCAGACTGGACAGTAAGAGAGAGACAGAAAGGTCTTCCTTTGCCGTTGGTTCACCCTCCCATGGCCGCCGCAGCCAGCGTGCTGCGGCCAGCGCATCGCGCTGATCCAAATCCAGGAGCCAGGTGCTTCTCCTGGTCTCCCATGTGGGTGCAGGGCCCAAGTACTTGGGCCATCCTCCACTGCACTCCCGGGCCACAGCAGAGAGCTGGATTGGAAGAGGGGCAACCAGGACAGAATCCAGCACCCCAACCGGGACTGGAACCGGGTGTGCCGGTGCCACAGGCGGAGGATTAGCCTATTGAGCCGCGGCGCCAGCCTGCTGAGTTTATTTTTAACAGTTTATAAGTAGCAATGAGGAATTGGAATAGAGTAGGAAAATGGGCAACATTTTGAATAGGCAATTGCATAGGAGAGATCAGATTGCAATGGACAACAAATAAAAAGATGGCCAACTATACTCATCAGGGAAATATAAAATAAACTATAGAAGGGTGCCATGTTACAGTCATCATGTTGAAAAGCATTTCAAAATATCTTAATTCCAAATGTAAGGAAGATGTGAAGTAAACAGGACAGAACTTACACAGTGCTAGAAGAGGGGCAAACTACCATACCCATGAGAGAAGACAACTTGGCATTACATAACTGAAGATGCTCATATCCAATAGCTTAGTATATGCATTGCACACAGGCAGGAATAGTCACAGAAGCACTGTTTGAGATCATAAAAAAGTCCACCAGCCATTAAATGGATGAACAAATTATGGTATAGTTAAATGACAATAATAGCTAATGTTTGCATAGTGTTTATAATATACAATGATTCCTCTTAACTGTGAGAGATAAGTCCCAAGATCCCCAATGGAAGCCTGAAACCATGGCTAGTACCAAACATATACACCAGGTTTTTTGCTATATATACATAACTGTGATAATCAATAAGCATGGATTAAAAGTGGAAAATTAATTTTCCCATTTCAGATGTTTGAGGAGGAAATGCTAAAATTACAACAGTATTCACGGTAAGTCATCAAAGTATAAAGTAAAAAAAGTACAAAGAGTAAGCAGAAAATTAGTATGCAAAAGCACATGTTATATTTGTTAGTCAACTTCAAAACCACAGGATTTATAAGCATGTTTTTATGATAATTCCTCATAATTTTGACTCTATGTAGGTTAAAAATAGAAATGAATATCCTGTCAAAATGATTACCTACAATTGTCAAACATCAATATTGGAAAATGACAAATTCTTGTGTTTTTCCTAACTTATAAAATCTGTGTACAAAGTTCTTTCTTCATAATATTTTATGAAACACATCTCCCTAGGCTCTATTCTGGAATTTATCTTTTACAACTGCAACAGTCCACAGTTAAATCCTAGAAAGCAAAACCACAGATAAAGAGGGGATGTCTGTTTCAGGAACTGTTCTAAACACTATTGCAGTTTTAACTCCTTCACCATCCCTTGATGAGGTAGTTATTGTTGTGCTCAGTTACAGATAAGGAAAGTGAGGCAAAAAGGAGTTTAAAAAATTTGCCACAGTCACATAGTTAATAAATGGGGAAATCATTTATGAATTGTCTACTTATTAAATAAACTTATTAAGAAATGACTACTTGTAGCTGGCGCCGTGGCTTACTAGGCTAATCCTCTGCCTTGCGGCGCCGGCACTCCGGGTTCTAGTCCTGGTTGGGGTGCCGGATTCTGTCCTGGTTGCCCCTCTTCCAGGCCAGCTCTCTGCTGTGGCCAGGGAGTGCAGTGGAGGATGGCCCAAGTACTTGGGCCCTGCACCACATGGGAGACCAGGAGAAGTACCTGGCTCTTGCCATCGGATCAGCGCGGTGCGCCGGCCGCAGCGCGCTGGCCGCGGCAGCCATTGGAGGGTGAACCAACGGAAAAGGAAGACCTTTCTCTCTGTCTCTCTCTCTCTCACTGTCCATTCTGCCTGTAAAAAAAAAAAGAAAAAAAAAGGAAAGAAAGAAATGACTACTTGTTCTACTGTCTTTGTAGAACTATGGTTATGCTCTTCACTTGCTCTTGGCCAAAAGGCTGATAAGCAATTATGGCTATGCGCTTAATTGCTTATCCATCATATGGCCCAAGATGAAATTAATCAGGGAACGCAATAAATGTAGCAGTTCAAATTCATGAGTTAAAGGGACACCTAAAAATGCAGTAATCTCTGAACCAATGCTGAGTGGCGAGGAGGTCCCTGCAGATGAATACATAGTGTGTGATTTACTTATATAAGTTTAAAACTTGTAGAACTGAATAAAGCTTAAGAATACAAAAATACTACAAATAAAGGATGATGACATTTATTTAGATATTTGAAAAAGAACCCTGAAAGTTTAAATTGCTTATAAAGAGAGTGACTTACAATGTACTATAGAAGAAAGGAAGTGCATGAGGAACACTGATGTGCCAAGAAGGCTTGGTTAGAAAAGGATTGGGGGGGTGGTGTCCCAGTATCCCATAGCACTGTAGGGTGACTACAGGCTACAGCAATTCAGTATGTATTCCAGCATAACTAGGGAAGAAGGATTGGAATGTCCCCAAGACATCAAAGTGATAAATATTTGTAATGATAAATGTTGAAATGCTAATTGCCTTGATTTGATCACTACACAGGGTATACATATATCAAATTATCACTCTGTACCCCACAAATATGTACAATTACGTGTTAATTCTTTGAAAAAGGAGAGAAAAGAAATTTAAAAAACTGATTTAAATAAAAATTCACTCCAATTGAGAAGGAAAAATGGAATGTACTCATTAAAGAAAATGTATTTTTAAAAGAGAGACAGAAGAACAAGGACAGTCACAAAGAAGTCAAAGGTGACAGAATTTTTTTTTCCTTACACTGGATTTTGAGTTTGGGATACTTTTGTCCTGATGCATTTTGATTTCATAACTTAAGTATTTTATAACTATAATTTTGTGTATACTCATAATTTGATAGACAATTTTAGATTATGTTTATAGAAAAGAAATATTAAAGAAAGAAATAATATTAGCTTTTTGTGAAGTCTAAATAAGTATTGATTCTAAAAAAAAAAAAGGTTTCCATTGAAAATCTGAACCCAAAATTCTAGTCAATAGCAACATTGGGTTTGGATAATGGGAAGACAAATAAAGACATGTTTTTATGCTAGGTGCAGAGAAAGAATATAAATACTAATTAGCTCTAAATTTCATTAGAAAAATATTCATTTGCATATTATGTCAAAATGGAAGGAAGACACAGAAAAATCAAGACCAAGTATGAAATATTTTAATCAATGGAGGAAGGTTTTAAAAAATACAATGTGGCATTCAGTATGTATGTGTCATTAAAAATGACACAGGCATGTACCCAGAGGAAACAGCCGTAAGAATCAGAAATGGTTGACTTGGGGAAGTAAGAAGTGAGAGAGATTAGGGTCAGAGAATGCTGGTTTTTATTAGAAGTCTTATAAACAATTTTTCTTTGTGACATATGCAAATGTATAACTTCAGTAAAAATTTTAAAAAATCTTAAAAATACGATTGTCTCCAAAACTGCTGACAACGCCATTCAACAGCTATTTCTTAGTAAATAAAAAATGGAAGCTAAAGTCTAATTGGTGTAGACACTTATCAATATCAGGCAAGACAAGAATGTTTACTATCATCAATATTATTCAACATTGTATTGGAATTCTAGCCAGTGTCAACATAGAAAAACCATAAGAGGAAGAAATAAAAGTTGTATAAAATTGGAAAGAAAACTGTCATTACCCACAGATGAGATTATCCACCTAGAAAACTGAACAAAATCTACTGAAAACAACTGGAGATCATTTGAGAGCTCAACAAAGTATCCAGCTACAAAAATCACTGCCCCAAAATCAATGACTGCTCTATAAATCAGCATTAACCAACAAAAGGCATTTTAAAAGAGAGATCTCATTCATAACAGAAACAAAAGCTATAAACCACCTATAAATAAATCTCACAAGAATATGTAAAACCTATTCTGAGAAAAAAAAAAAACATAAAACTTTATTGAAAGACACTTTATAAAAAGACATGAACCAATGGATAGTCCCATCACGTCCATGGATGGAAAGATTCAGTATTGCATTACATTTCTCAAGAACATCTGCATAGCCCATGCAATTTCAATCAGAATCTCAATGTGGTATGCATCAGGATTCCAGGCAGGAGACCATGCAGCACACTTAGATTTGAATGATCACGGAAGCTTTAATTATTTTTAAAATTTTTTCATTTTATTTGAAAGGCAGAGAGACAGAGAGATCAATATAGACAGAACTCTTCCATCCAGTGGATTCCACTGATGGTTCATTACCCAAATGGTCATGACAGCCAGGGCTGGCATAGGTTGAAGCCAAGACCTCAGGATTCAGTTCAGGTCTCCCACATGGGTGGCAAGGATCCATGTTCTTGAGTCATCAGAGTACACATTAGTTGGATGGGAAGCAGAAGAGTTGGGACTTAAACGGGACTCCAATATAGGATACAGGAATCCCCAAATGCGTCTTAACCACTGCATCAAATGCCCACCCCAGAGGAGGTTTTAATACAGAGGTTATGGATAGAGACAGGGTGGAGGGAAAGCACAAGAACTGCCATCCCAAGCAAGCAGCAAGGAGCTGTTAGCACTTGTAGGCTTGAAGGGGCAGAGGCGAGCAGCATGAAGTTACCAGACTTCAGAAGGAAGGAGTTGGAAAAAAGAGGCCTCCCTTGAGAAGATACATGACCTTCAACAGGGGGACACAGCCAGGCCAAAGCAAACCTGCAGGCAAAGAGCTAGCAAAACAAGCATCCTAACCTCATCTTCCCCACTCCCTCATCTTCTATGGGGACTCCCAGAAGCCCTGTCTGAGCACTGGGGTGCAGTCCATGGATGCACACAGCTCCCCATGGCAGTGGGCCAGCTGAGGAAGAGGAGAAAATGCACCAGAGAAGCCCACCTCAAAATGTAAGGAACAAGTCAGTAAAAAACACGAAAGTTGGAAATAGACATTTGTATCTATGGGAATTTTATAAATGATAGAGATAGTATTTCAAATAAAGAGGGAAAGATGGATTACTCAGAACACAGTATTACAACAGTAGGCTCTCTATTTGGGGAGGGGAAAAACTCTGACACATATCTCATACTAATAAAGATAACTACTAGATGTAATAAATGCCTAAATGTAAAGTAGAAACCTATAAAACAAGTGGAAGAAAATATAGTTCTTTGGGTGGGATGTTAAAAGCAATAATCATATAAATAGGACTTTACTAAATGCACTAAAATAAAACATTAAATAACTAGAAGAAAACATTTACAAATGTTAGCAAAGAACTAGTATCCAGAATATACAAAGAACTTATAAACATCTATAAGAACAAACAACCTAATAGAAAAATAGTCTGGAGACATGAACAAGCAGTTCAAAAAATTTTGCAAATGAGTAATACACAGAAAATACTCAATCTCATTAATAACCAAGGAAATATAAATAAAGAAGTAAATCAGGTACTCCAAATGTTAAGTATTACAATAGCAGGTTACCAACATGGAGAAACATGTACTCTCCTATGCTGTTGATGGGAGTAAACACCAATACAGGCACATTGGAAGTCACCTGATAGCATTCATTAAAACTAAAACTTTATCTGCTGACCCACTTATTCCACTGTTTGTCCTAAACATTATTTGTAAGATTGCTATTTGTAAGAAACACAAGGTATTTGAAACATAAGGTATTTGTAAGAAACACAGACTTAACAAAAAAAAAAAAAAAAAAGGAACAAGTACAAAGATGTCCATAACAGCATAGCTGTATACCTAAAAACCTGGAAACCAACCTGATTAGATACATCTACACTGGATTACTGTGCAGCAGTTAAAGGGAATGATCTAGGGGCAGTGTTGTAGCATAGCAGGTTAAGCCACTGCTTGGGATGCAGTCATCCCATATCAGAGTACCTGGTTTGAGTCCCAGCTACTCCACTTCCTGTCCAGTTTCTTGTTAATGCATATCCTGGGATGCAGCAGATTATGGGTCAAGTACGTGAGTCCCTGTCACCTATAAGGGAGACCTGGGTAGAGCTCCTGCTTTCTGGTTTGGGCCCAGCTCAGCCCCCAGGTGATGAAGGCATTTTGGAGAGTGAACTAGCAAATGGAACTTTCTCTCTCTCTCTCTTTCTCTAACTTTCAAATAAATAAAAACAAACATTCAAAAGAAAAGAATGATCTAGTGTATTTGTAACAATAGGAATAGATTCTAAAATATTATTATTGAGTTTTTAAAAATACAAATTTTAATACACCATTTGTATTAAACCACAATCATAAAAATAAGTGTTCAGGAAGAATGTGTGTGAAGAATACAAACCAAACTTTAACAATGCAGTTGCTTTTGGAGATCAGGTTAGAGGATGAGAATTTGGGGTTTGAAGGTCCTTACTTCTATCCTTATTATGTTCTTTATTTGAAAATAAATCAATAAAAGTACTTCACTATGTTATTTATATCATTCTGTGATGATACCCCCTCATAGTTCTGTCGTTGGTCCTTTAACCTCTTCATTACACATCCTATCCCAAATATGTCATGTGTTCCTGTAGAATCATTGGCCACTGATACATTGTTGATCCCCAAATCTGTATTTTCAGATATGCTAGTGTTTGAGCAACTCAAAGATACCAGGGCCATGGCCTCTGAAAGTCCCTTGGTTTTCTCCACATGATTACAACAAAGTTGCTTTAGTTCCCGTGGTCCTCATTCCAGGAGGCAGAAGTGGGAAGTCAAAAAAATGTGGTGGTGCCTAAAAAATGGAAACAAAGCTTTCCCTGAATTTTCCAAAAGATTTCAACCCATCTCTCGTTAACCAAAGGAGTATCTAATGGCTACCTTTAGTTGTGAAGGAAGCTGGCCAATGGAGTTTTCAGCTGGGCACATGGCTGTTGTTAGCAGCAATGTCAGTGTTCCGCTGGCATCTGCAATTCCAAATGGCCAAAACATACTCCTCATCTGCCTCCCTTAGGTAGCTCTCCTGTTGTCTCCATCAACACCTCCCATCTAATTCCCACAATGGCCTCATCACGGACTCCTTCTCCTCAAATCTCACATAGGAGGTCAGGTCGCCAGTTCCTTCCAAACACCTCCCACACAAGTCCACCTCCCATCTTTGACCTGGATACCTGCCCAGCCTTCTCTGGGGTCTTTTTGTCCCTTTAACTCAGCCTGCAGCCAACCAGAGTATTCTTCCTAAAGGGCAAAACCAGATAATGAAATGGTCTCACTTTGTTTTCAGGATATAGTTCTTACCATGGTTCACAAGGCTCTGCATGATCTGGCCCTTAGCCCCTCCAGCTGCACTTGTTACTGTTCTCTCCTCCTCATTCTTCAGCCATTCTGAACTCCTTTTCCATTTCTCTAATGAGCAACACTTTCTCCTGTATGGCAGAGTTTTTATGGATCTTTTCCCTCCACCTGAATACTCCCCACTCACATTCACTGCATCTAAATAGTATTTATATCATCTCTAGGGCTGGACATAAGAATCCTTCCCTCCAAAAAAACTTTCCTAATCTTCCCACCCTCCCCAGAGGATGATAATATCATTAGTTTGTGTTGCTGTCAAGACAAACAACCACAAAATCTCAGTGGCTTACAACCAGCAGCACCTCATATTTTAGTATTTCCATGTCAGCAGTTACATGCCAGCTCTATTTCCTATGCCCTCCCATTCTAGGACCCAGGCTGATGATGAGAAGAGCAGCCCCAATCTGTGACCTGACAGCGTTATGTGAAAACATGGAATGCTTCTTAAATCCTCTACCCAACCATAGTACACATCACACCCTCTCACATACATTTGACTCCAGCATGTCACATGACTAAGCCTATGTCTTTGGACTGAAGATGTAATCTCTGGCAAGGAGACACTGAGTGACGTTGCAAAGGAAGAGGATATTTAATCCTCTGGAGAGCGGGAGCTGTAATCCATTCATCTTTGTGTCCAAAGTGTCTAACAAAGAGCCAATTACAAATGCTCAATGAATGTTTGCTGAACGAACGAATGAATGAATGAATGATGTGAAAACACTAGGCCCACAAGGTAAGAAGTTGACATGTCTTTCTCTCTCTCAGTATCCACTGCCTTCTATTACCCCTTCATGTCAGAACCCACTGCTTCCAGTTGGTCTTCACTCCCTTCTGCAGCTCCTGCCCTCTCTAGCTGTTGAGAATGGGGAGAGTATTCCAGGCATAAGAGGGGAAGATGGTTGGGGGAGAGCTGGGACTTCTCAGTGAAGCATATCTACACTATACGCAAAGCTTCCTTCACCCTAACTCATCCCTAATAGCAGTGAGGTCAGAGGATGGGCTGAATCACTGCCATGCCCATGCAGGACCCCAAGAGCAATACTGGAGAAGCCCACAGTAAGAGAGAGAAAGACAGCCCGTGGATGAAGTCTTGTGAAAGGGCACCAGGAAGGCTCATGAATGGCCCTTGTGTTCCAGGCAAATTGAGAAACCCACAAGCAGGAGAAAGCCAGCAGATGCCATGGTTTATCTTGTCTGAACTCTTCTTTCTCTACCACCACTCCTCTCCTTCCTCCTTGCCCTATAACATTTGCCCTAAGCAAATGGGATCTGATACAGTCACTTGCTCCCTGGAGGGTATGTTCTGTACACCAGGCAGTGAACTCAGCTTCCTCAACACCAAAAACACCCTGCACCCAAAGAACCCACAGTCCAGTTGGGGAACAAGACAAGGGATTAGACTGGATACATGAAATAATCCCAGATTGTGGAGTCAAAGACAAATGTCAGAAGTAAAGAATAGCAAGGCATAGGACATCTTCTCAGCATATGACAGTCAGAGGGGGCCATTTTGAGATGTTGATGTCTGGACTAAACGTTGAAGGAGATGGAGCCAGTCACACCATGACAGTGAAACATCATGCATTCCATGCAGTGAGAACAACGGGTACAAGGGTGAGGAAAAGCTTGCTATGGTCTCACAGTCAAAAGAAAAGTGTGACCTGAGTGTGTGGGCTACAGGGAACATAGCTTGATGACTCTGGAGGGGCAGGTGGATGTTGATCCCATAGGGACCTGTGGGCCCACAGTGAGGGGCTGGCAGGGGAGACCCAGTCTAGCCTTCATTTCAGGAACATCATTCAGGCTGCTGCATGGAATAAAGTGGGAGGAGGCCACTCTGCTGTCCAGAAGATAGAATGGCAGTGTCAGCCTAGACTACAGAAGGGGAAAGGGAGACAAAAATGGATAGATTTCATAGACATTGGGGCTCTGCAGACATCCAGATTAAGCTGCCAGGCAGCTAGAGCTCAGGGTGGTGGTGGGGAGGTCTTAGCTGGAGGTATAATTTGGGAGCCACCAACATGGTGAAGGGGTTTTAAACAAAGAGGGTAGGTGATATTCCCATTCCCTCCAGGAAAGAGATGGAAGCCCAGGCCCACGCCTTGGGGGGCATTCCATTACTAAGAGTTAGTGAAGAGGGTTAGGAAAGATGGCCAGGGAGGCAGAAAGAGAACTAGGAGACTGCAGCACCATGAGCCCAAGATTAAGAGGTCTCAAGTAAGACTTAGTGTCTCTGCTCTATGATCATTTGAACAAAAAAAGATTCTGTATAAGTGCCACTTTCTTTCCTCACCTATCCTTAGATAGGAAGCTAACCCTCTACATCAACAGAACTGCTCTCTGTGGGATTCAAGGCTTAGCCTTCACATGGGGATGCTTCAGGGAGGGGAGCTGGTGATTATAGAATTGCATAATATGTAAAGCCATACCTACTTGGATTATAAGTAGAATTTTTGTTGCTAGGAGAGCTCTTAGGCATCATTGAGTGCTCCCGCTTTATACAGTAAGGCAAGGCAGGTGACACCATAATGAGCGTCACATGGCACAGTTCCTCAGGTGCTCATCATGCTCTCATCTACAGCTGCGGGGGAGGGGTCAGCACTCAACACTGTAACGAGGCCTCCTGGTGATTCTGATGCGGGCTGCAGTCTGGAACCCCAGAATCACGAGTCCTCTGACTTATTTCTCCTAGCAACTGGTAATGCAATGGGCACCCTAAAATAAATAAATCAAACTTGCAGTTGTAATTAGGCACTGCCTGGCAGGTTTCTGTGCCCAATGGCAGGAGAACAAAGGGAGGCATGCTAGGATTTATCCCAGAGATGTTGAGAAGACCTTGGAGATAGTGCAGCAACCAGGGATCCTGACTCAGTTGTACCACAGCCCCTGGGTTGCAATCCCTTCTCAAGGAGTTTTCCGTCTCAGTAATGCTGCCATGCCAGGGATTATGACCAAGAGGAAATACATTAAATTACAAATCACCTTCCATACATGGGCCAAGAGAAGCCCTGGAAGAAATCATTAAAGTGCAATGGCACCTTGCACCTGTCATTGTTACACAACTCACTCAGGAAAAGCCACAGAATACAGATTACTCACTTCGAATATGGCCACTCCATAATGAGCTCCTCCAGGGCTATCTCCTGGTGGAGAGTGGGAAGGAGTGAGGCAGCTTCTTACAGCAAAATGTTTCCAAGAGTAGCCGGGATACTGGACTGAAGCTTCATCATGTTTGTGCCACTGACTCACTGCCTGCCCCTGAGCAAACCACGTCCTGCCCCAGCCTCTGTTCCTCTACTGTGAAATGGACTGTCTCCAGGGCCTCTCCAGCTTGAGAGGGCTTAAAAGTCATCTCAAAAGTGATGAACCATCCCAGTGTTCCCAATACCAAGGCAAGTGTTGGGATGTCAGAATTTGGGTGCTAAAACTAGAACAGTGCTAGGCAAAGTAGGCTGAGTTGGTCAGCCTACACCCAGGAGTACTTGTTAAAACAGAGTGCTGCCCTTACTACTGAGATTCTGGTTCTGCAGATCTATGATGGGGCTAAAGAGTGTGCCAATAAGAGCCAGCATTGTGGTGCTACAGGTTAAGCCACTGCCTGTGACAACAGCACCCCATATGGTCCCAGTTCGAATCCTAGAGGCTCCACTTCTGGTCCAGCTCCCTGTTAATGCTCCTGGGAAAGCAACAGAAGATGGCCAAGTACTTGGGCCACTGTCACCCACATGGGAGACCCAGATGGAGTTCCTGGTTCCTGGCTTCTACCTGGCCCAGCCCTGGCTGTTGCAGCCATTTGTGGGGTGAACCAGTGATCTGTCACTCTTTCTCTCTCTTTCTCTCCTCTTCTCTGTCTCTCCCTCTCTCTGTAATTATTTCAAGTAAATAAATAAATCTTTGGGAGGAAAAAAGAGTGTGCCAGTAGAACCCCTCCACCATGCAGGGGTATTGATGAGAAGATAGCTCCTAAATCCTTTCTGCAGACCAACTATGTTCAAAATACCTGAGGAGCTTGTTAAAAAATACAGATTCCTAGGTTCTACATAGGAGATTCTTATTTCCTGGGGCTACAGCTGGGCTCAGGAATATGTATTTTTGACACAATTCTAAAATGATGCCCTGCAGGTTTTGAGAATCACTGAACTGGATCGTCTCAACAATTCCTTTGCATTTCAAGCATCAACGACCATCTCCCCTTAAACAAAGCTCCCCAAAAAGTCTGGTGTCACACCCAAGTCATGTTCTCTGCGTTTGGCTCAATCGTGCCCGGCATTAGGCATTTCCATTTCTGCCTTGAGAAAATGCAGCTGTTGGAGACAACACAACACCCAGGAGACAGGCGTGCACATTTGGAACAGGCAAACACACACTTATGGATGCAGCTCTCATCTTCCCTGGGGGAGACCCTGGCCTGCTTCAAGGAGCTCCAGTGAGCTGTCCAGATCCACTGGAACCTCAGTGGGGATGAGTGTGCCCTGGCCTGCGTGTGTCATGCCAGATGAAGTCAGACACAGGCAGGAAGGGAGCAGCAAGCGCTTCCTGTATCCCAGATACAGCAGATTTGCCCGGATCCGTCTTATGAACCAGCAGACTACCAGCAGTGGAAGGTAATGAAGAGTTAAGCAGGAGAGGAGCATGAACTACACTGAGCTCTACAGAACTGACAGTCCAGGCAGCCTCTCTGAGTGGACCAGGTGCTGCCACCTCCTGGCCCTGACTCTGGCTGAGACACAGCCTTCTCTCCAGATGGCTTTGGGATCTCAGATCACAAATTCTGGAGTGTTTGGCTCAGAACAGACCTCAGAGACCATCCATATCCTTCCCCTAGGGTGCAGAAGAAGAACCTGAGCTCCTTAGATGGGGGCAGTGTTAGAAAACTGGCGCAGTTTTGGCCGGGTGGCCGCATGGCCCAGCTACCTGAGCCAGGCTCCACCCCCACCCTAATGGGATTCCCTGCTCCTGCTTCCCTGCCCGCCCTCAGACAAAGTTTTAAAAGGGCCTGTTCCTGAACATGTGCTCTCTTTGTTTTACTCTCTTAGCTCTCCTCTCTTCTGTCTCTTCTCTTCTCTCCTTGCTAGCTCCTCTCCTCTCTGTTTCTCTCTTATACTCTTTTTTTCCTTCGCCGCCCCTTCACTCCGGTCTGTAGGGTGTTCCCCAATAAACCCTTTCCCTTACTCCGGTGTCTGGTGTGTTTTGCGATGGCTAACATTAATATATAACAGGCAGTTTCTCTCTTCTGCCATCCCATGCCGTCCCAGTGTGTGGCAGAGCCAGGGTCAAGCCCAGCCTGGTGTTCTCCCCTTGTTCCTTGTTGATTCCCTGCTCCTTAAACCAAACTGCCCTGACACTGTAAGGGTGGCCACAGAGGGAGGTGGATTTTATGGGGGGAATCAGCAAGGAGAGGCGTGGCTGCTCTTCCAGTCATGCCAGATTGGCCGTTTCTGTACTTAACCTTCCTTTGGAGATGACAGACCCTGGCCAGTGAAGGGTCCTTCCTACTGCTCAGAGGGGAGAATGGGGATGCCCCACCAAGGCACATTTTGAAATAGGGAAAACTCCAAAGCAGCAAGCATCGTGTGGAAACAAGTCCCCACTGCCCTGATAACAGAGCGTTCTGACCACGCAGTCCCTCTGTGCTTGAGGTGCTCAGGTTGTGGTTTTAAAGTTATCTGGAACCACAGCAAAATAAGTAAATAAATAAATTCCCGTGTGGCTGAAATCCACACCCTGGAGAGAGGGGGCATGCCACACCCAGACTTCCAAGGCTTGGGGCAGGTGAAATAAAAGATACCCCTCTCAAAAAAAAAAAAAAAAAAAAAAGCTGAAGAGACAAAGGGGGAACGCAAAAGGAGGAAGAGAGAGAAGCAAGAAAAGGATGAACAAGTAAACCCATTGGGTCCCAGCCTGGGCCAAACATGGCTGGCCCTTGTCTCAACAGACCTCACATTCAATCATTTATCAAATATTTGTGGATGTCTATCCTGTTCAAGGCATCTTGCTTGTCCCCACTGTTGGACAGAACATGGAATCATTTACCCCTGCTTTCAAAGGAAGTACGGCACAGGAAAGAAACCTTACCAAGCAACTATTCACAAAGTAGAAGGGGACGGATATCATGACAAGCAAGACACAGTACTACAAGACAGGTGTTTAGCACAGGGGTTAAGACACCACTTGAGATGCCTGAATTCCATGTTGAAGTGTCTGGGTTTGAGACCTGGCTCCACCCCTGATTCTACTTTCCTGCTAATGTGTACCCTGCGAGACAACAGGTGATGGCTCCAGTCCTTGGGTCCCTGCCACACACATGGAGATCCATATTGGGTTCCCAGCCCTGGCTTTGGCCTGGCCCAGCCCTGGCTGTGCCAGGCATTTGGGGCGTAAATCAGTGGATGGAAGATCATTCTCTTCCTGTCTCTGTCTGTCTCTTTCTCTGTCTTCATGCCCCTGGCCCATCACTCTGCCTTCCAAATTAAATCAATAAATCAATAAATCAAAAGAAAAGAAAGTCACAGTGCTATGAAGTTTAGAGAAAGAGGAATGGAAAAAGTAAGTGTCATCTCACCAGGCTCTAAAATTATGAGAAGAATGAGGGAATGCGCAGATGGAATGTAGGGCATTTGGCCAAGGAAAGAGAGAGAAAACATGAGCTGCAGAAGGAGGGAGGTCGTACAGGGAGCACGGCAGTACCCTCCGTCTGGCTGAAATGCAGGTGCAAGAAGGGATTCATGGTCAACGAACAGCAAGAGGAGGGGAGCCAGGTAGAGGAGCAGGAGGAACTCTGTGCCGAGACCCCTGCAGGCTCCTAAACAAGACGGGGGCAAGGTCAGAACCTGCCTGGGGAGAATGATGCCAGCAGCAGGGTACGTAAGAACTCTGCATAAATGAGCACCGCAGTGCAAGGAGGGGAGGACGTGAGTTCATGGGAAGAGGGGTCCCTGGTCCGCCGGGATCTTATTTTGCAATTCAACTTAAAGCACTCAACAGTATTTCTGGGATTATATCCACCAGTTATGGCTTCCTGTACACTCACTGCCAGCCAAGTTTTCTCCTCCATGAGCTGCCCCAGAGGACCATAATAACATCTTTGGCTTCCTGCTGGCCCCATTCTGGCCTCTTGTCTGAACCATGTGCCCTTGCCTCCCAGCCGATAAGACTTGTGTTTCTGATTGAAGCTCACAAGCAAAGCCGAAAACAAGCAGGTACAGAGTGCAGTGGTCTAATGATCCCTGCCACGGATGGACACCTGGGACTCCTGTTCAGACCTGTAGGGTGAGGACGTGTTGGGCTTCTCTGATTTTGTTCCTCCCCAGCTCTTGTAAAGCAGTGGCTCGAACAATCACAGCAATTAACAAAATGCCAAAATGTGCAGAGGGAAGAAAACCAAGTCTAACAATGGCTGGTGGTGGGGCCGCTCCCATGATAACTGATTCATCAAACTTCACAAGTATCTACAAGTTCATTTTAAATGACTGTCCCCCTCCCCCTAATTCACAGCCAGATAATCAAATTCAGTATACTGAAAACATGTAGCCACCTTTCTGGCTTTCTTTTTTTCTCATTTTAAAGAAATAAGAGCCCTTTCCATGGCCTGCTGAAAGTTACACTGAGCTCTACAAAAAGTCAACGGAAAAGAGGAAAATAAAACACAAAGGCCTGGCCACTTCAGTTTCCTCTGGCATTCCTTCTGATGAAGGTTCACACCTTCTCCTACTCCTGGGTAAGAAACAGCCCCAGATCTCAGTGTACTCCATAGGCAGATGGGGATAAGCCAGAATCTATGGCTGAGCTACTTATCTTTCCAGTTGGGGCTGAACATTGCCTCGAGAAACCCAGTGGGAATTCCTGGGCTTCTGAATCCCTCTGGCCATTCACTCTGAGACTCCACCATTTGGCAGGACAAAGTGCAATGGACAGAGGCACAAGGTCTGGGTTTGAGATTTGGATCCCTTCCTTCCTGGAGGTGGGACTTCAGCAGTCACCTCCCTCTCAGAATTCCAGCTTCCTCTTATTTAAAAGGAGGCTGCCTGCAGGTTTGATGGAAACGTTAAATGGAATCCAGGAGGGAAAAAGCACATTCAAAAATATGGTAAGAAAGCTGACAAGGCACATCTACTTCCTACCTGACCACAGGAGAGATCATGTAAGTAAAGGAACTGCAGTCCCTTTAAGAAACTGTACACAGTCTGGAATGGAAACATTATGGGATTTGGGACCAAGCAACCTCACTTCAGCTCCTGGTCCTGTTGCATTAATTTAAGCAACTCACTACTCGTTCCGGGCCTCTGTCTCCTCAGCTATCACAGGGGAGCAGTGATGCTCGTCTGCAAGTGCTGGGGAGGCTGGGAACCGAGTCTCCTCTTAGGGAGACTCCTTTTCGGGAAAACTTCTGGAGAAGCCCACCTGGGTGACGTCCACCTTGTAGGAAATGGATTTGATGGTACCAAGGAATGAAAGTTCTCTGCAGGAGACAGACAAGTTCCAGAAACAACAGGCGGAGCAAAGCATGAGGGACAGAGGGAGGTGGAACCCAGGTGTTAGCCAGAGGCTGTGCCAGGCAGAATGCAAGCCCCCGACTCCCCATCCCCAGCCACCTGAGAACAGCATACTCAACATCCACAGCAAAAGTACTAAACAAATGAAACGCTCGGTGTGAGTGGCAGGTGAGAGGTGACGAGGCAGCATTTCCCGTCTAGTCATTCCAGTGCAGCTTAGGGTGATGAGGAAGCGAGTCTGCAGTGATATTTAGAAACCCTCAGGAGAGGCCCCAGGTGATGGCAGTGTGGTGTTATCATCGCCATAAGGGGAACTGCAGATTAGGAATTTCACATTCAAATAGTTGAACTTCCAAAGAACACTTATGCTGAGCAGAGTCTTGATACATCTTCTTTCCCTTCTGCACCATTTCCTGGTGAACACAGATGGCTGGAGCCTGACCTGCACAAGGTGGAGTCAGAAGCAATGTCTCTATTTTCAGTCCATTAACATTCCAGTGGGAAAAGGGGAGGGGCATCTGTTTCTGAGTTTCCAATGTTGACAAAGATGGAACTTTCACAGTGGTGGGGAAAAAAAAAAAAAAGATTCCAAGAGGAAACAGAACTCACAGTTTCCCTGGCAGGTTTATTTTACGTTGCACCTGTTCTACAGGCTTCCTTACTTCTGCCTCAGTGACATTCTGCATATTTTACCCACAGTGCCTTGCAATAGTTTCACTTTCAATAGGTTGCTTTTTGGCAGTTCTCCTACCCCCATTAGATACCTGCCTAAGCTATCGGACTGACACATTTTTATTGGTCAGGAATATGAGCATGCCCAGTACATCAGAGTCTGGTCCTTAGGGTGGACAACACTCAAGCAGTGACAGGATAGCTCTGATCTTTCCTCTCTGCCTGATGCCTGTGGTCTATTCAACTTCCTTAAGAGACCATTACCCAGGGTACCAGGGTATTGTCTGGCGAGTTATTTATTTACTGGGTTATTGTAGTAAACTCATAAGCAGATGGGGTTTCAGATTTTCCATCCTGTCTCAAAGAAAAATGAACAAGGAAAGGTGTGCAAGACACCTCCAATCCCTCCCTAGTCATGGTCAGCAGGCTGTGATCTGCTCCAGCTGTTCACACAGCGCACACTGCCTGGGTTTCCTTCTCCCTTTTATGCTGCTACAACGGAGAGATGTGAATCAGTGAGACCCAGATGCTGGCCCTGTGGCTCTACCTGTGCAGGTCCTGAGCTCTGGCCACTCCTGGCTTTTTCCTCCAGGGTTTCTCCATGGAACCCAGGCACTTCCATTCATTTGTAAACCCTCCCACTGGCTTCCCTGAACCCAGGCACTTCCACTCATTTGTAAACCCTTGCACTGGCTTCCATGAACCCAGGCACTTCCATTCATTTGTAAACCCTCCCACTGGCTTCCCTGAACCCAGACACTTCCACTCATTTGTAAACCCTTGCACTGGCTTCCATGAACCCAGGCACTTCCATTCATTTGTAAACCCTCCCACTGGCTTCCCTGAACCCAGACACTTCCACTCATTTGTAAACCCTTGCACCAGCTTCTCTTTGCATCTCACCTCACACCCAGAGCCTGGCCTCACCTTTAAAGCTCCTCAGTGCTCTGCTCTGACAGAACTAAAGTCCCGGATTTCCATCAGACTCGTCTACACCAGATCACTAATGAACTTCTGATTCCCCAAGTTACAAGAGCTCATTTGCTGACTCACCAGAGACAACCAAAGGAAGTCCTTCATTAGCATTCCTGAACTGCTCACCGGGAGAATCACGTCATCCAAACTGCCAAACTCCTCCCTCTGCAGGAAGGGGAAAATGACTCCATTCAGCACTATTGGAGGAGGGGTGTCACATCTGCACCCCTGCCCCTTAAGGGGTGGGAGCAAGACCCACAAGCAGGAAGCAAATTCAATTCAGTACGCAGGAAGAACAGATGACATTGAGATTAAGCCAGATTGATTCCAAAATGGAATGTTAGTTTAACTTCTTGAAAGTTTATCCATGTAAATGCAAAATTAAAATAAAAATGAAAAGAAAATACAATGTAATCATTTTAATAAATGAGAAACACTCATCTGTTGAATTCAACCCCAATTCATGATTAAAAAAAAAAAAAACATTTCAGCCAACAAGTAGTTGGCTTCATCTGATAAAAAGATGGCTACTAAATGCCTATTGCAAAGATTGCATTTAATGGTGATTGTTGAAAGTTGGGAACAAAAGTGAAATGATTGCTGCTTACGCTTTTCAATTGCTGGGTAAGTTGGCTAACCACAAAGGGAAAAAAAAATCAACCCTTATCTCACACCACACACAAAAATCAGCTCAAGGTAGATCATAGATCAAAATAGAGAAAGTAAAACATAAAACACTAAACAATAGCAGGAGAATTAACCTTAGTGGCAAGCAAAGATGTCTTAAACAGGACACAAATAGCATGAACTATAATGGGAAAAATCGATAAGCTGGCCTACATTGAAATTAGAAACTGCTATGTTTCAAAACACAATATTGGTAGAGAAAAAAGCATTATATAGCACTGAAAAAAATGAGCTTATCCAGAATATATAAATAACTTTTCCAAATCAACTATACAGACAATTTAATTTAAAAATGCAGCAAAAGACTTGAATAGGCATTTCACAAAGGAGATATTCAAATGGCCAATAAAGATGTAAAAATTTTGTAAATTCACTAGAGATCAAGTAAATGTATATTAAAACCATAATATAAGAGGCAGCATTTGGCACATTGGTTAAGAGCCACTTGGGATGCCCGCTTCCCATATCAGAGTACCTGGGTTCAAGTCCCCACTGTGTCTGATTCTAGCTTCCTGTTAATGTGCACATTGGGAAAAAGTAAGCTACAACATACTGACTTGAGTTCCAGTCTCCTACCTTCAGCTTGGCACAGCCCTGCCAGGGTTAAAAACCAGGGTTAAAAAGCCTCTCTGTGTCGGTCTCTAAGTCAATCAGTCTCTCTCTCTCTCTCTCTCTCTCTCTCTCATAAGATGAAAATAAAATTTAAAATGAAAAGAAACACCATCTTCCAGAATGGTTAAAATTTTCGGAGCTGACTATACAAAATATTCATTGGCATGTTGAGCACCTGAAACCCTTCCTGCACTGTCAGTGAAAATCAGGAAAACCACCTAAGAAAGTGACAATATCTATAACAATTACACCTATGCATACCCTACAAACCAGCAATTCTGGTCCCAGGAAATGTCTACATGTGTGTCCCTAAAATCATACACAAGAATGTTCATAGCAGCACTGCTTGGAATAGCCAGAAAATGGAAGCAACCCAAGTGTTAATCAACCAAAGAACAGAGGGATACATCTAGATACACTCACAGTGAAATATTACCCTTCAACAGAGATGAATAAGCTCCTGCTGCACACGACAACATGAATGAATCTCACAAATACAAGGCTGAGCAAAACAAGCCAGACTTCAAAGAATACATACTGGATGATTCCATTCATGCAAGATTGAAATACAGGCAAAATGGTCTGTGTATTACAAGTGAGTCTTCCATGAGTGCCCTGGTTGCATTCACTGTGATATTTATCAAGGTGAAGCAGTACATACAGGTGGGAGGCCATGAGAGAACTCTGTCCCAGCAAAGGTATTTTATCACTGACATCACTTTGAGATCTGATTCCTATTGACATGAGAAAGCAGAATGACTGCATTTCTTTTATGTTTAAATTCTCTACAGATATTAAACCCCTTTATTGCCTGAAGCTGGGATGACTGCCCCACCATACACTGCTATACATCCAAGTACACACTAAAGATCTGGACAATATCTATATGTGTGCTACATTATTTTTTTAAAAGGTGTTTAAAATTTAAATGGCAAAAATGAAAATAAGGTAATCTATCATTTCTAAATCAGAAAACATTAATATAAAAAGTAAATCCAAAGTCATTTCTTAAGGATGACTGACCCTAAGAAGGAAAGGAAATGGTACTTATCTGTGTATATGAATATGTATATGTGTGTAATGAAAGAAGTCTGATCCTGATGGAGACTGGTGGGAGAGATGGATGAGGAACAAGATAAACAAGTAAATCACACAGAATCTAAACACTGATGAGTGCTATGAAAAAAATAGAGCTGAGTGGGGATCAGGTGGATGGTACGGGTACACTATAATATAATATACACCTATAATATATATACACTATAATATAACCACTGAACCCCATCATAATGCAGTGAGGGAATACGTTCCCTAGTTCTCCCATGAGAAAGGGGAAAACCACAATTCTTCAGAAGGAATAATTACAGCAAACATCACACGTCATGCAGTGTGGGTACAAAGAAAAGGTCTCATTCAACAATGCACAAGAGAAAGGTTTCTGAAAAACACCATAGGTGCCCCATTCTCTCATCCTTCCACAGAGAGACCCGTTAGGCCAAGGCACCAGGACAGGAGCTCAGGCAAAGAATGTGGTGAGGAGGGACTTCTGGCTGCCGCTGCTGGCCAGCAGGTCTGGACTCAAACAGCAGGCAAAAGGATCACAGGGCTGGAGCTATGGGGGATGCTGCCAGAAATCCCTGATGTGGGTGAATGACTGGTGCTGAAATCAAGACTGCCCAGGTGGCCAAAGAGCCTGGGGAGGGAGCCACCTATGGATAAGCAAAGGGAGATCCCGCTTAACCCTCTGCCGTGAATTTACACTGCTCGTTCTAACCCTCACAGCACTGTGCAATTTTCAAAGTGTAGTCAAAGACAACGTTTTGTTTTATTTCCTGAGCCACTTTGTAGAGTTGGCAGGAATTATGCTTTTCCTTTTTTTTCCTCATAATAAAAATAATGAGCACTTATCAGGAAATATAGAAAACAGAGGAAGGGGAAAATCACCTGTGAATTGTCATCCTTAACTTTTTAATAGTATTCTATGAACAGCTTGGTTGCTTTTCTCCTCTTTATTAAGTTTTAACTGTACTAAATGTACAAATTGGTAAAGCAAGGTTTATTATACTCATTCTAAAGATAAGTCATCTGAGGCTCAAAGAAGTGAAACAGCTTGTCCAAAAACATAGCCCTACTGAGTGGGAAAACTGGGTCTAGAACCAAAATGTTCTCCAGGTGGGAAAACTTTTCTGCTAAAGGCCATCTGGATATTTGCACCATCATTTAGGGGTCATCAAAATTATCCACTTAAAAGACAGCCCACTCCATGGGAATATAGATGAAGCTATAAAGAAATACATGAAACCTGTTCTCTTTATTATTAATAAATTTTTTAATCTCAAAATAAACCTGCTATAGATTTATTGAATTTCGAGTCCTGCCTGCAGTTGCCTTGGGAGGCCAGACCAAATGATTTCGTGGGCCTCATATGGTCTTTGGGCTGGACAGTCCTCACCCCTGGATGAATTTGAGAAACAAATAGAATCTCACTCCCATGTCATCCAACCACCTCCATCAAGTCATTTCCCACTTTGCCTGCCCTTCCTTGCAGGAAAGAAAGTGAAGTCATAGTTTCCACCAACACAGAGCCATGCAGGCTGCTGCTGGCCCCCAGCACCGCTGACTTCCCACCACTCCTTCTTCCTTTGGATGGTGCACATTATTAGGGACCCAATGGAAACCAGATGGTCCATTCCAGAGCAACTAGGCAAAGACAGAAGAACTTAGTTTAATGAGGGAACTGTTTATAAAAGTGTGAAAAGAGCTGAGAGAACTCATCAAAATATGATAAAGCACAATGGGTTAAGCTGCTGCTATGACACCAGCATCCCGTGTGAGCGCTGCCTCAAGTCCCAGCCGCTCCCTGTTAAAGCACTTAGAAAAGCAGCAGATGATGTGTTTGGGCCCCTGCCACCCTTGTGGAGACCCAGATGGAGTTCTAGGCTCTTGGGTTTGACCTGTCCAAGCTCCAGATTTTGTGGCCTTTTGGGAAGTAAATATCATCCTGTCTCCTCACTCCCTCTGTAACTCTACCTTTCAAATAAATAAATAAATCTTAAAAAATAAAAACAGTGAGACTGAGGATGTACAAAATGCTGGGGCTGTGGGAGAGGAACTCAGACTCCCAAGCCTCCAGCAACAAGGAAGGAGCAGGGAATTAACATTCAATCTTTCTCTCCTCCAAGCTCCAAACCTGCCAGTTCTCCCACAGACTGAAATCAACCAGAAGCTAAAGAAGGGCAACTGGATACAGCCGCCGGTCCCAAAAAGTCAGGACAGTGAGGATGAGTTTTCCTGTTTCCTCAGCTAAGAGGGGCCTTGCAGGGGCCATTCCTGATGAGAATGACTTGAAAAATGGCACATCAGAAGTCATAATAGTATGCAGGTTTTCAGCAGAGATGGACAAGCCATGACCGGCAGGCCAGATCCTGCCCAGGGCATGTTTCTTAGTGTCCCATGGTATGCAGACCCAAGCATTTGCTTCTGTGTTGTCTGCAAGGGCCATTCATTCTGCCACAGCTGAGTTGAGTAGTTGTGAGAGGAACCATATGGCCTGAAACGTCTAAAATAGTGATGAATTGGCCCTTTGAAGCAGCCCACCCACTCCTGGTCAACAAGAATCATCTTCATGTAGCATTCATCCTACAATTATTTATGGAACTGTTTCAGACACTGGGAATGCAGCAATGAACCAAATAAGAATCCTTGCCCTGGTGGAGTTTGGTGGGAGAGATGAATGCTGAACAAAATAAACAAGTAAATCACACAGAATCTAAACATTGATGAGTGCTATGAAAAAAATGGAGTTCAGTGGGAGGTCAGGATGTGCTGGGGACAGTGTGCAGTGGAGTTATACTGTAATATAATCCCTGAACCCCAGCATAATTCAATGAGGGAATACTTTCCCTAGTTCTCCCATGAAAAGGAAAAAGAGACTCTCAAACCGGGCTAAGACCACATGGCTCATCAATGATTTTGCTGCAACTTGGCCCACATCTGTCTGCTCCAGAGCCCTTGCTTGTACCACCACCACTGCCACCACCACCATCACCATCACCACCACCATCACCGTGCCGCCTCCTGGAAACAAGAAGACAGGCTCAGAAAAGAAAGGTGACTTA
This sequence comes from Oryctolagus cuniculus, assembly GCF_051225735.1. Lineage (NCBI taxonomy): Eukaryota > Metazoa > Chordata > Mammalia > Lagomorpha > Leporidae > Oryctolagus > Oryctolagus cuniculus. Next base: position 177,894,581 of record NC_142868.1, on the reverse strand, counting down.
GGGTAAGTTTCCTCTTCAGAGGCAGGAGGTAGCAAGAGTGAGTTATCACCATCCTCTGGAGGGTGACTTACCCTAGCTCACACTGAGTTACAAAGCCACCCAAGGCTCAGAACCCAGATCTTCTGAAGCCAAACCCACACATTTAATCTTCTGCAATCAGTTTTTAGCAAGAAATGTTTTGAGGAGCTGATTGGAATGGATAAAAGTAGAAGACAAATAAGAAACAGACTCATAAAAGGCAAGGAGCACTGTTTGTACTGAAAACTGACTTGCTTGGGGATGCAATTAAGCAAACAAACACAGCAAGGCAACGGTACCAAGCCCATGCTCCCTAAAGACAGAGTGAAGTTACTAACAACATCGTAGCTGTTGGCTGTCCCAGGTCTGACTTGCCCAATATTTGTGATCTGTGCTTCTCCCAGCTTCCAAAGGCCAGATTATGATCACTTCACATACAGCATGGAGGTCTCAGATGTGGAGAACAGCAGTGAACATCTAGGGATGTACAATGACAAAAATAAATATTTATTTTTCTAATGCTCATTTCAACATGAAGCAACTCCTGTGTTTAGATGGTATGGGTCTAGGGATATCTAAATAGGAAGCCCAGGATCATAAAGAACCTGTCATTGATTTTGCCTCCACTTAATGAAATCCCTAGGCCAGGAGAGTTATTAAATTTCAGTGCCAAGTATTAGTACCTTTTCCTGGTTTTAGTGATTCAACAGCCCCCAGTGAGGGTGAATCACAGGAAGAGCTGGAGAGCTGAATGTGGCCCTGGAGTCCAGGCAGGCTTGTCCATGGTCATCAGCTGGCATTCACACTGGCCATGCAGCTGGGTCTTTGGAATGGAGACACCAGCATCATCCCATCTGGCCACCTTCTTTCCATCCATGGCTATTTGGTTCTTGCTATCAAAGCCAGAGCACACCAAGGTTAGGGCTGCTCTTTGGACAGATGAAGAAGGGGAAGATGCCAGGGACTGTGTGGACCCATGAAATGTATGCTCTTGATTGCCCTTCATGCATATTCTAATCCACAGAGGAGAGACAAAAGCATCAATGGAAAAGCTGGAAGACGAAAGAGCTGAATTGAAGATTAAGCAACAAAGGTTTTAAAAGGGCTTGTGTGAGCAGGTTAGGTAACAGGGTAACAGGGTTCACAGAGAATAGAAGGAGATTTTTATAACATGGTTTATCTCGCTAGGCAAGAGGCAGTGCCTTAAACGAACTGCACCTAGCCAGGCAAGCACACCCTCACTTGGTCCTTGCAAGAGTGGTCCTGAGAATATATGTCTTAAAGACACTGGCCCACCCTCAGGCCAAGAGCAGAGAACTGATCCCATGGGCAGCCAGGTTTTTCTGAATGACCAACAATGAAATAGGGGAAATAGGACAATGACAGACTGAGTCAGTCCTGAGGAGCCCAGTGGGAGCTGTTTAGGTTAAGACACCACCTTTAGGGAGGTCACCATGGACCAGGGGCAAATCAATATATCAATGGAGCAGAGAAAGTGCCCTGGGCAGCCCCCAGGGGAGAGGAACGAGCAGACAGCAGTGCTGCATCCCTCAGAGTCCAGTGGGAAGCCATGGTCCATCTCAGAAACTCTCCTAGGACTTGTGTTTGTTTGAACAAAGTTTTTCTCCCTTGAAAATGAACTGTTCTGGACAAAATGCTTTTGCATTCTGCTGTCCTTTACAGACTTTTACAGATGTGGGGAAGAGATTGGCTTCTTTTGGGGGCAGGAAACATAGCCAGAGAACTTTCCTGGAGTCGGTGGGTCTGATCTCACAATCAGATTCTGGACTACTTCACAGTGTGACCTTGGTCAAGTCAGAACCACTCCCCTGGTGCAGGTTTCCTCATCAACAAAAGGATTGACGGTTCCCAACCTAAAGCTGTATAAACTCGGGAGCTGGCATTGTGGAGTAACAGGTTAAGCCACAGCCTGTGACACTGGCATCCCATATGGGTGTTGTTTGAGTCCTGGCTGCTCCACTTCCCATCCAGCTCCCTGCTAACGTGCTTGGGGAAGCAGCAGAAGATGGTCCAAGTGCTAGGACCCCTGCACCAACATGGGAAACCTGGATGAAACTCCTGGCTCTTTGCTTCAGCTTGGCTCAGCCCTGGCCATTGAAGTCATCTGGGGAATAAACAAGTGGATGGAAGATCTCTGTCTCTTTCTCTCTCTCTCTCTCTCTCTCTCTCTCTCTCTCTAACTCTGCCTTTCAAATAAATAAATAGTTAATTTTAAAAAATGTTGCATGAACTTATCCTAGAGGTCTCACAGGCATTAATAGAGTTTCATGATACTCCATACCACCAAACTCCTAATAGAAAGCAATAATTTTCCCACCTAAAGGAGGCAGAGACCAGTGCCTCCTTCCCGTGCACAACTCTGCATGGCATTCCAGGCACACCAGCTCTGCTCACCTGGCTGTTCCCCACTTTAGATTGAGTGTGCTCTTGGAAGGGAGGTGTTAATGCACATCATATAAGTAATAGAAGCCCACTGCTAGATGAGTTCCCAAGAAGAGAGGTGAATGTTAAAACAATTGCCTCTGAAAGTTGGAAGTGACCTCAGGAAGTGGCCTCAAGGATCATCCAAGAAAATACGCACCCAGTGTATGAACCACAGCATTTTCACATACTTTCATTCCTTCATTGGTCAAATGAAAGACATGGTTGTGTTTGAAGTTTGTGTTTTACTTTCCTATTGCTGTGTAACAGTTTGGCACAAACTTAGCAGCTCAAAAGAAGGCAGGTCTAAAATTCCGCAGGTTAAAAATCCCAGCAGGTATGACTGAGCTCTGGGCCAGGATATCATAGGGCTTAAATCCCTGCATCAGCCACAGAAAACAGTTTGCTTTACAAAGAGCTAATGTGATTAGGTTAGGGTCATCAGATAATCTCGATGTTCTAAGATGCACTGCCTAGTAATGTCTGTGACATTTAAAAAATACCTTTTGCCATGAAAAATATAATCACAGAAGTAGCAATGGGGAGTGAGGGTCATGGACCATGTTAGAATTCTGGCCCATATACCCCAACATAATTTTTATTATTTCAACAATTTCTTCTCTCTCATCCTCTATTTCTATGACTGGATGAGGATACCAGTTTCTCCTATATCATTTTGCCTTAACATAATTATTGTGTCATATCAGTGTATTTTAAATATCATTGCAGTTATTTGTTAAATAAGCAGAAAATATCTTACTTGAAGATAAAGGAGAGAAAAAATAAATATCCCCGAATTTTATGAAAAATTGAACACAATGATAACAATGAGAAACCTTCTCATTCTTAGGATTCTCATCATTTGTTGTCCAGAACTTTAAGATGCGGGCATTTTTAGGAACAGGTAGAAACCATGCTCCTCACCAACACATTAAGCAAGGGCACTGTGTGTATGTGTGTGTAAGGGGAGTAGAGGTACTGTGGAGTCCACAAAAATGCACATTAATAAGCATATAAAATTTTGCTGCAAAGAATTCTGGCCAACATTTTCAGATAATTCATATGTGTGTGTGCATGTGTGAGAAAAACTAAGGTATTTTTAAAAACATCTCCTAAAATAATCAAGTCAGCTCTGGATTTAAGCGTTTATCCAACATTACTCTGATACCATCAGGAAAGGTTTGTTAACTCCCTCTAGGCGTTGTTATGGAAAAGCATGGAAGTTCCTGTGAATTCGCCACAACAATCCATGCTACCACAGACTGTCATGAGGAGAGAAAGGCAATTAAGATCCAAACACTTTTCATGACTTATGAAAAACAGCAAGTGACTTTTTTCCTTTATTTAGTGACTTTCTATAGAAAATTTTAATATCTTAAGTATAAATTAAATTCATTTATTTAAAGTCCACAGTTAATAAAGTTCCCTTGTATCTTTTTTGCTTTTTCCAGAATTCTATCTAAATGTGGTTATATGGTATAGAGCCTTTTGTGTATAAATGTCCTTCATTTACCATAACTTTAAAAGATTCATTCATGTAATGTGTATCAATAGTTAATTCCTTTTTATTGCTGAATAGTAGTCTGTTATATGGATATTTCATATTTTATCAATTCACTAATGATTGACATTGGTGATTTATTTTAATATTTCATTGATGTTGGGCACCAGTTCAAGTCCCGGCTGTTCCACTTCCCATCCAGCCCCTTGCTAACGTGCCTGGGAAGGCAGCAGAATATTGTCTGAGTCCTTAGGCCCCTGCACTCATATGGGAAACCTGGAAGAAGCTCTTGGCTCCTAGCTTTGGATATGTCCAGCTCCAACCACTGCAGCCATTTGGGGAGTATACTAGCAGATGGAAGATCTCTTTCTCTCTCTCTCTCTTTCTCTCTGTAACTTTGACTTTCAAATAAATCCTTTAAAAAATTTCACCGATGCCTTCTCTAGTCTTCACTCTTTTCTTTCTTATTCTCCTTTGTTTTAATTTGCCCTTCATTTCCCAGTTTATTAAGATGGAAGCTTAGACCATTGATTCTAGACTCTTCTGCTTTTCCAGTGGAAGAATTTCAGCTACCAATGTTCCTCTAAGCATTGCTTTATCTGCACTCTGCAAGTTTTGATATATTAAATTGTCATTCAGTCCAAAATATTGTCTAATTTCCCATATGATTTCTTCCTTGGTTCAAAGATGAGTTAGAAGAATGTACTTTAGATTTCCACATATTTGGGAGTTTTGCAAATTTCCTTTGTGTTTATTTCTAAGTTAGTTTTATTGTGGTTCAGTGGTTTTAAATTTCTAAGTAAAGTGATTAATAACTTTATTTTATACAACAAAGAAAACAAAAACGACAGCAAGAATAATCAGTTGTTCCACCACCACATATTTAAAAGCCTGTCCTTCACTATGTAATTACTTTAACACCTTTGTTGAAAATCATGCACACAAAGGTGATCTGTTTAGTATTCGCAATTCTCTGCCAATGACCTACAAGTCTGTCCTCATGCCAATCCAACACAGAATTGATCACTGTGATTTTATAGTCCAGTGATTTTTCAGCTTCTGAGTAGAGAATCATTCCTCACTTTGAAATCAAGAATAGTTTTATGACATTTAATGAAAAAAACGAAGAATTCTAACAAGTGCTTTACCAAAAGCACATTCCTTCTAAAATCCCCAGAGGCTGGGGCAAGTGAAGGCTTAGTGGTTGAGTTACCCATCGAGATGTCCAAGTCCCTCATCTGAGTACCTGGCTTCAACACCTGGCTCTCCTCCATTCTCCGGTTTCCTGCTAATGCAGACCTTGGCAGGCAGTGATGATGGTTCAAGTGATTGGGTTCCTGCCAACCATAGGGGAGACACTGGATTGAAGTCCTAGCTCTCAGCTTCAGGCCAAGGCCTGGGGCAGTTGTGGGCAGCTGTCAAATGAACCAGTGGATGGAATCACTTTCATTCTCTAATAGATTTTCAAAAATAAATAAAGTGTAAAACTCAAGTATTTTTTTAAATAAACAGGGGCCTGTGAATCACAATAAGTTATCCCTAGCCCTACTGGGCAGTGAACAGTTGCCCAGCCTGGGTGTCACTTTTTTGATACAACTTTCTCCAAACACTGTGGCAAAATTACACTCTCTGATCACTTAGTTTTGTTCCAAGGCACCTGATTTCATTTTTAGCATAGTGACTAAAACCAAGGTGGACCAACAGGGGTTCCAATCATGACTCTGCCACTCTCCCACTCTGGGATTTTAGTGACTTACTACACCTGATTTCATTGCCTTATCCCCGTTACTCTTAGACCCAAGACATTCGCTGCTGACAAAGGCAAAATCTTTCTCACGCCCTCCTGAAAGTCTGCTTTGCCTTCTCAGGTGCTTTTGGGGTATGCACCAGATACTCCACAGTTAAGAGTCCAGGAGATATCACACAAAATATTGTTTCTGATTTCAGAGACTTAGTCAATTTTTAAAAATGTTGTTCAGATTGAGTTAAAATAATTTAAAATATCTCCAAAACCACTTTCAGTTGCTATAAAATAGCCTCCTAAAGTTCTTCTTTAGAACTATTAAAATTCAAAATGGGAATGAAATAGTAGAGATTTCAATCTTAACCAAAATTTTATGCCCTGGTACAAGTGTGATTTTTGAGCATCAACTGTTGCAAATGACTACGTTGCTTGAAGCTTCCTTGTGTGTTTTTTTTTTTTATCATGAGTGCTTTGATTGAAATGTTTATGCATATGTATATATTTTAAAGTGTGGAGCATGAGAAGGAAAGTTCCCTCCCCTTATTCTGTCTGAATTCCTATTCCCCAGAGGAATCCACTGATTAAAGGGTTTTTTTGTTTTTGTTTTTGTTTTTGTTTTTTTTTTCTATTTGATAGGCAGAATGACAGAGGGAGAGAGAGGAGAGAGGAGAGAGGAGAGGACTCCCCCATCTGTTTTGATTTACACTTCAAATGGCCACAACAGTCAGGGTTGGTCCAGGCCAAAACTAGGAGCCAGAAACTCCATCCAGGTCTTCCACAAGGGTGGGAGGAAGCCAAGTACTTGATAGCCAGGTATCTGCTGGTTCCCAGGTACACCACCAGGAAGCTACACTGGAAGTGGAGAAGTCAGTGCTCTGATATAAGATGCACACATCCCAGATGGTGGCTTAACCAGGTGCAGCACAATGCCTGTCCCCTGATTAAATCTTTTTTGCTGAGCGCAGGAAGGGAGAGACAAGTCTGAGGACTAAGCCCTACCTTATTTAAAAAGTAAGCAATGAAGATGTAACTAACCAGCAAAAGAGATGAGAAGGAAATGCTAGTGAGGTCTAGGGAAACCCTGAATTGCATGGTATTTTTACACCTAATGAAGTAGTGAAGGGCAAGTTACCAATTTTGGAAAATGAAGGTATTAGCTCTTATAAAATGAAGAATGACCACAGAACTTAGTAATCGATTGGGAGGTTCCAAGTGGGCTGAGTATGGAGGGAGCTTACTGCTGTGGCCCAGGAGAAAGAAGATAGTTTTTAAAAAGTGGAGATAGTATAGTCTCAGGGAAGAGATAGAGAAAACACAGCAGAGGAAACTCAACTGAAATTAGAGGGACAAGGTGGACCTATGTGGAGTGCATGGGCACCCATGGCTCAGACCTCCAACAGCCGAGAGTCTATGCACCAGCTCTGGAAAATGAGGTGAGACCAGACCACAGCAGCCCAAGCCACTGGCAAAAAAGCATCAGGAAGGGACAGACATGTTTCTCTTTCTCTGATCACTTTTCAAAGGTGTACTGTGCCAAGCCAATAGAGCAGACACCATTTTGGACATAACAACTGCGCCAGATTGTGTCTGTGCCAGGCAATCAGCTGAGCGGAGACTCCTGACTCTGGTGGGGAGAAATAACAGAGGGCTAGAAGGTTCTGACTGTGTGGTGCTTCTGAACCAGGACTGTGAAAAAAACTGAGTGTGTGTGGGAGGAATCATGGTGTGGCTTGGACTTTGAGCAGTCTCGGCTTGTGGGAGAGGCCACAAGCTCGGGGGTTCCTGGTTACCTAGTGAGAGACATTGCTGGGGAATCTGAACTTACACTGATGACTGCACATATCCTTTGTGTGGTCCTTGGGACAGAGTGGACAAATATTACACCCACTGGTGCTAGCGATCAGGCATTGGTCTCAATTGAGGAGAAGAACTCAGATGAGCAGAATATACCTCCCTTCTGGTTAAAAAAAGAGAGAGAGAAGATTTACCATGCCAAACCTGAGTGTGTCACCTTAGGCACACCCTTAACCCTGGAGAACTGAACAGAGCTCTCTGGCCACACCCCTACAAGCCTCTAGAGATTCACTGAAAGCAGATATTCCACTTATCTACAGAATCATAGTGCAATGATAAAAGCCACCACAGAAAAAATAAAGGAGGAGGGAGGGGGAGGAGAAGAAACTAATGGATATCTCCACAAATGCCAAACAGCAAACACAACAATCCAAGAAACAAGAATAAGGAAGATAACATGACGCCCCCAAAAGAACACAACACTTCAATACTAGATTGCGAAGACAAGGAGATAGAAGAAATGCAAGAACTGGAACTCAAAAAATTGATCATAAGATTACATAGAAGTAATCAAAAGCAAACACACAAACTACTGAAATCCATGCAGGACATGAAAGAAAATTTCTCCCATGAAATTGAGATCTTAAAAAGGAATCAAAATGAAATGAAGAATTCAATAGAACATGAAATTGAGATCTTAAAGAGAAACCAAAATGAAATAAAGAATTCAATAGAACAAATAAAAAATGCAGTGGAGAGCCTTAAAAACAGAGTCAATGAAGCAGAAGAGAGAATATCGGACTTAGAAGACAAAGCACAGGAAAGTATACAGTCAAGCCAAAGACAAGAAGAGGAAATTAGAAAACTAAAAAAACACTGTTGGGAATCTACAGAATACTATATATATATACTATATATATAAACATTCAGGTTCTAGGAGTTCCTGAAGTCATGAAGAGAGAGAAATGTTCCAGGTTTGGAAAAAGAAAGGGGCATCCAAATATGGGAAGCACACAGAGACCTAAGACAAGACTTGTTAGGAACTCTGAAAGTGCCTTCCTCCAGGAAAGTGGCCAGGAAGCCCAAGTGTCCGCGGTGAACGTACCAGCTTGCTCCGAGATGCTGCGGGGAGGCACGGGTCCCGTAGCCCCAGCCTATTCTCTGAGGCTGGCAGCTGCAGTGAGAGGGCAATTGTTACTCGTACTCGGAAAGCCAGCTCTTCCGAGTTGTCAGGGTCTCGGCCCTAGTGGAGGGTTTCAGCTTGGGATATGGTGGTTGGTGATAAATCGTCTCTCTTTCACTTTCCTGCCCGACTGTTACTGGAACAGCCACCCATGTCCCAATAGACATGACCGGAAAAGATCATCGCCACAACACATTGTAATCAAACTCACCATAGTTAACCATAAAGAGAAGATTCTAGAATGTGCATGAGAGAAACACCAGATAACTTTCAGAGGATCTCTAATTAGACTCACTGCAGACTTCTCATCAGAAATCCTACAGGCTAGGAGAGAATGGTGAGATATAGTCCAAGTCCTAAGAGAAAAAAAACTGTAATCCCAGAATATTATACCCTGCACAGCTCTCATTTGTGAATGAAGGAGAAATAAAGAATTTCCATAAAAAACAGAAATTGAAAGAATTTGTCACCACACATCCAGCTTTACAAGAGATGCTTAAGGATGTGTTGCACATAGAAACACAGAAATATGATCATCAATATGAAAGATGGTAAAAGTACAAAATCTCTCAGTAAAAGATCAAAGGAAATTAAAAGTATAAATTAGGAATATCTTTGGAAAAATTACTTATCAATAGTCACATTGAAATTAAATGGCCTCAACTCCCCAGTTAAAAGGCACAGACTGGCTGAATGGATTAAAAACAAAACTCATCTATTTGCTGCTTACAAGAAACTCATCTCACCAACAAAGATGCATGCAGACTGAAAGTGAAAGGATGGAAAAACATATTCCATGCCAGCCAGCGCCGCAGCTCACTAGGCTAATCCTCCGCCTGTGGCACCGGCACTCTGGGTTCTAGTCCCGGTTGGGGCACCAGTTCTGTCCCGGTTGCTCCTCTTCCAGTCCAGCTCTCTGCTGTGGCCCGGAAGGGCAGTGGAGGATGGCCCAAGTGCTTGGGCCCTGCACCTGCATGGGAGACCAGGAGGTCTCCTGGCTCCTGGCTTCGGATCAGTGCAGTGTGTCAGCCATAGCAGCCATTTTGGGGGGTGAGCCAACGGAAGGAAGACCTTTCTCTCTGTCTCTCTCTCTCTATCTCTCTCTCTCTCACTGTCTAACTCTGCCTGTCAAAAAACAAAACAAAACAAAAAAACATATTCCACGCCAACAGAAACCAAAAAAGAGCTAGTGTAGCTATCTTAATATCAGAAAAAATAAACTTCAACACAAAAACTGTTAAAAGAGACAAAGAAGGGCTGGCGCCATGGCTCACTAGGCTAATCCTCAGCCTGCGGTGCCAGCACTCTGGGTTCTAGTCCCCATCAGGGCGCTGGTTCTGTCCCAGTCACTCCTCTTCCTGACAAGCTCTCTGCTGTGGTCCGGGAAGGCAGTGGAGGATGGCCCAAGTGCTTGGGCCCTGCAACCGCATGGCAGCCCAAGAGGATGCACCTGGCTCCTGGCTTCAGATCAGTGCAGCATGCCAGCCATAGCAGCCATTTGGAGGGTGAAGCAATGGAAGGAAGACCTTTTTCTCTGTCTCTCCCTCTCTCACTGTCTAACTCAGCCTGTCCAAAAAAAAAAAAAAAAAAAAAGAGAGAGAGAGAGAGAGACAAAGAAGGAGACTATATAATCTATATAATGATTAAGAGATCAATTCAACAGGAAAATGTAACTATTATAAATGTGTACACACTTAATTACAGGGCACATGACTATTTAAAAGAAATGTTGAGGATTTAAAGGGAGACTTAGACTCCAATACAATAGTATGAGGGGACTTCAATACTCCACTTTCTTTTTTTTTAAATTTTATTTAATGAATATAAATTTACAAAGTACAGCTTATGGATTACAATGGCTCCCCCCCCCCGATAACTTCCCTCCCACCCGCAACCCTCCCCTTTCCCGCTCCCTCTCCTCTTCCATTCACATCAAGATTCATTTTCAATTCTCTTTGTATTTAGAAGAACAGTTTAGCATATGTTAAGTAAAGATTTCAGCAGTTTGCACCCACACAGAAACACAAAGTGAAAAATACTGTTTGACTACTAGTTATAGCATTAAATCACAATGTACAGCACATTAAGGACAGAGATCCTACATGAGGAGTAAGTGCACAATGACTCCTGTTGTTGACTTAACAAATTGACACTCTTGTTTATGGCATCAGTAATCACCCTAGGCTCTTGTCATGAGTTGCCAAGGCTATGGAGGCCTCAATACTCCACTTTCAGCAATGGACAGATCCACCAGATAGAAAATCAACAAGGAAACAGAAGATTTAAACAACACTATAGACCAAATGGACCTTGGGGCCGGCACCATGACAAAGTAGGTTAATCCTCCATTAACGGTGCCAGCATCCCATATGGGTGCCATTTCTAGTCCTGGTTGCTCCTCTTCCAGGCCAGCTCTCTGGTAATGTACCTGTGAAAGCAGTGAAAGACAGCCCAGGTACCTGGGCCCTTGCACTTGCATGAAGCCCAGGAAGAAACACCTGGCTCCTGGATTCAGATAGGCACAGCTCCAGCTGTTGCAGCCATTTGGGGAGTGAACCAACAGAGGGAAGACCTTTCTCTCTGTCTCTCCCTCTCACTGTCTGTAACTCTGCCTCTCAAATAAATAAATAAAAATCATTTAAAAAATGAACCTAACAGATATCTATAGAACTTTTCATCCTGCAGTTGCAAAATACACACTCTTCTCAGCAGTGCATGGAACTTTCTCTAGGACTGACCACATACTAGGTCATAAAGCAAGTCTCAGCAAATTTAAAAGAATCAAAATCATACCATGCATCTTCTTGGACTACAAAGCAATGAAGCTGGAAATCAGCAACTCAGGAATCTCTAGAGCATATGCAAATACATGGAGACTGAACAACATGCTGCTAAATGAACAGTGTGTCATAGAAGAAATCACAAAAATCAAAAACTTTCTGGAAACAAATGAAAATGACAATACAGCATATCAAAACTTATGCGATACAGCAAAAGCAGTGTTAAGAGGAAAGTTTATAGCAATAGGTGCCTACATCAAGAAATTGGAAAGGCACCAAATAAATGAGTTTTCATTGCATCTCAAGGATCTAGAAAAACAACAGCACACCAAACCCAAAACTAATAGGAGAAAAGAAATAATTAAAATTAGAGAAGAAATCAATAGAATTGAATACAAAAAAAATACAAAATATCAGCAAAACCAAGAGCTGGTTTTTGAAAAAATAAACAAAATTGACACCCCATTGGCCCAACTAAACCAAAAAATCGAGAGAAAGACGACTCAAATCAATAATATTAGAGATGAAAAAGGAAATGTAACAACACACACCACAGAAATAAAAAAAAATCATCAGAAATTACTACAAAGAACTGTATGCCAACAAACTGGGAAATTTATCAGAAATGGATAGATTCCTGGACACATACAACCTACCTAAATTGAGCCATGAAGACATAAAAAACCTAAACAGACCCATGACCAAGATAGAAACTGAATTAGTAACAAAGGCCCTCCCAACAAAGAAAAACCCAGGACCAGATGGATTCACTGCTGAATTCTACCAGACATTTAAAGAACTAACTCCAATTCTTCTCAAGCTATTCAAAACAATTGAAAGAGAGGGAATCTTCCCAAGTTCTTTCTATGAATCCAGCATCACTTCAATTCCTAAACCTGAAAAAGATACAATAGAGAAAGAGAATTACAAACCAATTTCCCTAATGAACATAGACGCAAAAATCCTCAACAAAATTCTAGTCAATAGAATCCAACAACACATAAGAAAGATCATCCACCCAGACCAAGTGGAATTTATCCCTGGTATGCAGGGATGGTTCAACATTCGCAAATCAAGCAATGTGATACACCACATTAAGAAACTGCTGAACAAAAACTATACGATTATCTCAATAGATGCAGAGAAAGCATTTGATAAAATACAACACCCTTTCATGATGAAAACTCTAAGCAAATTGGGTATAGAAGGAACATTCCTCAACACAATCAAGGCAATTTATGACAAGCCTATGGCCAGTATCCTATTGAATGGGGAATAGTTGGAAGCATTCCCACTGAGATCCAATACCAGACAGGGATGCCCACTCTCACCATTGCTATTCAATATAGTACTGGAAGTTTTAGCCAGAGCCATTAGGCAAGAAAAAGAAATCAAAGGGATACAAATTGGGAAGGAAGAAGTCAAACTATCCCTCTTTGCAGACGACATGATTCTTTATTTAGGGGATCCAAAGAACTCCACTAAGAAACTATTGGAACTCATAGAAGAGTTTGGTCAAGTGACAGGATATAAAATTAATGCACAAAAATCAACAGCCTTTGTATACATAGACAATGCCATGGCTGAGAAAGAACTTAAAGATCAATCCCATTCACAATAGCTACAAAAACAATAAAATACCTTGGAATAAACTTAACCAAGGATATCAAAGATCTCTACAATGAGAATTACAAAACTTTAAATAAAGAGATAGAAGAAGATATAAAAAATAGAAAAATCTTCCATGTTCATGGATTAGAAGAATCAATATCATCAAAATGTCCATTCTTCCAAAAGAAATTTACAGATTCAATGAGATACCAATCAAAATACCAAAGACATTCTCCTCAGATCTGGAAAAAATGATGCTGAAATTCATATGGAGGCACAGGAGACCCTAAATAGCTAAAGCAATCTTGTATAACAAAATAACAGCAAGAGGCATCACAATACCAGATTTCAGGACATACTACAGGGCAGTTATAATAAAAACAACCTGGTACTGGTACATAAACAGATAGATCAATGGTACAAAATAGAAACACCAGAAATCAATCCAAACTTCTACAACCAACTTATATTTGATCAAAGAGCTAAAACCAATTCCTGAAGCAAGGATAGTCTATTCAACAAATGGTGCTGGGAAACCTGGATTTCCACATTCAGAAGTATGAATCACGACCCTATCTTACACCTTACACAAAAGTCCATTCAACATGGATTAAAGATCTAAATCTATTACCCAGTATGATGAAATTATTAGAGAACATCAGAGAAAACCTGCAAGATACAGGCTTAGGCAAAGACTTCTTGGAAGAGACTCCAGAGGCACAAGCAGCCAAAGCTGAAATTAACAACTGGGATTACATCAAATCGAGAAGTTTTTGTACTGCAAAAGAAACAGTTAGGGAAGTGAAGAGGCAACTGACAGAATGGAAGAAATTATTTGCAAATTATGCAACTGATAAAGGATTAATAACTAGAATCTACAAAGAGATTAAGAAACTCCACGACAACAAAACAAACAACTCACTTAAGAGATGAGCCAAGGACTTAAACAGACATTTCTCAAAAGAGGAAATTCAAATGGCCAACAGACACATGAAAAAATGTTTAGGATCACTAGCAATCAGGGAAATGAAAATCAAAACCACAATGAAGTTTCACCTCACCCTAGTTAGAATGGCCTTCATACAGAAATCAAGAAACAACAAATGCTGGCAAGGATGTAGGAGAAAAGGCACACTAATTCACTGTTGGTGGGAATGCAAGCTGGTAAAGCCACTACGGAAGACAGTTTGGAGATTCCTCAGAAACCTGAATATAGCCCTACCATACAACCCAGCCATCCCACTCCTCAGAATCTACCCAAAGGAAATTAAATCAGCAAATAGAAGAGCTATCTGCACCTCCATGTTAATTGCAACTCAATTCACAGTAGCTAAGATATGGAATCAACCTAAATGCCCCTCAACGGAAGACAGCATAAAGAAATTATGGGATATGTACTCTATGGAATATTACACAACAGTAAAAAAAAATGAAATCCAGTCATGTACAACAAAATGGAGGAATCTGGAAAACATCATACTGAGTGAAATAAGCCAGTCCCAAAGGGATAAATATCCTATGTTTTCCCTCATCTGTGACAACTAACTGACCACCTAAAAGGAAACATGTAGAAGTGAAATTGACACTATGAGAAACAATGACTTGAGCAACCCTTGTACTGACTGTCAAGGAACAGTTTACTATTTTATTCTTTTTACTATTTTCTTTTTCTACTTAATACCATTGGTTGAACTCTTTACTTAACACAGAATTAGGCTTGGGTGTTTAAATCCAATTGAAAATTGATCCCTGTTAAAAATAAGAGTGGGAATAAGAGAAGGAGGAGATGTACAGTTCGGCACACATTCCCTCAGACTTACCCCTAAGGGTAAAGCTAAAAACTTACCATGGGAATCCAAATCCCATTAAGTTGGCAGATACCAATGCCATCTTACTAGCTAAAGTGATCAGTTTAAGTGCATAACTGACCATAAAGATAAAAATAAGTGTCAAAGGGATCACATAAATAAGAAAAAGTGTCTGTTGATAATAATTAATGGAATTTAAAAGGAGAGAATGATCCAACATGGGAAGCAGGACACACAGCAGACTCATAGAATGACAAACGCCCTAAACAGCACTCTGGCCACAGAATCAGCCCTTAAGGCATTCATATCTGGCTAAAAAGTCCATGAAAGCATTTCAGACATGGAAAGCCAAGACACTGCGGCAATAAAATGACCTACATGAAAGATCTCTGTGAGTGAGATCCTGGTGGAAAGAAGGGGCATCAAAGAAGGAGGTACCTTTCTCTGAAGGGAGGAGAGAATTTCCACTTTGATTATGGCCCTTTCTAAATAATGTCAGAGTTTGTGGACTCAAAAGGCTTCCATAGTCCTGGCAGCTCATGACAAGAGCCTCAGGTGATCACTGATGTCATAAATAAGAGTGTCAATTGTTAAATCAACAAGAGTCACTGTGTACTTGTTCACCATGTGGGACCTCTGTCCTTAATGAGCTGCACTATGAGAATTAATGGTAAAGCTAGTCTTTAAACAGTACTTTACACTTTGTGTGTCTGTGTGGGTGCAAACTGTTGAAATCTTTACTTAGTATAGAGTTGATCTTCTGTATATAAAGATAATTGAAAATGAATCTTAATGAAGAATGGAATGTGAGAGTGATTAGGAGGTGGGATAGGAGGTGGGGTGCAGGTGGGGTGGGAGTGGGGTGGGGGGGGTGGGTATGGGGGAAGATCCACCATAATCCAAAAGCCATATCTATGAAATTTATATTTATTAAATAAAAGCTTCCTTTTAAAAAAAGCTTCCTTGCTATTAGTTTTTTTTTTTAATTGTTATTTACTACCTCTCAATGGTTAATGGAAGGTTGTGGGAAGGATTTTGCAGGTCAATAGAAGCTGGTATTTATTTCTGATTCCACTCCAAATCTCCCTGAATTACAGCAAAGGACATAGGCCCACAAAAACAGGGAACAGAATCAGCCAAGTTTTCTGAAGTGAAAAGCAAATCCAAAAACCCATTCAGTCCTGACCAGGATCTCCCACTGGTCTATTTCACCTACTTGGGTGGTAGGAGTGAGCCAGGGGAGGCGAGTTAAGTCACAGTGCCAAAAGGCCCAGGAACTGAAGATTCAGTGTCTTCTGAATCTGGCATGCAGGAGGAGGCCAAAAACAGAATCAACGGGGGAAAGTCTGCAAATAGAGTATTCTAGTCCAAATCCCAACCACGAGCAACTGCCCTGTCCCCGTCCCCTGTCCCCTCTCCTCCCACCAGTGAAGGCTGCAGATTTGCCACCTGGAAAGGCAATTTAGAGGCTCTGAACTGGCAGTACCAGGTATAACTGAGGGGTCAGCTGCTGGTGCACAAAGAGAACACAGCAATTCTGAGCATGAACATGAAATTCAAAAAGTTTTGGAATTTGGATTTTTGGAAGAGGGATGCTCAACCAGTAGTCTATGCAAATATTCCAAAATCTGAAAACCCCTGACATCTAAAACACTTCCCTTCCCAGGCATTTTCAGAGAAGGTATACACAACCCGTAATGAGTTTATGAAGTAGATGCAGAGGTTATTATTATTCTCCATTTTACAGCTAAAGAATCTCAGGCTTAAAGAGGTAAGGAAACTACCTCTCATCCAATGAGTAAATGGCAGGTCAGTTCTCTCTGACTTCAAAATCTATGCTGTTATCCACTACACTGTTCTGCATCTCCTGCACTGTATGACAAAATGGCTCGGCAGGGGATCTGGTCCCTGGTTCAGTGCTGCTGGACAACACTGGATGAGACGTTGTCACCAAGGCAATACTCTCTTCCTTCACACAGTGTCCATGTGTCTGTAAGAGCAGGGCTGGCTTTCCTTTGCCCCAGTACTATTTCTCACTCGGGAAAACTGCAAAGAGATTACTGGAAAGGGATCTGGGTGTGGGGAGAGATGCTAAGATGGTTTTCATAATCTAGAACTTCCTTCTCAGGACACTTCTAAGGCTATTCATAGAGCATCCAAGTACAGCTCTTGGGACAGCTTGGCCAAGGTGTTTACTGATATCCAGGGTAACTCTGTCCATAAAAGATGGAGACAGAGGTCTAAGAATATTGTTCCCCAGAATATTTGATTTCTAAATGACCATGTTAGTGTTACAAGAGCATCATAGCACCTGCGTGAACTTGGATAGTGTGCCTGGTACACTGATTCACAGCTCTACATAGGCAAAAGACAATCCTCATATGCAAAAACATGCTCTGTTCTGCTTGTAGCCCTTGGAAAGAGACATTTTCCTGACAGCCTTTGCAAATCATGCTCTGTTTCTCTCCTCTAGAATAATCTGCACCACAGAAATTCTCCCATATGTCAAAGTTGGTCTCATCATTTCGCTTGGAGGAGGGAGGCAGAGAAAAAAAAAACTATAGTTAAGGAGCTAGTTTAAACCAGGGCATGTATAAATATTGTATTGGCATCCTCTTGGTGTAATGTTCAAGAACTTTCTCTTCCTGCAGGTTTCACCTCATTTCTAAAGTGTAGATGAGTTTGTATTAAGTATCAGATTTGACATGAAAAATAAGGTAATACAGTTGAAATATAGCTTAATATCCTGAATTTTGATAATACTATCACCTTAACCATTACTGCACATTCTGCTCTAAGTTAGCTGACTCATAACACTGTGAGGATGCAGGCAGAAGCAGGAGCCTGCGGCATGAACTTGCATTGTCCTATAGATGGTCATTCACGCTATCTATCACTGGATTCCAGCTCCTAGCAAGTGCTTCAACAATCAGTTTCCATTCACATGCAGAACAGGGCCCAGTCACATCTGTGTACTTCATTCCATTTCCTTTGCAGCTACACAAGGAGGCTAGGATTCTGCAAAACATAAGGTTCATAGATGGAGGCTTTTGTTTCCCCTCTGGAAATTCCAAGAGTTTGCTTCCTCCCAGACTTAAACTGTGAAGCAATGGTAATATATTATTGTTCCTGTCAGGGCATGGGAGGGCAGAACAGGAGGCTGCAGGTAAATAAATTATGAAGAACATTAAAGCAAACACCTTGAATATCACATCCTTGACAATGTCTTCACTTTGTCAGCAAACAGTTTCTAAAAAAGTTTTATTTTTTTCTTAACTGATTCATAATTATACGTATTTTGGGGTACAGTGTGATGTTTGATACATGTATACACTGTATGATGATCAAATCGGGGCAATTATCATATCCATCACCTCAACTTCTTAGCATTTCTTTGTGGTAATGACATTTAAAATCTTCTCTTCTAGCTGTCTTGAAATATGTAATACATTAGAGTTAGCTAGAGTCATCCACTTCCCCCTTGCAATTTGTATTAAACGTTCCTTTGTATTTAATTTCCCTAAAGCAGTTCATGTCACAAACATCAAAAGGCAACATCCATAGGGATTTTGGTAGGACAGAAATCTTTACACCTGTCTACTGCCTTAAAGCCCCATGAGGCCAGTTCTTGGCTTTCTTGGCTTCATGTCAACCCCCTTGTCCTTTATGTGTCCAAGACACACCTTGTTCCATGAGACTGCCATAATTCCAACAGCCGCCCTACCTTTGCAGGCCTGCACCCTCCTACCTTCCACCCCTGGCTACTGTAATCACCTGACACCAGCTCCTCCATGGTCTCAGCTGCTCTACCTCAGTGTGTTCAAAGCATCTGCAGCACTGCCTGCCCAACACTAGTTTCATCCCTCATTCTCTGTGTTTCCCTTACCTGGCTTCCACAAAGCTATCACTGTAGGCAATTCCACTGCCGCCACCAAGACCCCTTCCCAGCTCATCAGTTGAGATGTGCACTTAATGATCAGGCTTCCAGTTTACCTGTGGTTCCATGGACTTAGCTTTTTCCATGGTTCCAATGGACTTAGCTTTCATACAAAGGCTCTCAGCATTGGCTGCACATTACACATTAGAATCACCTGGAGAGCTTTGAAACCACACTACTGCTTGGAGCCCCTGCCCAGGAGCACTGATTTAATTGGTCGACAGTAGCATCTGGACATTGCTATGCTTCCCAAATGATTCTAATGTGCAACCGGTGGGCAGAGTGACAGCTACTACTATGTCCTACCTATATGTGAGGCAAGGGGGGGGGGGGTGTTTACCAACTTAACAGGTCACATTAAGCATGCACAAGTTAAGAAGGTACTCATGTGGGGCCTACACTGTGGTGCAGCAGGTTAAGTCACCATCTGCAGTGCCGGTATCCCATAAGGGCACTGGTCCAAGTCCTGACTGCTCTACTTCAGATCTAGCTCCCTGGTAATGTGCCTGGGAAAGCAGTGGAGCATGGTCCAAGTGCTTGGGCCCCTGCACCCATCTGGGAGACCCAAATGAAGCTTCTGGCTCTTGGCTTTAGCCCAGCTCATCCCTAGCTATTGCTGCCATTTGGAGAGTGAACAAGCTGATGGAAGATCTCTCTCTGTCTCTTCTCTCTCTGTAATTCTGACTTTCAAATAAATAAATAAATCTTAAAAGGGGTGGGGGGCTCATGCAACCTAACAGAGGACATTAGTAACATCTTAATATTTTTGTAGCACTGAGAACGTCCCTTTGTGGTGCTCATGGCTTAAGCTTAGCCCACGGGCTGGAGAGCAGAGTACTTCCTTCAACACCAGTTCCAGGGTCTCCAGTGTTCCTTGAACTCTGAGAACGAGGCAGCTATAACTGGAGATCCATTTGCATAGTTTTGGTCCCCGAGAAGCAAGATGTGGTCCACATATCCAACAAGGAGGTGAAATGTCTTCCTCATCAAGATGAAAAGGTGTTCCTTGCTAGCCAAGGTGTGTCTTCTCTCTCTTACACTCAAGAGTTGCCTTCTACTACCTGTTCTCAGTGGATGGGGGGAGGGGTGTTCTATGGGATTGTACAGACAGTCACAAGTGAACTTGCTGCTCCTCTGGGCGGCTGCCTGGCTCTGACAGTCTAATTTGATCACCATCACCATGGGTGGAGGCAGGGATCAGTATACCAAGAATCCAAGCCCTCACAGCAGGCCCATCAGTTAGATACGACCTCATCTCCAGGGAGCTGAGAGGCAGCACAGTTTCACAGTGAATAGTATAGATCCTGAATCCCTAGTGATGTGTTTCTGAATTCCAGCTTTAGCACTTCCAGGCTGTGTTAATTGGAGGTAGACACAATAACTTGAATCACAGAGTTCTTTTGAGGATTAAATGAAGTAAAGCACATAAAGCTACTCAGCACAGTGCCAAGGCAAGCAATTAACGTTTGCTAATAATGCACAGAAAAGTTTTCACTTGCATAACTTTAGAAATAATTTGGAGGAGTAAAACACGGAGGTGGTCACATAAAGATACCCTAATCATGACATTCACTGCTAATCTGGAAGTGGAAAGGGGAGAGTCCGTGAGTGGGAAAGAATTCGATTTTCTGTTGCTTGTTCAATGTCTCTCTCTCTTGCGAATAGTGAGGAAAGCTCCTGCTCCTGGATTCCAGGAATCTCAACACTTCTCATTCTCCCTGTGATGGCAGATGACGGGGAGGGGAGGAGGGGCTGGGCAAAAAGGAAAATTCCAAATCAGACATTTTCCAAAGGACTTTTGCAGTACCACGCTGGGAGCTGCAGGCGTGCACAGGGCCCAAAACCCTGACACCTGTAACACAGGCTGTCGAGACCCTCCATACTTCGGTCACTAACTTCACCATGACTGCTGCAGCCAGGGCCATAGTTAAAGTGCACTTTGCCCACTAGACAGTAAAGTGAGGTCACAACAGCACAGCTTCCTGTATGTTCATGTGCCAGGGCGGCAACATCAGGCCATGAGAGCTCCAGATGGACTATACCCGAACCTCTTAATGTCCTTAATTTGACATATAGCTGAACAACATTCAGGGAAAAGAAATTCTCTCTCACCTTTGGTAAATAAAAAGGAAAAAAATCAATAAAATAATTTCCAATCTGTTCCCTACAACTCGATGCCCCACTGATCAGAATGAGTCAGGAACAGAAGCGTTAGCTTGGAGAGAAAACAGCTTTTAGAAATAAGATTTGATCTAGTTGGCTGAGCAATCATTATGCTTGAAATTCTCGGTGCCGTATTTGCCAGTCAATAGAGCACACAGGGACGCAGACCGCAGGGACAGTGCCTTTCATCTGGCACCAGCTTCCAGACTGCATCTATAATTGCTATCAAGATCATCAAACTATCCAATGACTTCGGGGAAAAGCCTAATTCTCACGAAAATGAAGCAACAACTAGTTTGTAACAAAATAATAGAGTTCCCTTTGAGACTTAACTCTTCGTTTGAGCTCCCCAAATTGGAAATGCTATCTTTTCCTAATGATTGGAATCAAAGTTTAGTTCCTGTTAGCCCTTGCCTTACCTAGCCCTGTTCAGCCAGATCTTTGAGCTCAGCCCCACACAAACCCCTGGGCCAATGCTGAGCAAGACAAGAGTATACCTGCAGTGCCATCCCTCAAATAAACGGGAGCTCCACCAGTTGTGCTGACACAGGCCCAGAGCTTAAGCAGACTGACTCTCCTCCCCATCTGACTGTAAGAATGCCATTTCCAAGAAATCCCATTGTCGCATCCACCTTACAGGCTATGCCTTCTAAGGAGTCTGTGCTCTGAATGGTCAGTTCCAGTAGGGCCAATCCTGGCTTCTTCCCCTCCATGCTTGTCCCAATCCAGTCTCAGAGGATCACCCTATCACACAGGCCTGATTTATGAGAAACATTTGGGTTTTCATTTTTGTTGTTGTTTTGGTTTGTTGAAAAAAAAAAAACACATACAACCTTAATTTCAGAGTAAGCATTTGAACTAAAATCTACATGCCCTTGGGAAAATCACCAAATACCATAAAGCTAAGCCAAACTTGCAGGGATACAGGCTGTATCCACAAAGCTCTAGCTATGTTCTCCTAGGCAAGTCAGCTATCAGCACCCAGCTGCATTTCAGGTTTATCTTACAGATCCTCACCTCTAGGATGGGGACCCATTGCCAATGTCCTGAGAGCTGGCTACTAGCACTCCTAGCTTCCCCCTTATTTGAAGAATTGTCCTTGGCCCACTCTGCTTTAGCCTGGGTGATCCACAGCCAATGGCTGGCTGACCTAGGACACAAAGGGTTGTCCCTCTGCTACAATGGCATCTGTGTGCAACCGCTGCTAGTCCAGAGCGTCCCCTGGGATCAAGCTGAAGGTAGTCTCCAGCTGAGAGCATGTCCTGCTTTCCTCATTGCCCCTTCTGAGCAAAACACTCGCTCAATAAACCCTAGTGCAGGCTCTGCTTCCGGGGAACCTGACACAAGGCAAGAGGAATGTTGTGCAGGGACTGGACTGGAGCAGGTAAAGAGTGAAGCAGGGAAACAAGGTTCTTTGCTGTGCGACTCAAAAGTCTGACTTTCTGAATAAGGTACTGCTGATCGTCACAAGCTCATTAACTCTGCTCCATGCGTGAAAACAGACACAGGTGAAGCTGGCACTGGGAGTTGTTTACTCCACTGAAGCTGGAGCTCAGAGAAATAACAGAGCAGAAACAGAAGTATTTGGCTTAACAGGCAAGCAGATTGGAAAAATAGATCATCTTTTGGTTCTTCAATAGAACTTAAAATAAAATTCTGCTGGAGATCCAAGAATGGGTCTCTTGGCTTAGTATGATTTTGGTTATACACAGATCATTGGAGAAAAATCTGCAACCTTGAGCCCTCCGTCCTCTGCCCCAGTTTCCCCTGGAGTCAGTGGGTGTTACAAGAATATAAGTTAAGCAGGGGTCGGCACTGTGACATAGCAGGTTAAGCTGTAGCCTGTAGTGCCAGCATCCCATATGGGTGCCAGTTTGAGTCCCAGCTGCTCCACTTCCAATCTAGCTCTCTGCCTTGGCCTGGGAACACAGTAGAAAATGGCCCAAGTCCTTAGACCCCTGCATCCGTGTGGGAGACCTTGAAGATGCTCCTGTCTTCGGATCAGCACAGCTCCAGCTGTTGCGGCCAAGTGGGGAGTGAACCAACGGATGAAAGACCTCTCTCTCTCTCTCTCTCTCTCTCTCTTTCTTTCTCTCTCTGTATAACACTGACTTTCAAATAAATAAATAAATCTTAAGTAAATAAATTAAGCATGACAAGAAAGGTAAACCTACTCCAGTTCAGAGGCACTGAAGTGCATCCCAAACCAGACTGGTCTTGGGCATATCTATAACTTCATTCACATAGGCGTGCATATCTATCCTTTGCTAAAGGAAACAAGTAATTCTCAAACAGATCTGTAGAGGAAGCCCCAAGAATTTGAAACTCTCTGTAACTCTTTTCTATTCTAAATCTTCATAATAACTCTGAAAAATTAAATGAAGTGTTTGTGTCTCAGGGATGGCCACGGATAACGGACTATGGCCATGAGACCACAGCATTAGTGTGAGAATTGGGTGTTGACCGTATTGACACCAAGCGATTACACAGAACCACAAGTGCTAGTTTTTAATGGTGGGCCTCTTAGGCTGGAAATTTGTAGACGTATTCTCCTGAGCCTACAAATTTCCAAATTGGAGAAACACTGAGCAACAGGTTTATTTCTGAGGTGCCCAATACAGACAAATTCCAACTGCCAACATGGTAAACGTGCAAGTGGTCACAGCGTGGAGCTGGTGCTCTGACTGTTCTGCTGCCCATCGCAGGACAGAGAACACTTTGAGCAGGAGGGGGAAGGCGTCCAGGTCAAAGGTCAAACGACACTAAGCATTCCCACCCCAGGGCCACTGTTGCTGCTATTGTTGTCTTAGTTTTATTAAGAGTCATATGAAGTATTAAAGCAGTGCTCATGAGGGTATTTCATCTGGAAGACAGGGACTATTTTATTTCTGGCTTTTGAGGACCCAGCTGCTAGGCTCTTGGGAGATGCTTACTAAACATCTAACAGAATAACTGTGTACTAAGCCACCAAGGTGGTCCCTTAAAGAGTTTGTAAGTTAATAGAGAAAGGCTCAGATTATAGCAATGGTTTGATCACTAAAAAAGTCCGTGAATTCACAGGGGTTGATTGTCTTAAAGGTCAGGAGGGTGATTACTTCTGTAGGAGGGAGAGGGGTTGAGGCCAGGGCAGGGGACATGGGGTCCTTCTGGAAGCAATGGCAATGCTTCATTGCTAATCTGGATGACAGTTATGTGAATATCTATTTTCAGACAATTCAATGGACATGCATTTCTGCTTCAGCAACGGCCACAACACTTAGTGAAGCACTATGCCTTCAAGAAAATGTAAATCAATATGACCACTGCTATGGAAAAGAAAGAGTGCTGGCCTGAGATCCATATTCCTAGTTTGAATTCTGGGCTTGTAGCCTACAAGCTAAGAAACTTTGGTGAATCACATAATCTCTCTGAGCCTCAATTTTCCTCTCTGTAAAATGGACATATCATCAACTTCTCAAGGTATTTTAATTCTGAAATAATACTTGCCTGTGGAAGTGCTTTTGTTGCTTTGTAGAGTGTAAAATATTATAAAAATATAAATTTGGTTAATATTACCTGGGATTATTACTATACCCGAGACATTTTGTCTTAGACCACAAGGGGCTGCAACTCATGTCCCACTAGAATCAGTTCCTCAGTTCTGTGTTTCCAAGTGCATCTTCCACATTCTTACTAGTCTTGGGCCTGTCTCCTCTCCAGCTTCTGCTCTCTGACATAGACCCTGTGCTCCTGCCATACTGAGCCCTTGCACTTCCTTGGATGTGTGTCCTTTACACTCTGAGCCCTGTACCTTCATGCACACAGTCCTTTCTGTCTTTACTCCCCGTGGGCAACCCTACCAGCTTATCACTCATTCACTCATGCAGAAAATATTTAACAAGCACCTACTATGTGCAAGGCACTGTTCTGGGCTCTGGAGACAAGTTCCTGTTCTGGGTACTCATACACTAGTCCATCTTTTCTATCGATGGAGAGGCCTACGTCTTTGAACTGCATTAGCAGGTGAGGCCACTGACTCACAATAACAACTATCATCCATTGAAGGCTTTACAGGTAGCATCGTTGTATGTCAACACATTTCATTACATTTACCACATTTAATTCTCACAAAAACCACATGAGGTCATTACTGTGGACCCAGTTTGAAGATGGGGAAACCAAGCACTGGAAGGCAAAGTAACTTGTGTCAGTCAGTCAGGTCCCAGAGCTGATGTGGAGCCGATGTAACTGTAGGTCCCCTCTTGGGCACCCAGGCACCCAGCCTCACAGTTAGGAAACACTGTAGGTATTTGGGGGTGGAATAAAGGTGGTAAGGGGTGAAGAGAGCCACTTGCTTGGCAAACAACGGGGTAAGGAGACTTGTTATAGTAGGGATGATCCTGAGTGAAGAAAGATGTTTTTCTATCCAGATTTCTGCATCTATTCCTATTTCTTTTATTCCCCACTACCACCACCAAACTTAAGCTACCTAGGGATTATCCAATCAATTAGAGAAAGCTTTAATTAACGGCATTGTTCAAGTTGGTCTGTGTTCCTTCAAGCCCCAAAAGACAATCTCATGACTCAAGTACAGGGATTCCAGACCCCTTCCTGTCAGTCAAGCCTGGGTTGTCAAGGCGTGGAACACCTCTAGAAGGGCAATGGGCAGGTGGCTTTCAAGGCAGGATTTAGCTCCACTGGTTACCTGGCCCAGCAGCAGTGAACTGGAGTGCCTGCTAGAGAAAGCGCTCAACAGTCTAGCCTTGCAGCAAGACAGCAAGGGTCAAGCAGACTGTGTAGGAATTCCGACACAACCAATGCCACCTCGCGACTGCTCCTTGTGACTGCCCGTGGAACTTCCACCTAAGCACAGCAGGTCAACAGCAGACATTTTTGTCTCCACTTACTCCAGTACTCCAGGGTCTTCACAGAGTTCATGGAAAACACATATTATGATGGATTTCAAAGTGTTTTCCACCAAAATAAACTTTTTTAAAAAAAAAAATTACTTATCATTTGAGAGACAGAGAGAGTGAGAATGAGAGAAAGAGAGATTTCATCCACTGATTCACTTTCCAAATGCCCACCACAATGACTGAGGCTGGGCCAGGCTAAAGCTGTGAGACAGAAACACAGTCCAGGCATTCTATATGAGTAGCAGGAACCCACTTCCTTGAGCCATCACCACTGCCTCTTAGGGTCTGCATTAGCAAGAAGCAGGAGTCAGGAGCCAAAGTAGAGAATTAAACCTAGGTAATCCAGCCGGTGCCGCGGCTCAACAGGCTAATCCTCCGCCTGTGGTGCCGGCACACTGGGTTCTAGTCCTGGTAGGGGTGCCGCATTCTGTCCCAGTTGCTCCTCAAGTCCTTGGGCCCTGCACCTGCATGGGTAGACCAGGAGAAGCACCTGGCTCCTGGCTTTGGATCAGCGCAGTGCGCCGGCCGCAGCTGCCACTAGGGGGTGAACCAACAGAAAAAGGAAGACCTGTCTCTCTCATTGTCCACACTGCCTGTCAAAACAAACAAACAAACAAACAAACAAAAAAACCCAGGTAATCCAATGCAACAGCAGGAGTCTTAAACTGCTACACTAAACGCCTGCTCCTAAATTTTTAATTCCATTTCTTCCCCACACTGTTTTGAAGTCCCCTCAAAAAATGACACAGAGTCTTTTTAAAGTGTGATTCCATAGGGACAAAGAAGAGACAGCAGGACGTCAGCAAGTCTTTGAAGACGGAAGGATGGCAGATGGAGGAGAGCTGACAACTCAGCATGAATAAGAAGTCATCACGAAGCAAACAAACTAACTCTGAGTTTGGATGAAGGGGTGCGTGGATAACTCCAGTGGCTACTGAAAGAGATGGAGCTGGAAAAGAGGGTTGAAAGCAGTGAAGAGGCCCACCTTCCAGGAACCACATGATGCCTCGCCCCAGCTCTGGGGGAAGCCTGGAGATTTGGTCATTGGGGGAGCAAAACCACAGAGGATGTTTCTAGAAGACAGTGGACTTCCCAGGAAATGGGGGTAAAGGACCTCCCTGAAAACTGCAGCAAATGGAACTCTGCACAGGAAGTCGGAGACCTTATGCAGAGCCCTCGGGTGTCTTTCTTTAAACTTATTCCCAATATTTGATGTCTCAGACATTATTATAAATGGTAAGTTTTGTCAATTCCATTTTCTAATTGTTTGGCACTATTGAACATTGACTATGTATTCAGTAACCTAACCAAAGTCATCTAATAATTCAAATCCTGTATGCAAAATCTTTTGAATTTGCTGTGCACAAAATCACACCATCTGCAAACAATGAGCTTTGTTTCTTCATTTCCATTCACTTTGACTTTCTTTCCTTTTGACTTATTTCCCTGGCTAGAACTTCCAGTGCAGTGTCAAAGAGAAATGGTATTAGGGGATATTGCTTTTTCCTTCTTTCTCTTAACTGGGAAAACTTCCAGAATTTCACCATTGATTATGTTTATGGTAGATTTTTATTATTTTTTATAAGCTCCTGTTATAAGAGTGAGGAAGCTTCCTTTTACTCCTAGTTAGCTAAGAGGGTTTTTTTTTTTTAATCTCAAGTAGGTCTTGAGCTTTAACAAATGTTTTACTTCATTTATTGAATTGGTCATACAATTTTTCTACATTTTTGTGCTAATTTAGGAAATTGCATTGGCCAATTTTTTAAAGTTAAATACTCATGATTTCCTTTATAAATCCAACACAATCATGATATATTATCTTTTCTATATATAGCTGGATTGGTTTGCTACTATGTGGTTGGGATTTTGCATCATTTTCCAAGGAAAAGATTTACCTGGAATTGTCCTCTCTTGTAATGGTCCTTAATAGGTTTGGATGCATTATTCAGCATACCTGAGCTTCTAATCCACTTTTTTGCAAAGTGGGGACAATTTACCATAATGTATAGGTTAGTGCAAGTATTAAATTAAGAAATATGTGAGAAATCACTTAGCACATTTCCGGTCACATAGTAAGTACTCAACAAATATTTATCAAAAAATTAGAATGGACACCATCTCTAATCAGTTCAAACTTTGGAATAAAATATATGGAAAATAATCCCAACAAGAAATTAGTGAAAATAACAAAAGCTGAATTTCTAAACATCAATAAGTGGGATTTGATAAACAATCTAAGACCTTACTGATGATCTAGAGTCCAGAGAAGGCAAACTCCAGATCAGGAAGAATAAGGGAGAGAGGCTCAGACCCAAACCATACCTACTCCTTCACTCACCAGCATAAATTCTAAGTCCACCCTCTCTATAAAAGAATTCTGGTAAGAAGCAACCTGAACTGACAACCAGGAGCCCATCCTTTATTGCACTGTGACGTTGCATAAATTACATAACTTTTCTGGTTTGCAGGTTCCTCATCTGTCTAAAAGGCAACAATAATCTCCATTCTGCTTATTTCATAGGGTTTCTATAAGAATGAAATGGAAGGGCTTTTAATAAGTTAACTCCAGCCACCTACAAAAAACAACATTCTTACTCAAGTTGCTATCAGCAATATGGTAAGTGCTTTTTATGGCTTAGATCAGTTACTATTTAAGTAAACCTATGAGATGGGGACAGATAAAAGGCACAAAAATGATGAGGCAGATTGTCCAGGGTCCTATGGCTGGCCAGTGGTCCCCCAGGACTTGCATCTAGACAGTCTGTGCTCTTAACCTCTAGCTCAGATAGGCTTAGAAAAATGCTGGTCCTCCACTCTAACCCAAAACTTTCATGTTCTGTGTTGTGATAAGACAGATAGTGTGGTGTTAAGAGCCAATATTGTTGCAAAAAAAAAAAAAAAAGAAAGAAGAATGCTTCCTTTTATGACTATCCTTTTTCCCTTCTGAGAATCATTTCTTTTCTGTTTCATTAAAAAAAAATTTTAAAAGCACCGTCACAGGAAATGTTTCATCTCATAAAGCTCCAGCTAATCAAAAGTTTCCTTGGCCAAGTGCCCCAGCTGTGCAACTGGAAGACATTAAGACTTTAGGGAACCCACAGTTCTCCTGTTAATCTAACATTAAATTGTGCTATCACTTCATTGACTCAGTGATTGCTCTGTAACCTCAAGTAGCTTCCGCCTCTGGACGTCCTATGTCAGGTCTCATGTCTCATCACATCGTCTGCAAATAGACCATCGTCCCTGAACACATTTGATGCTAGCAACTCAGCCCACAGCCTCACCTCAGAGACAGAAGCTGAAATAGACAATGCTCCAGCCCATGGGCATGAGCAAGTCACTGAGGCTCTCCAAACCTTGGCTTCCTCGTTGGCTATTCATCACATCAGCTGCACCTGCTTCCCCAGGCTGCTGTGCAGGCCCATTCAGAGAGCGCCTGAGAAGGAGCTGTGAAAATGCAGGGCACCATTCCCAGGAAGAAACAACCATAGTGCACAAGGGAGAACAGCACTGCCTGGAACTTGGGAATCTTCAGCTCATGCAACCACAAATCTAGCAGTATGTGCTTCTCTCATTTGTGTTGCATTTCCCACCCTGGCTTTCTCTCCTTATTGGCTTTCCCTCACCTAACGTGTTTTCTTAACTTTTTGGTTAAAGCAACAACAATAACAACAACAGCAAAGCCATACACTTCTCAGCCAGAGAAACAGACACTTGAACTTGCCTTCCCAAACTCTGTTACCTTTGTGGGTCCTCCCCCAGGACTTCTACCTTAACTCTCCCCTCCTTTTTCTTAACTATGCTTGAATCTAGATCAAATGAAGCATTTGTTTTCCACCCAAGATCTTCCTGATCCTCACATTTACCTCCTCATGAAGTTTCAGATCTCCCTCCATCCTCCCTTAATCACTGTTCCCTGTGCAGGGAACAAGAATACAAAAGTCAAACAAAACACAGACTCTTCAAAAAAACTTCATATCTGCCTGGAGGGACAGGTCACTAACTCAACAGACAGACTGATGCCATCAGACATGACTGATGATAAATGCAATGGTGGAGGGAACACTTAGATGGACACCCAGTCCAGTCTGGGACTGTGGCCAGGGAAGGTGCTGCAGAGGAAGGAGCACAGTGAGTGGGAGTTAGCTGGGTAAGGGAGGAGGGCAGGATTCCCAGGCTGACGGGAAGAGCAGATGTGAGGGCATGGAAGCATGAATGAGTATGGGCCTTGGGGGAAAGGTCACAAGTAATGACTGATTCCAGGCTGCATCTGAGGAGGCTCTGGGAAATAAGACATAGAGATGAAGCAGAAAGAAGTCAAGTCAGAGAGGGTGTCATTTGCTGAGCTAAGAAGCCATGAGGAAACACTGAGGTAGAGGAGTATTGGGATCACAGTTCTATATAGGAGGTCGCCCTGGTGGCTGTGAGAGAGGCAGATGGAAGAAGTCTTGACTGGAAGCTTGAGGACCAGTGAGGAGGGGCAGGTGAGTAGCAGCATTGGGAATGAAGAGAAGGGTAGGTACAGAAAGACAGAATACAAGGAAGCTCTAGGAATTCCCAGCTAATTGCACATGGCGGAGGAGGGCACGTAATGAGAGGAAGGGCCCACACCTTCTGGCTGTGATATCAGAGTGGAGGGAGGCACCATCCGGGGAGAAGCCCCTCGCAAAAGATGAGATTGTTATTTTACACATCAAAAGTGGCCAACCAAGGGAAAGGAATCAAACAGAAGAGACTACACACCATGGGATTCCATGTTCATGATGGTCAGCAAGGGCAAAACAACACAGTAAAGAGAAAGCAGATTGGTGGCTGTCAGGGGCTAAAGGTCAGGGTACAGGGCCAACTGCAAAGGGGCACAAGAAAACTTTTTCAGGTGAGAGAACACTGAGAACAAAGGCTATGACATGCAAAAGAAATTTTGAGGTTGAGTGCGATTTCTGAAGGCCCATATCTTGATTAAGGTAGCAGGGACTTGATTATGGACACCACCACAGTTCATGAACCGATTCCTCTCCAGGACAAACACTTCAACAAGCCACACCCTTCGGGACAGCCAAGTAGAGATGGCAACATGATGAGGTCTGAGTAGAGGATACAGATTTGGAACGAAAGGGTTGAGTAACTGTATTTAGGGTAGAAGAACAGAGGCCAAGGGCAGCACCACCAGGAAATGGTGACAATCAAGAAGAAAGACCATGGTGGAACAGAGAACCAGAGAAACCAATGGAGAACAGAGAACCAATGAAGAAAACAGCAGGCAAAGGGTGAGGGAGAGTTCTTAAAATAGGAGTATAATCAACAGAGTGAAGGCCCCCAGAGAGGTCCAGAAAGACAAAAACTAAACTGTAGCATCCACAGGCTTGTCCACCTGCAGGTCTTGGTGGAGTCCTCTTGGAGATCTCCCTCTCCCTTATCCTGCTGTGACGGTAACTACTTTCCAGTCACCCTGAGGCTGCGGTTTTAAAGCATTTTTTAGCAGCAAAATATTTGGGGAGAGAGATGATAAGAGGCTTGCCATGACCGATCCCAAATGTGCTGACTTCTAAAAATGGACTGACACTTGGTTCTGAAATTCAATTTGTGAACATTTTGGCCACGGATAGATGAGTACCTTTCTGGTCATGTGTTGCTTAGGTGAAAATGAAAATTAATTAGAATTTTACAAGTACCCTCTACTTGAAAACAGAGGCCTCGACAGGTGCTGAGTGACAGCTCCAAGAGTTGCTGCCAGGAATTTTAAAACTGTAGCGGGCACGGCCAGGAAACCCAGACTGGCCATGCTCACAGCTGAGAATCAAGGTTGACAAGAAGAGGACATTTACAGGGTGGGAGACAGGACATTATTTCAAGGCCAAGAGTGACACCCAGTGGTCACCAAGATCAGCCCAGGCCCTCACAACCCTTTCTGTTCAGGAAGAGGGGCCAATTCCCAGGATCACCGGGCCCAGCTGCCCTCTGGCTCTACAGGTCAGGAGGGCACCTGGCCGAGGAGTAGAGTTAGGTGGCCACGGGTGAGTCCATGGGACACAGTAGCCTACCCTTCCCTCCCCACCAGGACACCTGGAAAGAAGGCGGGACTGCCTCTCAAGCCCTTTCACACTGCTTCTCGCTGCAACTTGTGGGACAGGCAGGGCGAGCTATGACAGCCCCACTTTATGGAAAGAAGACAGAGACAGAGAGAGGTAAAGGTGTTTCTCTGCAAGTTCAGGTCTCCTGGCCGTAAGCCAAAACACCACGTGTCAAGATGTAATGGGGGGTTGCCTCAGAAATGAGGATGGGTACTCAGAATCCCCTGTCATGGGAGCTCCAGACACTAAATCAGACTCAGCCTCTGAGACATGCCAAAGTCATTCAGCAAACAGATGTTTCCTGGTGCCGTGTGCCAGGCACTGTATGTCCCTACCCTACAATCTATCCAAGGAGGCAGACAAGCATGACACAAAGCAGGCCTGGGGTACAGCAGGAACATAGGTGTGCAGCAGGCGGGGCCTGGGGAATGGGTAGTGACACACCTGCTACCCATGTAGCAGCATGCTTCAGCCGTTGGCAGCTCCGGGAGGAACTCTTGGCTATCACCAGACCAAGACAAGAAGGCAGTGGAGAACCCATTCCAACAAAGAAAATGTACTTGGAGCGAAACTAGGAAACAACTAATATGCTGAAGCCCAGCTGAGGCAAGAGTCGCTGCGCTATGGACCAAGTCAAGGAGAGAGGCAGAGAATGGCCATGCCCCAACGCAGTCCTGAGGTGGTGCACCTCCTACAGAAGTCAGCACCCTTGCTGATGGGAACTGTTAGTGTGTCAATGAAGGAAGAACATCTCACAGCCTCCTCGGCAAAACAAAAATACAGAAGAAGCAGGAAATAGGCCAAGTAAGAAGGCTTCACAAAAAAAAAAAAAAAAAAAAAAAAAAAAAAACCTAGATGTTGGTGATGCCAGGAAGCCAAAAGCTCTGGCAATTCTGATCAAAGATAGACCCCAGAGGCTGGCACTGTGGTGTAGCGGGCCCATCCCATATGGGCACCGGTTCAAGTCTTGGCTGCTCACTTCTGATCCAGCTCTCTGCTATGGCCTGGGAAAGCAGTAGAAGGTGGCCCAAGTCCTTGGGCCCCTGCATGTGAGACCCAGAAGAAGCTCCTGGCCCCTGGCTTCAGACTGGCATAGCTCCAACCATTGTGGCCATCTGGGGAGTCAACTAGCAGATGGAAGACCTCTCTCTCTCTGCCTCTGCCTCTCTGTAACTCTGTCTTTCAAATAAATAAAAAAATCTTTTTTATATATATAAAAAAGAAAGCCCCCAAAGAAATCAATGCTGAAACACTGCTCAAAATCCCTGTGGCAGTACAGGACTTTATGCTGAGTAAGCAGACTGGCTGCCCAGGGCAAAAACAGGAACATAGGAAGTGGAGAGCTCATGGCAAAAAAATGTCCTCTGTAGAAGAGGCCCATGAGAAGGCACTTTGGAAACTAGTACTTCCTGCAAAAGTGCAACTGCATATTGCCAGTATGTGTGGTGAGGGAGAGGAGCTCCTGCCACAAGTATCTGATAGTATGAGAGAGACCAAACATCCTGTCCAACGTGTGGCTAAGCTCATAAGAAAATAAGGGAAATCCACAAGGTCTGGAAGTGAAGCGAGAACCAAAAGGAGACTGATGGGAGAGCCTTGGCTCCCCTGGGGCTTTCTGCCCATTGCCTGGAAGCCCTCTTTCAATAGCTCCATGGAAGCTCCAGGCACTGAGACCCACGCTGCAGCCTGGGGGCAAGACTCCCACTGGAATCCAGCCTCCCTGAGGCGCTACCCCCTTGGAGAGTGGAGATGTCTACACAAGAGATGATCGTGAACCCTGCTTGTCTCAGGCCACAGTTTGAGGTTTTCTTTTAAAAAATAAAAGGCTCCCTTGAAATTTATATGCACAAGCCTTCCACCCACAGGAGGGATTTGAAAATATACTGTCTCTCTGCAGGGAATCCCAAAGGAAAAATTAATCTCAAGTGCTTCTCTGTCAAAATCATCCTGGGTCTCTGGCAGACACAAACAGGAAATCATTCAGATCCCTTGGGCAAATATGATCAAGTCAGAGACTAACAAAAACACATGAAAACAACTACTAGGAAAAGGTGGACAAAAAATGCCAGGACTTAATCCTAAAAGACTCGGATATTAAATAATGAGCAGATGGAGAATAAACAATAAGTAAAAGTAGGAGAGGATGCACTATGTCCACAAGAGGACTTGTCCAGCAGTGTTCATGGGAGCTTTGTTTATAATGGTCCAACCCTAGAAATAGCACAAATGTCCATCCACAACAGAATGGGAAAGCCAACTATGATCTTCTCATTCAATCAAACACTTCTTGGCAGCAGAGGACATGGCCTACAGGGAGGAGCCACCATGTGGCTGAGTCTCAAAAGCACCATGTTGAGTGAAAGACGGTGGATTCAAAGGCTCCATACACACTGTTAAGATGTTGTTTAGGATTCAAAAACAGACAAAACTGATTTACAGGGCTGGTGCTGTGATGCAGCAGATTAAGCTGCTGCTTGGGATGCCTGCATTCCACATCTGAGTGCCAGTTCAAGCTTCAACTGCTTTGCTTCTGATCCAGCTCCCTCAAAATGTGCCTGAGAAGGCAGCAGAAGATGGCCCAAGTACTTGGGTCCCTGCCACCCACATGGGAGACCAGGATGGAGTTCCTGGCTCCTGGCTTCGGCCTGGACCAAACCTGAATATTATGGCTATTTAAGAAATAAACCAGCAGATGGAAGATTCTCTCTCTCTCGCTCTAGCTCTCTCACCTTTAAAATAAATAAATAAATATTTTTAAAAGCTGAGTAGATTCTTCTTTAAGCTATGGTTTATATAAGACTGTATCTTCTATCCAGAGCATCTAAAAAGGCAGGAAAACATTTGTTCCCTACAAATACGTTTTCAAACATCAGATGGCTACCAAGACTGTAAGAACCTGAGCTTAGCTCTCAAAGAGAAGGGTAATACAGAGGTGTGACTCAGCCATGATTTTTCCTCTCAAAGTGTTTTATGAAAGTGGCCAAGGGAGAAGAAGATAGAAGGCTGAAAACAGAAGAGCAGCAAAGATGCTGAGAAGATCAGCACAGCTTTTGGTAGTCTAGAGGGTTGGGAGATCCTCTGTGAGTGTCCCCAGGCATTCGAACAGAAGCTTAGCAGGGCTACCGATCCTCAAGGACGAAGAGTGACATGATGATAACTGAATTTCAAAACGGATTAAATCTTCATCTTGCACAACCACCTAATGGGAGCAAAAGTCAATCATCCTTGGGGAAGATGTCACCTCACACTGTCACTGCCATCTTTTAAGCACAACGCCTCCCATGCAATTAAAAGCCAGTCAAGGGCTCCGAAGGCATCTGAGGCAAAAGCAAGGGCAGTCGCTGGTACTTGGACACCTGCAGTGGCTCCCACAGCACATTCACCATGCCCCAAGGGATGGCCATTGCCTGTGAGACATTCTGTCTTGGATGGGGAAATATAGGAAAAAGTGCAATTCAGAAGGAGCGAAGAGACTTTCTATGGGCATCAGTTATTACTCTTAGCAGATTCGAGAGGAAAAAAACCATGGCAAAAGATGCCTCATTGGTTTGTAACAGTAACTACTGAAACTCCAGATGACAAGAACAGCATCAGGAACTGGCAGAGGGTCACTCCAGGAAGGAAAGGAGCCTCACTGAAAAGAGACTGTTTTATTTTGTTTTGTTGGTGAAAATATTAAAATCCATCCTTTAGCCAATTTCAAAATATACAGTGCTCTGCTATTTATTATAGTCATCATTTTATACAACAGAGCACTACGGATGATTCTAGTTGAAACCTGTACTCTGAGTAAACCTCTCTTTCCCTACCCAGCACCCTCCCCAGCCACTGGTAACCACTATGCTCTTCTTCTATAAATTCAATTTTTTTAGATTCTGCATGTAAGAAAAATCATGAGGTATTTGTCTTTCTGCTCCTGGCTTATTTCATTTAGTATCATGTGCTCCAAGTTCATCAAAACATCACATTGCATTCCATAAATATAGACTATTATTATCAATTAAAATTTGGGAGAAAATGGAAAGAAGAAACAGGACTTGTTTAAAAACCTGTGATTGTTTTCCAGATGCAATTTTCCATTCTTATCCCAATAATGTAAACTCAAATCACCATCTTTCAGGCACAGTGTATTGATCTCTCTCAGAGGAAGAGGATAAGACATGACGTCCAATAAAAACAACCAAACATATATTATTGGGAATGTAGATATTTATAAGCAAATCAATTATTTGGGATCAGAATTCTGTAGAAAGTTTGAGAAACATACTGCCAAAGCGGTATGAAACAGAAACGTAAACACAAGTCAGGGATCTCACACCCGTCTACAAGTCCAGTAATGGCATCTTAAAAAATGAATGAAAACTTCTGGAAAGAATTTGCCTAGGAAATATTTGCAAAATCTAATTTTATCATCTATGAATACTATAAACCCAGTGAAAGGTGTGATTTGGATACAGTTAAAAATTGACTGAATTGCCCCCTAAATTTCCTCAAACATGGTTTCTCCTTGGAGTTATTTCTATTTTGTGTTGTTATGCAAACATATTTTTATTTAATATTGAAGTCTGTATTTAAACTGCTGTAAAATCATGTATTTTATACCATAAATAACCCAGTACCTGGGTTTCCTCTGCTCTCTGACTAGTCTATTTGTTAGGCTGAGTTTTCTGTACTTTGCTCTATGACTCTGGGGCTGGGACACTGTAACCATAGTTCTGACTCACTGGTTAAGTTTCGTTAAGTTAATAGGAGCTAAAGGAAGAGCGCAAGTACAAAATAGATGGAAGGGATATTGATAGTATCTTTATATTAATACCAGACAAAATATAACTTGATAGGAAAAACATTAGTAAAAATTTCAAAAGTCATTATCTATTGATTAAAGTTTCAGTTCTCAGGGAAATATAATGCAACTATTAACCTATCTTCAAAATATATCAAGCACAAATTGCCTGAATTAATGAATTCAGCATTGCGGTAAGATCTTTGAATGCACCCTTCCTAGTTATTGAAAAGACTGAAAGCCGAGTGCAAGTAAAGCTATAGAAGGCCTGAACAATACATTAATACACTTGACCTAATGGACATTTATTTAGAAACTGCTTCCCCAACAATTAGAGAATATAAAGGGTCTTTAAAAGTTCATTTAAAATGTGCATTATGAAAAAGCTATCCATGGATTTCAAAATTGTTTGGCAAAACTTAATGTATCTTTAATTATGTTTTTCCACAAACATTTTGAATTACCCTGTATGTATTCTTTCTGATTTCATGCTTAACTATTAGAAAAATTGACTGCCAATACTGTTATGGAGGCCATAATAAAGTCTCTATAAATTTTAAATATAAATAAAATAATCCATATCTTCTTATCACAAGACAGTTAAAAAGGCAAAGAAATAAGCAAACATAAACACTTTAAATGTGCATTACCAAACAGAGCACCTGATATCCCCAGTGGGGCATGAGCTCAGAGACAAAAATAACTAGACACCTGAGAGTCACAGCTACATCAAAAGGAAGGCAACAAACTGAAGAAATAGACCCCCAACTGAAACACCAATATTGGAACAGCTGAGTCAATGTTGTCTTTTTATTTAAAAAAATGAAAAGTATAATTAATCAGATATGTCACACAAAATAGTAACTGGAAATGATAGAAAACTATTATATTTGATCATTATTATAACTGAAATAAAAATTATAATAGATGGGATAAACAGAAGGATTGATTCAGCTGAAAAAAAGAAGGAATTGGGGCTGGTGCCACGGCTCAGTAGGCTAATCCTCTGCCTGTGGCGCTGGCACACCAGGTTCTAGTCCCGGTCAGGGCGCCGGATTCTGTCCCGGTTGCCCCTCTTCCAGTCCAGCTCTCTGCTGTGGCC
Source organism: Oryctolagus cuniculus (assembly GCF_051225735.1). Lineage (NCBI taxonomy): Eukaryota > Metazoa > Chordata > Mammalia > Lagomorpha > Leporidae > Oryctolagus > Oryctolagus cuniculus. The sequence continues at coordinate 177,856,749 of NC_142868.1, read as the reverse complement.
CGGGGAAGGTAGTGGAGGATGGCCTAAGTCCTTGGGCCCTGCACCCCAGGGGAGACCAGGAGAAGCACCTGAAGCACTTGGCTCCTGGCTTCGGATCAGCGCGATGCGCCCACCACAGCATACCAGCCACAGCGGCCATTGGAGGGTGAACCAACAGAAAAAGGGAAGACCTTTTTCTCTGTCTCTCTCTCTCTCACTGTCCACACTGCCTGTCAAAAAAAAAAAAAAAAAAAAAAAGGAATTGGTAAGTTTAAAAATTAGACTGAGAAAAATCAAGGAGAAAAGAGAGAAGACTTTTCAAAAATACTAAGAAATGCTAGAGCTCTTTTAGCATTTGTCTTCCAGTTTTCATGTTGCAGCTGGAAAATCCCCATGGAAACAAACAAATAAACAAACAAAAAAACCAAAACCATTGAGAGATATGGAAGATAGTAGTAAAAGTGTCAATATTTGGGAAATATGAGGCCCGGAAGAAAAGAAAAAAACATAATGAGGAAATATTCGAAGAAATAATAAAGATAAATTGCCTTTAATGACGGAAGATAAACAAGACTGAAAGGGCTCAAAGAGTACCAAACAATAAAGTGGAACATAAGAATATTAAAATGGGGAGAAATAGATCAGCTAATATTTGTCATTGGAGATTTTAATATATTCCTTCCAAAAAGCAATAAATCAAGTAGACAAAAAGGCAAAGATATGGAAGACTTAAAAAAATTAATAAAATTGAGCTATCAACAGATGACTCAATGACTCTCTGACCCAACCCTGATTTACCCAGAACAGTAGTGGTTAATGCCTGTTGTCCTGGCTAATTATTAGTGTCCCCCTTGCTCTTAAGTGTGTCATGGTTTGAACAATAAAATATATGACCAGCTAACCATTTGGTATATTTAGAACTGTACACTCAACAAGACAGAATAGGCTCCCTTTTTTTTTAGCATACATAGAACATTTACAAAAAGAGATCTAATATTAGGCCAGAAAGGAAACCTTAATAAATCCATTAATTAAGGCTCCTTTCACCCTGGAAATATTTATTGAGCACCTACTGTGTGGCTTGGTATTTCTCACTACAGAAAAGGTACTAGCTGGCACAAATTCTGTTGCAATCATTCAGTTGTTGCTTAACAGAGTCATAGCACAACACCAGAGCTTGATGGTCTCTCAAAATGACTGCCTGAAAGTCTTGCAGTGTACAACCTACTTGCCATAAGCAACAACCTTGGCTACAACAGTGAACAAAACAGCAAAACTCATATCCTTGTGGAGCTCCTACTTTAATGTACAACACAGAAAATGAAACTATCTTGGAGGTTCCAGTCTAAGACCTGGTGGCCTCATTAGTTTGGGCTCTGATGAGGGCAGTGGATGGCAGAAAGGATCACACTGTAGGCCAGGAAGCAAAGAGAGTGGCCAATCCTGGCTCAGCCTTTTAAAACAAGGTTTTCATGAAAATTACCTTCCAAGGGCATGCCCCCAGTGACCAAAGGACCTCCCACAGGCCTCCCTCCTGAACACCGTAAGTACTTTATGTTTCCACTCTCTTAGTAGCATTAATTTGTGACCTTGGGGTTTAAACATATGCATGAGTCTGGGGGTCAGTTATTCAAATCACAGCAGGTGCTAAAGGAGATGATAAGTGATATGAACAAGAATAAAGCAGATCATGGAGACAGCAGCATCAAACATCACAGTTGAAGAAGTGGAGGGTCCTTTTAAGTAGAGCAGTCAGGAAGGGTCTGCCAAGAAGGTGACATCTGAACAAAGAAGTAAGTGAGCCATGTGGACATCTGGGGGAAGGGCATACCATGCAGAGGACACAGTGACTGCAAAGTTTTGGAACTGGGCCTCTGTGTGGTAGAAAGAGCAAAGAAGCCAGTTTACAGAGGAAGAGGGAGAGCAATAGGTGGTGACATTGGAAGGTGAGACAGGCCTGGTAGTGTTGAGCTCCACGGGCCACTGTAAGGACACTGGCTTTTTCAACAAAGGGGACTCAGGTCTCTAGAAAGTTTTGACTAGAGAAATGACATCATTTTGGAAGGATGGCTTTGGCTGCTGTGTCAAGAATGGACTGTAGGGAAACAAGGTTGCCCAATGAGAACATGGCAGGGTTGCTGCTGCAATAATCTAGATGAAGGAGGGCCTGTTCTGTGGTGCAGAGGGTTAAGCTGCAGCCTGTGAGGCCAGCATCCCATGTCAGAATGCCGGTCTGAGTCCTTGCTACTCTTCTTCGGAAACAGCTTCTTTCAATGCTCCTGGGAAGTCAGTAGAAGATGGCCCAAGTACGTGGGCCCTTGTTATCTATGCGGGAGGTCAGGATGGAAGTCCTGGTTTATGGTTTTGGTCTTGCCCAGACCTGGCCATTGTGGCCATTTGGAGATTGGACCAGCAGATGGAAGATCAATCTGCCTCTCTATTGCTCTGCCTTTCAAATAAAAAATAAGTGAATAAATCCTTAAAAACATAATAATCTAGATGGAGGTTTAGGTCAGAGTAGAGATGTAAAAATATATTAAGGTTCTGAATATATTTTGAAAATAGAGCCAGCATAACCTCCTAGCATTGAATGTGGAATGTGAGAGACAAGGAAAAAAAATCAAAGGTGACCCATGTACCACAGATTTTTTTTATCTGTGAGCTGAAAGATTGAAGTTGTTATTAAACATACAGACTGCTTTATGAAAGTAAAGAAGGCATTCAGGCTGGAGAATTGTTAGGGACAGATTAAAGTACAAATAAATGCCTATTAGGCAGCCACATAGAGATGTTTTTGGCAGCAATTTAATATACAAACATATAGATCGGAGGGAGGTTTAGGCTGGAGCTGAAACCTTTGAAAAGCACCAGGATATGGGTAGTGTCTTAATACATGGGACAGGAAGGCGAGAAGTCCCAGGACGGAGCCCTGCCAGGGCTGCTCCTGTGCCAAGAGGTTGAAGAGAGGACATTTAGGGACAGGCAGTAGGGATGGAAGTTGGAACTCAGAAAAGAAGTGTGGGGTTGAACAGACAAAGCTCAGAGAATCAGGGGAGAAATAAGCATCCAGAGTTTACAGGATGCAGCAGCAGAAAGCAGGAAGCTGCAAGGAGACAGAAGCTGTGGAGATCAGGGAGTGCCCTGGAGTATCTATCAGAGCACTGATCAGTGCATGCAAGGTACTCGCGGGCCGTGGAGAGGACCAGAGGGGTACCCAGCACTCACACAGAGCCAGAAGTGTCTGCTCCCACTGGCCAGTGAGCAAACTCCTGACTCACAGAGCTTTGGGTGGAGCTCTCCAGAGTAGCTTGCCTCTGGCAGTGAGGAAAAACTACTTCTGGATTAAACTTGGCCCTGAAACCACCTCACAAATGTCAGTCTTGGTTGTAGACGATGACTGGGGCAGGGAGAGACAGGCATTTGGCACAGGTGCTAGGCCATTACCTGGGACGCCATCCCGTATCAGAGTGCTTGGGTTTGAGTCCAGGCTCTGCTCACAATTCCAGCTGTCTGCTGATGTGCATCCCAGGAGGCAGCAGGTGATGGCTCGAGTATTTGGGTGCCTGATACACACGTAGGAGACCTGGAGTGAATTCCTAGCTCTTGGCTTTGGCCTGACCCAGCCCCTGCTGTTGCAGGTATTTGAGAAGTGAGCCAGCAGAGGGCAGATATCTCTCTCTCTCTCCCTGTCTCCCTCTCTCCCTCCCTCCTTCAGCCTTTGAAATAAATACATAAATAAAAGAAGTGATGACTAACTTCCAGACCAGACTAAGTAGACACCTCCCTGTAAGAGCAGAGCCCAAGGAGCTGCTCTGGCTGACATCCTGACCCTGTCACACCTTCAGTTAGGTTCAAGTCATTTCCTACAGGAGACATTCTCAGTTCCCCATTCTCAAAGAGCAGAGCAGAGACAGCTACTGACAACTACTGCAGAGATTCTTTCCTTGCAACAAGGCCTCACGCGAGGAAGTGTGGCCTGGGAGTTTAGGACAAAGTGAGAGATCTGTGTTTATAGCTCAAATTATTAAACAGCAGCTACCAACTTTGATTCCATAATGCTTGGATCCTAAAATACAAATGACTCTACCTTATTTCAATGTATGAAGTGCTCAGGGTAGTCCAGGAATCCATGACTTCTCTTCCAAAACGTAAGACTTTGTGACAATGGACATCTTTTCTCCCTAGGTGTGGACATATACTCTTAAATTCAACAAGACTACACTAGGGCAAAAATGATAGCTGTGTGGTTGGTTTTTTTTTTTTTTCCTAGAACCAAAGATCCATAGACAAGCAACAATTTAAAGGCAAATCAAATGTGCGGTAGACGCTGTCAATACCCTGCTCCTTGGCGACCTCCCCTCTACCTGCAAAGACTGCAAATACTTGTACAGACCCTGCAAACACTCTGTCTACACGCCAAAGTCTGCCAGTACGTGGCTTCTGCCCAAAGCTAATGCCCTCCCCCGCCAGGAAAGCCAGCACTGCTTCAAGGGCAGTCCCTCTGAAGGAGCCCTCACCCAATACCAGGCAGTGAGTGGCGGAAAAACACCCTCCTTCCTCGGCTCTGGATAGATGCGCTCTGGGGTGCATCCACACGGTCCCCTAGAGTCCCCATGCAAGACTGGGCTCCAGTCGCCCATGGTGGCAATGTGCCTCATCATTCACTTTGGATCACTGTCCTTCCACTCCTGTTTCACCTCCCCACTCTTCTACAAGCATCTTCTAGAGTCACTCTACACATAAAGTGCTCGCACTCAACTTCCTGTCTCAGAGTCTACTTCTGCAAACACACAAACCCAGCCAACAGGTACACTGCAAAGATGCATGTGCATGGACATTAAAACCAGACAGGCTCTCAGAGGCCAGATAGTTCCCCTCCAACACATTACAGATAAAGGGAGGGAGATCCGGAGAGCACAGGGTCAAAGGCAGAGATGATGCCAGAAATCAAAGCTGACAACAATAAGGACAGTGAGAAGCCCGAAGGGCTTGCGGCTTGCTAAGGCTGGGAGTCTGCTGATGCTGATTGCGCTTGTGTTGGAGTGTGTATATAAATACACAGGTAATTGTGTAATTATAGGCTCAGTAAATATAGTTGGTGAATTAGTTGTTCTCATTTTGATGATTGCAATCCATTTCTGAACCAAACTGTGGCTTAAGAAATTCCCAGCTCATGTTTAAAGAGAGAAATGAACAGGAGAGAGTTTATGGTTTATTCAGAGGATGGTGGGGCCTTCCAGAATAGGGCTGGAGGGACTCACTCATCTCCACCCTCCTCTGGGCCCCTCTTTCTAGTTCATCCTGCAGGGCTCGGGTCTGTGCATCCTTGCGTGCCGCTGTGGTGCTACTACACACTGCAGGAGGAGCCTACACAGCTGCCTGCCTGAGCTCAGTAGTAGAACCCAGTGCTGTTAGAGGCTGCATGGAGTAAGTAAAAAGCAAACCTGGGTTCAGCCCACAGTTGCCACACACTGGCAGGCAAGTTACCTTGCTGGAAAATGAGACAAAACCTGACCACCTCTTCTGGTTTGCAGCCACGACTCTGAGTCCTGGGAGAGCAGAGTGCATCTGGCTCTCTCCTTCCTTATAGCCCTGCGCCTGGCTGGTGCTGGACTCACAGTAACTCAGCACACACTGATGGACAAGAGGCCTCACATGGTAGACATAAGAGAACTTTCTTCAATCAGCAAGGAAGACCCAGCCTGTGTCTTTTCTGAGGCCTCTTCCACCCTTTCCCCGACTCTAGTCTTTCTCCAGCATGGCCCCTAAAGCCAACCCATCCTTCAACCTAAAAGTTTCCCCAGGCCTCCTCAGCCAGTTAAATTCTCAAATATAGTCAACCAACCTACAGCCAAGAATGACTGTGGCGGGGCCAGTGCTGTGGCACTGAGGGCTAAACTGCCACACGGGACAGTGGCATCTCATATTGGAGTGCTGGCTTGCATCCGGGCTGTTCTTCTAATTCAGCTCCCCATCAGCATACCTGGGAAAACAGCATACGATGGCCCAGTACTTGGCTCCCTACCACTCACACAGAATATCAGGACAGAGTTCCTGGCCCCTGGCTTCCTGGCTGTTGCAGGCATTTGGGGAATGAATCAACAGATGGAAGATCTCTCTCTCGCTCGCTCGCTCGCTCGCTGACCACCCCCCCGTGTGTGTGTGTGTGTGTGTGTGTGTGTGTATCACTCTGCCTTTCAAATAATTAAATATTAAAGGGGGAGGGGAAGAGTCCCAAGTCCCCTAGCACAGCCCAGATCTGCTAACCCCCAGTCCCCATCTTCCACCACCTCTAAGCTCCCAGGGTTTCCCAGGGCCACCTCAGCACAGAAGCCTCCCCTGGTGGGAACATCTAGCAGGTCTCCTTCGGGACCCCGCCCTTTGAGACTTCCCCATTCAGCCCAGCAGCTCAGTCCAGGACCCAAATCTCCAGAGATAAGCCCCGCTTCACCCCCTTACCAGCGCTGGACAAAGAATCCAGAGCTGATGGGCAGCAGCTGGGTATCCACCCCTCGCCTTAAAACTGGTATCAGAGGGTAAGCCAGGGGAAAGCAGGATGGACTCCATAGGGTACCACCCTTGCTAACACTAACTAGGCCAATGGGACACAGGGAAAAAAACAAGAACCAAAAACCACGCGGCAGATCTGAGATGAAAACCTGACTCGGCCACCTAACACTCACTGTCTGTGAGTTGCACTGCTTAATGTCTCCCAGCTTCCATCTCCTGGCCCGTGCAGGGAAGATCAGAGTATCATGTGCATGGGGAACGGGGAGGGTCCAAAGGACGGCCTGAGTGCCCAGCTCGGTGCTGGCATGTGACACCTCAGCATCGGTTCCCTTCCCGGCCTCCCTCCCCTCCCTGCAGCCACGACCCCCAGACCACACAGGAGCATCGCAAGTGCGCCCTAGGAAACGAACATTCCCCAGGCATTTCCCCCTCACCCGGCAATTCCTATAACCAGCCTTGGTCCACCGCCTCTTTCCAGGGACTCAGAGTTGCCAGGTGGTCTTTCCACGGTCACAGATCCTGAGAGGCTCAGCTGAGACTCAGCCCTAATTCTCTGGAATCCAGTCTATGTGTTTATGCTTTTCACAGCACTGTCTTTCCAAAGGATGCAAATGGGTCACAGTCACAAACTGGTTACAACTATGACACAACAGCCAGAAAGTCGTCATCAGGAAGGGCAGTCTAAGGGGGGGACATCATCCAATTTTGGCACCTCTATCTGTGAGTTTCCTTCCCTCAGCTGTGCTTCCCTCTCTGTCCATAAGGTGGCGATATTCAACACCAAGTGTGAGCAACTGTCCGTGGGGATGCCTGAGCTCAACTTCGCAACCTCATTTGAGAAGCTGCAAGCAAGAATGCTCATTAACATGTAAGTAAGCAAGTGAGAAACAACACAAGCCTCCCAACAGATGCTCCACCCCTCCTTTCACTTCCTGAGGACAAAAAAGGCACATGCTCAATAAATTAAAGTTGTGGAGCAGCGGGTTAAGCCGCTACCTGCAAGGCCAGCATCCCAAATGAGTGCTGGTTTGAGTCCAGATGCTCCACTTCCCATCCAGCTCCCTGCTAGTGCTCCAAAAGTCTGGGCCTTTGCCACACACATGGGAGATCCGGATGGAGTTTCTGGTTCCTGGCTTTGGCCTGGTCCAGCTTGGCTGTTACAGCCATTTGAGGAGTGAACCAGCAGATGAAAGATCTCTTTCTGTCTCTCCTCCTCTCCCTGTCACTCTGCTTGGGGGCTAGTCTGATGCTTTGTTCCACTACCAAGTCAAGTCAGAAAAACAACAAGAAAAAGAACAATGAAAATTGGATACAACGGAAAGACAGGTAAAAGAAGAGGCCAATTAACAAGGAACAAGGGGCCGGCACTGTGGCGCAGTGGGTTAATGCCCTGGCCTGAAGTGCCAGCATCCCATATGGGTGCCGGTTCGAGACCCAGCTGCTCCACTACCAATTCATTTCTCTGCTATGGCCTGGGAAAGCAGTAGAAGATGGCCCAAGTCCTTGGGCCCCTGTGCCCATGTGGGAGACCCGGAGGAAGTTCCTGGCTCCTGGTTTTGATCAGTGCAGCTCCGGCTGTTGCAGCCAATTGGGGGAGTGAACCATCAGATGGAGGACCTCTCTCTCTCTCTCTCTTTCTCTGCCTCTCTGCCTCTCTTCTCTCTGTTTAACTCTGACTTACAAATAAATAAATCTTTAAAAAAAAAAAAAAAAAAAAAAACAAGGAATAAGGCCATGGTTAATGACAGCAGAGAGAGGAGAGGCTGTTCTGAGTCAGAGGGCTTATGTTCCCAGCTCCTAGGGGTCCCAACGCCCAGACCAGAGCCTTGGGAAGACAGAGTTAGAGACAGTTGCTTGGCCAGGGCCCCAAGGCCCCATAGCAGTCAGAGCAGAGCCATCTTTGGGGCTGAATTTCCTTTGAGCCACCCAGCACCACAGGGACACCAAATCCGCAATTAACTACAAGACTCCAGGATCAAAGCCCTACAGATTGCTTGAGGGATGACCAATACCAGGACTGCTTTTTTTCCCATCAGTACAGTTAAAACTCCTGACATCACAATAAACCTGAGAAGCTACCAGAAGCTTAGGGAGAGGAGGCTGACAGCCCAGGGGCCTAGAGACCCAAGGGCTACCCAGTGGGCAGGTCTCTGGGCTTTCCTGTGTGCCTCAAGACTGAGTACAGGAGATACTGCACTCTGAAAATAAGACTAGATCTTCCAAAAACCCCCAAGAAAAGTCTGTTCCTTCTGCAAAGGTCCAGGAAAGAGCAGCAAGATGTAAAACTGAGACAATAACCATATCAAGTACCATGGAACAAGCCACAGCCCCTCCCCGGCCCTCACCAGCAAAGGCATGTGGGGAGCCTGGGCGTTCTCCTTGCAAGGTCAAATCCATCAGGTTGTGCTGAGATAATGACCCATGCATGCCCTGCCTCCCCCTTCCCAACGTGTGGCGTTAGAGAGGGCTTGTTGGGAGCTAGGATTTTCACTCTTGCTGAGCAGTCCACATGAAGAAATTGGAGAAGCCACCTGGGGTTCCTGGACTTGTACCCCCATGGGTGGTAACAGGGTGTCAAAGGACCCGGGGAGGCCTCGTAGAGAACTGGCACTTCCACCCATCCATGCCTCCATGGCCAATGAGGCTATATGTGGCATTGACAGCCACCACTGCCCAGGGGGCAGCAAGGAGTCCCCATCCTCCACAGGTCGCCTCCGAGGCCAGGAGAGAGGAGACCTGCCAATCATCTGGAGTTTTAGAACACTCAAATTGTTCTGGTTTCATCTGAAGGTGATTCCTCCTACCAAGAACCAGTGCGAGCTCGACATGAATGAGAGAAACACAATCAACAGATGCTGACACCAAGCCAGCCCAGTGCCCACCCAGGGCAGAGCTGACAGCTGTCATTATAGAAGTTATTCAGCGGAGGCGCTGGGTCTTACAGTCACACCAGGTTGAATGCCCACATCCCACATTGGAGTGCCTGAGTGATTCCCCCACCCTGGCTCTGGATGGATTCCAGATTCCACGTGGACACAAAGATCAGCATTGACGGCTCAAGTAGTTGCGGCCCTGACACCCACATGGGAGGTGTGGATTCCAGCTTCAGCCCCTCAGCCATTACAGGCATTAAAGAAGTACACCAGCACGTCCTCTCTCTCTATCTCTCTTCCTCAAATAAACAAAATTTTAAAGTAAATAAATAAAAATACAACAAGAAATTTTGAGCAGGCTTAAATGAATAAATACAAAGACCCAGCAAAGATATAAATGCGAGAGAGTAAAAGGAGTAAAAGGAGTTAAGCTTTCTATATTTCATATGAACTAGTAACACACTGACAATAGAGGGTGATAAATTCTGTATAAATCATATAATACCTACAGCAACCCCTATAAAAACTAACAAAAGATATACTTGCAAAAATAATACATATAAAACAAAATGGAATTCTAAAAATGTTCAAGAAACTCACAGGAAGAGAGTGAGAAGAAAACCAGGGGCAAGCATTTGATGCAGTGGTTATGAGGCTGCCTGGGATGCCTGCACCCATACCAGAGGGCCTGGGTTTGAGTCCCTGCTCGGCTACTGACTCCAGCATCCTGCTAGTGCAGATCCTGGGAGGCAGCAGGTGGCAGCGAATACTCGGGTCTCTGCTGCCCATGTGGGAGACCTGGAATCTGTTCCTTAATCCCAACATTTAGGGAGTGAACTGGCAGATAAAGAGCTCTCTCGCTCACTCTCTCTCTCTCTCTCTCTCTTTGCCTCTCAGGTAAATAAAAGAAAATATTTTTTAAAATTTTAGAGAAAAAATGGTAAACATCAATAGGTGAATGATTTTTAAGAAACCCCAAAATAAATAAAACAAAGAGAATTTTTTAATGTAGATTTAAGCTCTGTCATAATTACAATAAATACAAATAGATTACATATGCAGAAACTAAAAGAGACTGGGAGATGTGGGTCAAAATGTCTAAAGTTACAGTTAGGAGGAATAAATGAGAAGTATTTAAGGTGATTAAAAGTTAGTTTGAGTCAACTGTTGCACACTGTATACATATATTCATAACTATATATGATTGGGGCCGGCACTGTGGCATAGCAGGTAAAAGCCACCACCTGCAGTGCCAGTATCCCAAATGGGCACCAGTTCAAGTTCCGGCTGCTCCACTTCTGATCCAGCTCTCTGCTATGACCTGGGAAAGCAGCAGAAGATGGCCCAAGTCCTTGGGCCCCTGCACCCATGTGGGAGACCCAGAAGTAGTTCCTGGTTCCTGGCTTTGGACTGGCAAAATTCTGGCCATTGCTGCCATTTGGGGAGTGAACCAATGAATGGAAGAACTCTTTCTCTGCCTCTCTATAACTTTGCCTTTTTAAAGTGAGCTGTGTTTCTCAGCTTCAAACTCACCTTTCTCTTCTTTGCTTTGGGATGCCAGGGCTGGGACTCCACCTCGCCATTAGGCTAGGGTAATAGAGGGCTCTGTTGGAGAGGAGGGGGCCTGCTCTTTTCTTGGGAACACATAACAGGACAGGCTTCATCCTGGGGTAAAATGCAAACCTCAACAAACTTACAAGAATTGAAATCATACAGTTTTATTCTCAGGCCACAGTGGAATTTTCCACATATGAAGAATTTGCTAATAGAAAAAAATTTTCTGCTTCAGAGTGTATTAAACACATTTTTCTTCTTGAAGGAAGTCTATATGTGCCAGTCAGTGGGCTGTGTCTCTCAGCTTCAAACTCAGCTTTCTCTTCTTGCTTTGGGATGCCAGAGTGGAACTCTACCTCGCCATTAGGCTCGGGTAATAGAGGGCTCTGGAGGAGGGAGGGGCCCGCTCTTTCCTGCCAGCCTGTTTCTGTGAGTACCTACACCCAGATGTGCTACCTGCACACATCACAGCTGAACCCACCTGCAGCTGCTCCTGGGGTTGGAGACCCAGTCTCACACCAGCTGGCAGCACTCAGATCTGGAGTGCTGGTCCCAGGTCCGCGAGGCCCCTCTCCCAACTCTCCCAGCTCAGGGACAGCATTATCGATGGAGCAGCGCACCCTCCTCCCAGCCGCCAGCTCCCGCCTCCTGCTGCTGTCCCCAGAGTGGCCGTGCTTCTAGCAGCCGCCACTTCTGTGCTTTCCCCAGAGCCCCTTTTCTGCTTTTTCTGTCCTTTAACATCCAGGAAACAATTCTGTGTTAAATGTTTTCCCCCAGCGACTTCTGTCTCCTGAGTAACTGAATTGGTAAGATCCAAACTGGATGCCCCAGACGGCCTTCCCTTATGCCAGCTCCCTGCACCCAGTACTACTTTCCACGTGTGGCCGTCACCAACATAACTGAGTCCCATCAGGATCTGGGTGGCACCTTTAAGACACCATGAGGGAGAGCTGGCGCTATGGTAAAGCCGCCACCTGCAATGCCGGCATCCCACACGGGTGCTAGTTTGAGTCCTGGCTGTTCCATTTCTGATCCAGCTCTCTGCTATGGCCTGGGGAAGCAGAAGATGGCCCAAGTGCTTGGGCTCCTGCACCCACGTGGGAGACCGACCCAGAAAAATCTCCTGGCTCCTGGTTTCAAATGTTGCAGTCACCTGGGGAGTAAACTAGCAAATGGGAGATCTCACTCTCTCTGTTAACTCCGTCTGTCAAATAAATAAATAAATAAATCTTTTTAAAGAATAACAAAGACACCATGAGCTGAGAGATACCTCACATGCAGTCAGGCCACAGAAAACTCACTTGAGTGTGGGAGAGGGAGGTGGCCCAGACATGGCACTTGGTTCTGTGCTCCTAGGGTCCCTCCTGCTGCCCTGGCTCTATGTTGCTGGCCTCTTTATCAGACTCCTCATGGATGACCTCCTCCTCCGGCCCCTGCTCCCAAGCCTGACCTTTCCTCCACAGTGGGCTGCTGCTGCCTTGCACTGGGGTCACGTGTGCCATGAACCTGGTGTCAGAGCAGGAGCAGTACACACATTAAGCAAGAAGCAGTCCCCTGCTGGCTTCCTTCCCTACCCACACACGCTGTGATGGACAGCAGGGCTGCTAACCCATCTGTCCAACTCCCCACCTTCCTGGCACCAGTGGGATTGAACCTCGCAATCCCCTCAGTGTGGTTGGAGACAATGGGTGTCACCTCCAAGAGGGCTCAGTGAAGCCTTGGTGCCTAATGTTTCTCTTCCCACCTGCCTGCTGGGCCAGCTTGTCCATGAGGACCCAGAGCATGATGCTGCAGCCGCCTTGTACATGAGTGAGAGGACTCGGAAAGGGGACACGGTGCCACCTTGTCTGTGGGTGACGTGGAAAGGTGACACCATCGCCACCTTGTCCATGAGTGAGGTGGGACACTGAGGCTCTGCCTACCTCGATTGTGAGTGACAGGAGACAGTGACGGTGCATTCACCTTGTTTATGAGTGACGTGGGATAGCAACACTGCATCTGCCTTGTTCCAAGCGACATGGGACAGCAACCCTCCAGCTGCCTTGCCTGTGACTGCCGTGGGTTGGAAGCTGCCAGCAACCTCAGTGGACAGCGGCCCAGGCAAGAACTACATCCCTAGACCTCTGCTTGGCTGTGTGACCACTCTCCACCCAGCCCATCCCGGCTGCTACTTTCAGTGGCTAGGAGGGATCCTGTCTCATTGGCAGTTTAGGGTGTGATGGTTTCGGTTAGAGTCAGCACCGAGCATGAATCAGGTGATGGGGAGGCAGTGCTCAGGCACTGGCACAGTGTAACAACACCTCTGGGAAGCCGGCACTGCCCTGTGGACTGGGTGAATGGTCCTGCAGGGGTCAGTAAGGAGGTTTCTCAGAACCTGGGCAGAGTGATAAACCACCCCCGGGGGAGTAAATGTATGAACCAGCACCAAGCTCTCACCTTAGAAGACAGAATGGTTCCTGAAAAAGAAAAACCCCCACTACATTTTATTCTGTTAAAATCTACTCTTACTTATTTATCTTTATTTCAACAGAGATAGAGAAATACATCTTCCGTCCACTGGTCCACTCCTCAAATGCCTACAACAGCTGGGGCTGAAGCCAGGAACTTAGAACCCAATCCTGGCCTCCTCTATGTTCAGCAAAGAACAAAGTACTCAAGCCATCCTCTGTTGTCCCCCAGGGTGCCATCAGCAGGAAGCTGGAAGTGGAAGTGGAGCTGGGACTCAAATCCAAGAACTCTGATACAGGATATGGACCTCCCAAGCAGCATCTTAACTGCTATGTCCATTTTAGTATTTTGTTGTTGTTGTTCTAGTACTATTGGTTGAACTCTGTAATTAACAAACAATTATTCTTAGGTATTTAAATTTTAGCTGAAAAGTGATCCCTGTTAAATATAAGAGTGGGAATAAGAAAGGGAGGAGATGTACAATTTGGGACATGCTCAATCGGACTTGCCCCAAATGGTGGAGTTAGAAACGTGCCAGGGGATTCCAATACAATCCCATCAAGGTGGCATGTACCAATGCCATCTCACTAGTCCAAGTGATCAACTTCAGTTCACAATTGATCACACTGATGGGTCTAAGAGTCAAAGGGATCACACAAACAAGACTAGTGTCTGCTAATACTAACTGATAGAATCAAAAAGGGAGAGAACAATCCATCATGGGAAGTGGGATACACAGCAGACTCATAGAATGGCAGATGTCCTAAATAGCACTCTGGCCTCAGAATCAGCCCTTAAGGCATTCAGATCTGGCTGAAAAGCCCATGAGAGTATTTTAGGCATGGAAAGCCAAGACACTATGGAAAAAAAAAAAAAAAAAAAAGAAGAAGAAGACCTAAATGAAAGATCTCTGCAAGTGAGATCCCAGTGGAAAGAATGGGGCCATCAAAGAAGGAGGTACCTTTCTCTGAAGGGAGGAGAGAATTTCCACTTTGACTATGACCCTGTCGGAATAAGATCAAAGGTGGTGAACTCAAAAGGCTTTCATAGCCTTGGCAACTCATGACTAGAGCCTAGGGAGATTACTGACGCCATAAACAAGAGTGTCAAATTGTTAAGTCAACAACAGGAGTCACTGTGTACCTACTTCTCATGTGGGATCTGTCCTTAGTGTGTTGTCCAATGTGAAGTAATGCTATAACTAGTACTGAAACAGTATTTTACACTTTGTGTTTCTGTGTGGGTGCAAACTGATGAAATCTTTACCTAATATATACTAAATCGATCTTCTGTATATAAAGATAATTGAAAATGAATCTTGATGTGAACAGAATGGGAGAGGGAGTGGGAGATGTGAGGGGTGTGAGTGGGAGGAAAATTATGGGGGGGGAGCCATTGTAATCCATAAACTGTACTTTGGAAATTTATATTTACTAAATAAAAAAATAAAATAAAATACATGGAAAAAATGTAAACAAAGATGTAAATATTTTAAACAAGAAAAATGTTCCAAATGGACTAGCATGTGTGAACTTTCTAAACACAGCCAAACCAGAAAATGACAAGACAGGGGATTCAGCATGACCACAGCACAGATTGTGGTGTGGAAAAGGCCACAGAAAGGAAAGCTGGGTCAAGAAGTCTGGACTTCAGAGCAACACAGATTTACTTTGTAGAACAGTCCTCTGACAGCTGGGAGGAGAACTCATCAGAGTCGACCGCAGAGGAGACCCCAGACCCATTTAGGAGAGAGACGATGGTGGCCTCAACTCAAGTAGCAACAGTTGGATGGGAAGGGCTGACCTGTAAACCGTGGAGGTGGCAGACTTGGTGACTGACTGGCTGCAGGAGTGAGGGAGAAGGAAGAGCCAGGCATGATTCCTAGGTTCCTGTCTTGAGTGGCAGGTAGATGGTAATGTCAACTGCTGAAAGAGGGAACCAGGAAGAGGAGCAGAGCTCAAGAGCTGGGTCTGGGCCCACATAAGCACTTTCCTGGAGACAAGTGGCCCAGTTTTGAGAGAAACAGAACCCAGTTTGCTATGCTGTGCTTGTGGCTGTCTTAGCTCGGGCTCTGATAACAAAACACCCTAGGCTGGGTGGCTCCTGCCAAGGTGCTTACTTCCTCACAGCTCTGCAGGCCAGAGGTCTGCAATCAGGGTGTCATGTTGGTGGAATGAGAAGGCCATACCAAGATAGCTGCTGGCAACGGAGCCTGCCTGGCAACAGGCTGTGATTGGATAGCTTCAGAAACTGCCTGGCAACAGGCTGCGATTGGTTAGGGCATAGACCACCCCTTGACCAGATTGGCTGCCTCAGCTATATAAGCTGCTGCACCAACTGAAATAAACGAGTCTGCAGGCTGCTTGCCTCTGGCCTGCTTTCACCCAACTCCCGGGGTCTGTGTGGTGACTCCACACCTCTTGCCCCCACCATGCTCCTCCTCTCAGAACGAATCCACAGCAACATCACATGAGTGGGCTCTGGGGAGGACTTTCTTCCTGGCTAGCAGATGGCTGCCTTCAGGCTGTGTCCTCACTCCCATGGTGGGAGGAGGAGCAAAGCAGGAGGGGGGAAGAGGATCTCATAAGAGCACAGCCCTATGGGGTTAAGACCACACCTTCATGGTCTTAATTACCTTACTTAGTCCTAAAAGACTCCCTCTGAAGATACAGTCACACTGGGGGTTATGGTTTCAAGGTGGACTTGGGGGAGACCCAGTTCGCTGGCCAGCAGCAGTAGCATGGGTGGGTGAGGTATCTCAGACAAGAGTCACTAAGTGTCCCATTGAGCCAGCCAGCTCCATGTGTGAAGCCCATGATCTCCAAGTCGCTTTCTGACAATCTTGCTTCCTGTGGTCTCTAGGAAAAGAGTGTACTGCTCTGGTCAACACAGATGCTGAGTATACTTGGTGCACGTTAAATACCGTGGCCTAATCAGTGTGTGTCAGAAGATTCAAAACTGAGAAAAGCTGGTCCAGCAGGAGGTCCCCGTGAAGGACCAAGAGGTCTGAGAGCCAGGCTCTGGACCTTGGTGAAGTCACAGCAACACACACTCTTATACACACATCATCCTGACTGTGGTGCTGGCTACACACAGACACACACACACAAATCATCCTGTGTGGTGCTGGTTAACACACACACACACACACATCATCCTGACTGTGTGGTGCTGGCTACTCACACACACACACACACACACACATCATCCTGACCATGTTGTGCTGGTTACACACACATACACATATCATCCTGTGTGGTGCTGGTTATACACTCACACACACATCATCCTGACTACGTGGTGCTGGCTACCCACACACACACATCTTTCGGACTGTGTGGTGCTGGTTACACACACACACATACACATCTTCCAGACTGTGTGGTGTTGGTTACATACACACACACACACACACATCATCCTGTGTGGTGCTGGTTACATACACCACACACACACACACACATCATCCTGTGTGGTGCTGGTTACATACACGACACACACACACACACACACATCATCCTGACTGTGTGGTGGTTACACACACACACATCATCATCATCATCCTGACTGCAGGGTGCTAGTTACACACACACATAATCCTGTGTGGTGCTGGTTACACACACACACACACACACACACACGTCATCCTGACTGTGTGGTGCTGTTTACATACACACTCACACACACATACATGTCAACCTGACTGTGTGGTGCTGGTTACACACACACAATCATCCTGACTGTGTGGTGCTGGTTATTCACACACACACACTTACTTTAAAAGGTGCGTGGGAAAATGCAGTTAAAAGATAAGGCAGGTTTGGGCTCAGCACTCAAGATGGCACTTGGAACACCTGGATCCATACCAGAGCAGGTCTGGGTTTGAGCCCTGGCTTTAGCTCCAGATCCCTGCTCTCCGCTAATGTATAACCTGGGAAGCAGCAGGGGACGGTGCAGGTATTTGGGTCCTGGCTGCCCCCATGAGAAACCTGCATACAGTTCCCAGCTCCTGGCTTCAGCCTGGCTGTTTGGGCATTTGGGGAATGAATCAGAGAAAGCAAGATCTCTCTCTCTCTTTCTCTCTCCCTCTCTCTCTCCCTCATTCTATCTCTATCTTTCAAATAAATAAAAACAATTTGTACAAAGGTCAGTTTGTTTTGGCACAAAACATTTTCCTATTGCACACTTCCATGAACTTTTGAAGATCCCAGTATGTCAAAACATTAAATTCGGCACTCTATGTGCAATCTATTATGGCAGCTATTTTTTAGTGCCCCCTTGATCACTGCCACCGTTTGCCAAACAACGATCTAGGCAGAGATGCCACTTACAGGAGAGAACAAACCAACCGAACTGCAGGACACAATGTGCCCTGGTGAGAAAGAAAGTAGCAGCATTTGAAATACACATTAAAAGGGACAAACCCCCTGGGAGAGTGATCAACCAAACCTGAATGCAGAGACTGAGAATGGTCGTTCTTTGACAGGAAAGGCCATGAAAAGCAGGGTGCCATCCCTGCCTCCCAACCCCTGCCCCAAAATGGGACAGACACTATCCAGGATCCAACAAAGCCTCAGGTCATGTCCTTTGGTCTCACCCCTAAGCCATCCTGAGTGCCACTGTCAGAAGGATTTTTCTCAGGGAACGTTTCACTGTAAGGCCAGGACCCCCTCCCAACAGCCCTTCCAAGCCCCCGGCTCTCCTCCCAGCCTGGGGTGGGGGAGCACTGGCTTCCTTTCCACCCCCAGGCTGCCCTTCCCCCTCTTTCCCCAGCTTATCTTTGCATCCTCTGCAAATCCCTTCCCGGCTTCACCACTAGAGGATCATTTGTCTTTCCTTTCATTAAAAACCTATCTATAGAGACTATATTTCTGAACCCCAAATTGGGACATGTGGATGTGGTTTTGTGCTGTTGACAGATGTGAAAGACAGTCTGGGAAACGTTGCTTGGAAGCTCAGAAATTGCGCTTTGGAGGGTGTGTTGGGAGTGGGCGGGTCAGGGAACAAAGCATTGGAAATGGAGCCCGCAGAATAAAAGGCATCTTTGTCTAAGGAAGCCTGGGGTGGGGTCGCTCTGGATAGTTCTCCAGTTTGAAAAGCCCCTGGACCCCTGGGCCACACCGGGCGTCTGTCCAGCTCCACCCATCCCTGGGTGAACAGGATGGCTTGGGAAGCGGTCACCTTCAACAAGGTTAGGAAAGCAAACATAATAAGCACAACTTGCACGCCTCACTTATCTGGTACTAGTTGATGGTCACTGGGTCTTGGGGGGTGGGCAGGGCTTAAACAGAAGGTGACAGTTTCTCAGACTCGACTTTCTCCATGAAAAGCCCGGACAATGGGACTCCGTCACAAGCCCCTGGGGACTAGCCCAAGCTGGTGCTCTTCTCCTTCCCCAACGTCTCCCTGCTCCCCTGCCAGCTCCTGCCCAGCAGGGTTCTTTCCCCAGGATGTAAATTTAGCAACTGTGCTCTCTGCAGGTGGTGAGAGCCAGGGTCTTCGAGGGTCCTGTCTGCAAGCCTTGGCCAGCTGTGCCTGGTGACACACACCTCAAGGGACACCTCTGGCTTCACCGTGCTCACTCACCAGGGAGCCAAGGCGGTAATTAAACCCACTGGTCAGATGCTCCCTGCGTCTGGCTTCCCTCCCAACCCCACATCAATACAATCTATTCACAACAGACACACTGCTCACATCAGGGGGGAAAGCCGGGAGACCCAGTTTGCAGTCAAACCGCATGCCTTCTTTCCCACCCCAGACGCTAAATGTGAGAAGGGTTTTAAGCTGGATCTGACACTCTTCCACTTGCCATTTAGTACCTTTCATTCACAAGTGAATTTCACCTTCCACCGGCCCAAGGCTAGCACTGCTGAGAAAGGCCAGTTGAGTGACATTCACAGGGGAAGGGCTGCCATCTAGTGTCCAACAGGGGGAGTGCAAGCATGGAAAGAAAAGCGGCTACATCTGGGCAAGAACATTGTCCTTGACCAAATGAACTGCACCTGACTTTTGATTTCTGGGAATGTTGGTTGGACAGTTTGTCACACAAACAGACTTTTGGATACATGACACAGATAAATAAATGGTGTTTTGGTGATGAAACAGAAACCTTTCTCAACAACTCTCTCCCCTTGTAGGGTAACCAACTGTCTTGGTTTACCTTGGATTGGGGGGTTGCTTAGGATGGACCAATTTTCACTGTTAAAACCAGGAAAATCTCATGCTAACAGGGACAAGTGGGCCACCTTCTTTGGAGAGATTAAATGGCTCTGAGAGCAGAAACTGCAAGAAGAGACAGCGGGCTTCTGGCTGGGAGCAGAAGACCCTTAGCTTTAGAAAGAAGCATTTGCTTTTTTATTGGCGACGGGGTTCTGTGGTTGTCAGAGGGAGGAGGCCCAGCAGGAGAGCAGAGGGATTATTTGGGCCACCAGCCACAGAGATCCTGATCCAGAGAGCAGGCAGAGCTTAGGGCTCTCTCTGTGGCCCCCAGACGGGGAAAGGTCATGACAACCGTCTGTCTCCTACTGGAACAAAGGGCTCTGCGCCTGCTCTCACAGATGGGACCTTGCTGATGTGCACAGTGCACTGCTGGCCTAAGTCCCCAGTCTAGCCTGAGTGCCTCCAGGAGGGACATTTTAGCTACACTCAAGAAGTGAACCAGAACTGCTTGCTTCATAGACCAGCCGGGAAATCCCCTAGTGAACAAGTGGGTCTTAGGGTCAGCATGGGCCACCAGCTAGCCAGGTGACACTGAGCAAACAATGTACCTGTTCTAAAGCTCCCTGTCCTCCATGGGTTCTGTGCAGTGTGGCCGAGCCTGTGTGTGAAGCCTGCTTAGGCCGGCACCTAGCAAGGAACTCTGCCCCCTGTGGATGGAGAGAACTGGAAGCATACACAGTCCCGAAGCCAGACTCCTGTGGCCTCTTCAAACAGGCCCCAGAGTGAACCTGCTGGTCGTCCTGAAGTTTCCACCACCCACTCGACTTCTTTTCTTCCCATGTGGCGCTCATCACCACTCTGCCCCTGACTCCCAGGACTGGCTGCAGAGTGAGACTACAGGAACAATGGTGGGGATCCACAAGCTCACTCAGTTGAAGAGCTCAGAGACAGGCCGGACTCAGGCAAGCGCTTAGAAATGCTTCTGCCCTCCGTGCCGTCTCTCACCTTCACTTCCTCACTGCGAGCCCTGTTCTCTCAGCCACGGCTGCAGTCAAAGAAACAGGAGCTCAAGACATGGCCCAGAGTTCACCGGAAAACCTAAGCAATGCAGAAAAGCACCAAGGGCCTTTCTGGTTCACTCGCTTTTCCCCTCGACAGATGGACAACCCCTTTGCCAGGTTGCACAGGGCAGGAAGCATACCCCCTGCCCTCAGGCAGCCCACGGGCAACAGGGAAGCTGAACATTACGGAGGAATTACCCAGGATGCAAGAAGAGGACCTGCAGCGCTGGGGGCACATGGAACAGGGAGCCCATCGCCCAGGCAGGATCTGCACATGGAACAGGGAGTCCATCACCCAGGCAGGATCTGCACCGCGCAGCCGTCCTTACGCTGAGAAGTAAGGGATGGAGACGGGGATGGGTCCACCCACCGAGGGAGGACAGGGGAAGGCAGAGAGGACTCCCAGCCCCAGCAAGGAGGTGTGCACAGCCAATGCCGGGGACTAAAAGCAGCTGAAGACAGGGCCAGGGAAGTAGGGTGCAGGAGCTACAGGTCACAGTCCCTTGGCTGTCTTTGCAAGGACACTGAACTTCCGTCTGGGGAGGGAGGAGCCCCAGAAGAGCTGGGACAAGAGAGCATCAGACTGGAATTTGAATAGCCCACTGCTTCCATCCCAAAGGAGGGCGCTGAGCTGAACGGACACCCTCTCCAGGCCCTTCCTTCTCTAAATGCTTCTGAGAAGGTGTCAGGAGAGTAGAGCTACAGGTGTGACACGTGCTGTACAGGTGGGGAAATCTCACCCCAAAGATGACTGAGAGAACCGTCGGGCTAGCAGCATCTGTCTTCCCAGCGAGCCATCCCCGAGGGAAGGAGACTTGGGGTGGGCTCTGCCTCGGGCCCGGGGTGGTGGGGGGATGCAGGGAGCCAGCAGCAAGCCAGGCACTGTACCCACACAGGCCTCCGTTTTCCTTCTGTAGCTCAAAGTGCCGCTCTCTAAAGCGGGTCAACAGACCCAGCCTACTCCAAGGTACCTAAGGTATTCCTGAAACCCTCACTTTCTGGATCGGCAGATCTGCCCTGATTTAGCAAACATGGCCTTGACACTTTTTGGGAGTGGGTAGATGGGCTAGGGGGACAGAAAATTAGATAGAAATCAGAAACCTCTCCGCGGTCTGCACAGAGCTTCTAGTCTCATAAGGAAGGGGAAGAAATGAATTCAGCGGGGGGAAAGGATGGGGACCATATCTGTAGTTCTTGGTTGGGAAACAGCGGCTGGGAGTGCAGGCACCAACCGCTCAGGACTGGGATGGAGGCAGGGCCAGGGCTGGGGCGCCAGCACACACTGACTGTGGTTACGCAAGGACTTCTGCGGAACAGCCCGGGGCCTCGTGCCTGCTCCAGGAGAAGCCGAAAGTCATGGGCCAAATTCCTGGCTGACCCTACAAACACCCTAAGACAAATCATACAGACTTCCCTTCGACTCCTCCAACAAGCCGAGTCCCACTCCACAGCCTCTCCTATGAGAGTCCCTCTTGCTGTTGGGATATGCTGACCCCTCAATGACTACCAGCTTCCTCCTCCAGGTACAGCACTCCAGAAAAGGGGTCCACAAATCCCCTCCTTGAAATGACCCCATACCCACACACGGAGGTCATCACCTTCATCACCTTCACCACCATCAGAAACGACCTGCTGTGTTCCTTCTCCCCATCCCCCCACCCTAAGACTACCAACTCCAGAGGAGGAGGATCCTGTCTGCTTGTTCATGGTCACAGGCTGTCCGTGGGGAGGCTTGGTGTAAAATAGGTACTCAGCGGCTTCAGAGTGAATTCATAAAAGAGAGGTTTTATGGACAAGTCCTCTTCATGCAGACATGGGGGCTATACTCTGTAAGATAACCAAATTCCAAGGTGGCATAGTGGACAGAAGACCAGCTTGGAAAACACAAGATGTGAGTTTAAGTCCCAGGCGGACTTATTCCCAACTGTGTGGAGGTCAACGTGCTGAAAACTCTGAATCCCAGGCTGGTCCCAAGCCTGCAGAGAGAAGAACCCAAGCAAAGCCCCTGACAGTGTGGTCGGGGGGTCAGCGGACTCAGAGAGCGTGGAGGATGACTTCTGAAAGCTCCTGGAGGGGCATCCGGCTCTGCAGCTGAGGCGCGCTGCTTCGGACGCCACATCTCTTATCCAAGTGCCTCGTTCAAGTCCTGGCTACTCCACTTCCAATCCAGCTTCCTGCTAATGCACACCCTGGGGAGGCAGCAGAGGACAACTCAAGTACTTGGGCCCTGCCACCCACATGGGAGACCTGGATTGAGTGCCAGGCTCCTGGCACAGGCCCTGCTGCTGCAGGCATTTGGGGAGTGAATCAGCACACTGACAATCTCCCTCCACCTATCCCTCTGCCTCTGTGTGTGTGTGTGTGTGTCTGCTTTTCATGCAAAATGAAAATAAGCAAATAAATCATAAAATTTAAATTGAAAATATATTCTATAAAAAGTTTGAGGAAAAATGGAATTAAAACATGTTTATTTTGGTACAAAAAAAGAAACCTTGAAATTCATGCATACAAGGGATCTCCAAAAAGTTCATGGAAAACACATACTATTAAAAAGTGATGCATGGATTTCAAAATGTTTACAGCAAAATAAGTTATCTTTTAATCGCAGTTTCCGCAAACTTTTGGAAGTACCCTTACATGTTACGTGCTTTGTAAACTGCAAAGTACAAATGAATGTCTGACTGTAAGTTTACAGAAGGAATCACTACAATATTTACATATATAAGAACTTCCCTACAGCTGATTTAAAATAAGCTTTGACTTAGGAAAATAAAACTGACAGCATCGAGTCTTCAGCCATCTTCAGTGTATGAAGTGAGCCCTTGCTTCAAAGGAGGGCAGAGAATATGAAAATATGCCCCGCGTCTGTGCGCAGACTCTCGCTTTCCTCTCACACTGTGCCCACTGACAGCCGCCTTCAGTTCTGAACATTTTATTTTTGCCTGTTTACTTTCCTTTTTAAAAAGGCTCATTTCCTATTTGCAGATATACTAAATGTTCTTATATCATTTTAAGACAACGCTGCAAGGACAGGAGAAAACCAAATTACCTATAACACAGATAGCCTAAAGCTAACCAAAGTGTAGATTTAGAAAATGTTCTTCCAAATTCTTTTTAAGAGGGGACATTGCCTGTGACAGTCACATTTTACGGTGGCTCTGGCAGGCTGGCCAGGGCCCTTGGGAACAGGGTGCGGTGATGCAGGATGGTGGGAAGAGCCCACGAAAGCTTGTGCTGATACGTCTCAGTGCCTTGTAGGCTTACAGCAAGTTATTTCTCATTTCTGTGCCTCAGTTTTCTCATCTGCAACGTGCTGGATAGTAGCTTCTCCCACAGGGAGCGGCAGTGGGTGCTCAGTAAAAACGCAAACTGGCTGAAATGCAGTGATGCCTGATGCATCAGCTACAAAAAGGGGCTTTAACAAGTTTACGGAAAATATACATAACCTTTGATTCCATTTTCCCAGGAACTTTTCGAACCATGAAAATAAGGTGGCACCTGTCCTTTCCCTGCTGAGCGCATGCTGGATTTCCTTTCTTTCCTTTGACAGTTGCTGGATCCTGCTAAAATAGAAGGTTTAAACAAGATTCAGAATCTTATTGCATAAAACTACAAATAAACAAGTTCCAATGGAAAATCACTCATCATAGCAAGAACCAGGAAGACCTAAAACTGAATGAAAAAAGATAATCAAGGGGCTGGTGGTGCAGTGGGTTGATCTGTTACTTACCACGTTGGTATCCTACACTGTAGTGCATGGCTAAAGCCCTGACTACTATATTTCTGAGCCAGCTTCCTGCCAATGTGCCTGGGAAAGCAGCAAACGATGGCCCAAGTAGTTGGGTACTTGGGTACTTGGGAGACATGGGAGACCCAGATAGAGTTCCTAGCTCCTGGCTTTAGCCTGGCCCACCCTGGCTGTTGGAGCCATTTGGGAAATGAACAAGCAGATGAAAGATCTCTCTATCTGCTCTGCCTGCAAATAAATAAATCTTGTAAGAAAACAAGATAATCAACAGGTGCCTAGAGCAAGATGACAAAGATATTACACGACAAAGATTTTAAAGTAACCATCATCAAAAAGGCTTTGCTGAGAAATTAGTAAACCCTTGAAACAAAAACAAATGGGGTGCAGCGGGTTAAAGCCCTGGTCTGTAGCACTGGCATCCCATATGGGTGCCAGTTCATGTCCCAGATGCTCCACTTCTGATCCAGCTCTCTGCTATGGCCTGGGAAAGCAACAGAACATAGCCCAAGTCCTTGGGTTCCTGTACCCACTTGGGAGACCAGGAGGAAGCTCCTGGCTCCTGGCTTCGGATCAGCTCAACTCTGGCCTTTGTAGCCATTTGGGGAGTGAACGAGTGGATGGAAGACCTCTTTCTTTATTGGCTCCACCTCTCTCTGTGTAACTCTTTTTCAAATAAATAAGGTAAATCTTAAAAAAAAAAAAAGCAAAGAAAGTGAAGGCATAAAAGTGAAGCAAACCATGGAAATTTTAAAATGGAAAGTCACAACAACCAAAAACCACTCAGTAGATGGGCTTGCAACAATGTAGGAGACAATATTTAAAAAATCAATGATCTTGAAGAAAAGATGATAGCAGTTGCTTGATGTGTACAACAGAGAAAAAGTGAGCAATAATAACCAGAAGAAAGCAAATGGAGCTTTAGGAATGTGTGAGACTAAAGCCCTAATACTAGTGGCATCAAAGTCCTAAAACAGGAGGAAAAGACCAGGCTGAATAAAGCCCTCCAAGATATAAAGAGTGAAAACTTCCTCAAATCGGCAAAAGACATAAACCTACATATTCAAGAAGCAAGAAAACTGCAAATAGTATAAATCCAAAGCAATCTACACCAACGCACATAATAGTCAATTAAAGACAAACTCCTAATAAGAAATGACATTTGGGGCTGGCATTGCGGTGTAGTGGGTTAAACTGCAACCCGGAACATTGGCATCCCATATGGGTGCTGGTTCAAGTCCCAGCTGCTACACTTCTGATCCAGCTCCCTACTACTTTACCTGGGAAAGCAGCAGAAGATGGCCTGGGTGCTTAGGCCTCTGCTACCCATGTGAGAGACCCAGAGGGAGATCCAGGGTTCTAGCTTCCACCTGGGCCAGTACCAGCTGTTGAGGCCATTTGGTGAATGGGCCAATGGATGGATGATCTCTCTGTGTCTCTGTCTCTCCCCCTCTCTCTATAACTATGTCTTTTCAATAAATAAATAAATATTTTTAAATGACATTTTCCCTGTAGAGGTGAAACAATCTAAGGGGTAGGTGAATGGCACAGTAGTTAAGATGCCACTTGGGAGGCCCATCTCCCGTATCAGAGTGCCTGGTTTGAGTCCTGGCTCTGCTTCTGATTCCAGCTTCCTGATAATGCAGACCCTGGGAAGTAGAAGGTGATGGCTCGAGTACTTGGGTCCCCGCCACCCATGTGGGCAAAGAATTGAGTTCCCAGCTTCTGGCTTCAGTCTGGCCCAGAACCAGTTGTTGCCAGCAGCTGGAAAGTGAACCAGTGGATAGAAGGTCTGTCTCTGTCTCTCTCTCTCTCTTTCTGCCTTCCAAATAAAATGAAAATTTAACAACAACACTTTGACAGCAGATTTCACAAAGGAAGCCACGGAGTTCAAAAGGAAAGTGGCAGGACATTTTTGAAGGGCTGATAGAAGACTGGTCAACCCAGAGTTCTCTATTCAGAGAAAATACCCACCAGGAATGAAGGGGAAATCAAGACAGTCTCTGATGAAAGAAAACTAAAAGAAATTTTTGCTAACGTATCTACACTGAAAGAATGGCTAAGAAACTTGTCTAAAACAAAAGAAAAAAGTTAAAGGATTCTTGGAACATACACAAAAATAAGGATAAGTATAATAATGTTTTCTGCTCCTCTTCAGTCTTCTAAATTGTTTGATCATTGAAGCAAAAATTATAACACTGTCTGACGTGGTTCTCTATGTAGAGCAAATATTTAAGACAATTCTATCATAAACGAAGAAAGCGGAGTTAGGCTTTCTCTGCTTCATCTGAACTGTTAAAACATTGACAACCCCTGACAGTAATAAGTTATGTTCATACCATATGATATCTAAAGAATTTACTCAGAAAACTGACAAAGGGGCTGGTGTTGTGGCACAGTGGGTAAAGTCACCACCTGCAATGCCAGTACCACATACGAGCACCAGTTTGAGTCCTGGCATCCAACATCTGAGTGCCTGGTTGAGTCGTCACTCTGCCCTCATTTCCAGCTTCTTGCTAATGTGATAGCTCAAGTTGTTGAGTCCCTGCTACCTTTGTGAGAGATCTGGAGTGGATTCCTGGCTATTGGCTTTGACCTGGGTCATCCCTAGCTAATGGGGGGCATTTGAGGAATGAACTAGCAGATGGAAGTCACTCTCTCTCTCTTTCCTCTTTCTCCCCCCCTCCTCCTTCCCCCTCCTTTCCTTTCTCCCTAGTTAAAAAAAATTGAAAACACAAATAATTAATAATTGCAATAAATAGTCTAAATGTACACATTAAAAGATTGGCAGAGGGATTAAAACCCATTATCTAACTGTCCACTAAACATTCAATCCAAATATAATAATGTAGGTTTTGAAAATAATGGGATAGGAGCCGGTGTTGTGGCGCAGCAGGTTAACACCCTGGCCTGAAATGCCAGCATCCTATATGGGCACCGGTTCGAGACCTGGCTGCACCACTTCTGATCCAGCTCTCTGCTATGGCCTGGGAAAGTAGCAGAAGATGGTGCAATTCCTTGGGCCCCTGCACCCATGTGGGAGACCCAGAAGAAGCTCCTGGCTCCTGGCTTCAGATCAGTGCAGCTCCGGCCATTGTGGCCAAATGGGGAGTGAACCATCAGATGGAAGACCTCTCTCTCTCTTTCTCTCTCTCTCTCTCTCTTTCTGCCTCTCCTCTCTCTGTGTAACTCTTTCAAATGAATACATAAATCTTAAAAAAAAGAGAAAAGAATTGGATAAAAACAATACACTCTGCAAACATTAACCAAAAGAACACAAGAGTAGCCACACTACTATCAGATAAAGCAGACTTTGGTATGTGACAGCAGGTTAAGCCTCTGCTGGTTCAAGTCCTGGCTCCTCTGCTTCTGATCCAGCTCGCTGCCAATAAACCTGAGAAAGCAGCAGAAGATGGCCCAATGTTTAGGCCCCTGTACCCACGTGGGGACTCAGATGAAACTCCAGGTTCCCGGCTTTGGCCTGGCTCAGCCCTGGCTGTTGCAGTGTTTGAGGAATGAACCAGCGGACAGAAGATCTGTCTCTCTGTCTCTCCCTCTCTCTCTCTTTAATGCTGCCTTTCAAATAAATAAATAAGTTTAAAAAAAAAGTAGACTTGGAAGGAAAGAAAATTACAAGGGACCAAGGGGAACACTTTATAATTAAAAAAGTAAACCCAGTCAAGAGCACATAGCAATCCTAAAGTTACATGCATCAAACAGAAGGGCTAAAATATGTGAAATAAAAGACTGAGAGAATTGAAATGAGAAATAGATAAATTCACAATCATAGTTGGAGAGTGAAGCATCTCTCTCTCTCAAAAATAGAAAGAAAAATAACACAGAAAATCCAGAAGTATACAGAACTCAACAGTGCTATCAATAGTAGGATCTAAGTAACATTTAGAAAGCACTTTACCGGCCAGCGCTGCAGCTAACTAGGCTAATCCTCCGCCTTGCGGCACCGGCACACCGGGTTCTAGTCCCGGTTGGGGCGCCGGATTCTGTCCCAGTTGCCCCTCTTCCAGGCCAGCTCTCTGCTGTGGCCAGGGAAGTGCAGTGGAGGATGGCCCAAGTACCTGGGCCCTGCACCCCATGGGAGACCAGGAGGAAGCACCTGGCTCCTGCCATCGGATCAGCAAGGTGCGCTGGCCGCAGCGCGCTGGCCGTGGTGGCCATTGGAGGGTGAACCAACGGCAAAGAAAGACCTTTCTCTCTGTCTCTCTCTCTCACTGTCCACTCTGCCTGTCAAAATAAAAAAAAAAAATGAAAAGAAAAAAAATAAAGCACTCTACCCAACAACAGAGTCCACAGTCCTCCCCCCACATGCCCATGGAACACAGGCAAGGCTGATGACTTCCTGGGTCACCAAAGGAGAAACTCAGCAAAGGAGGTGAGCCTCAGCCTTGCACCCTGGACCCACAGACCGAGGACATTATAGTTGTCTTCCTGTAAAGTTTTACAAAGTCTTGTTAAAATCATTTCAATGATTTTAATCCAATGAGTGGATTGATTACTCTTTCCTGTTTGAAATGTAACAGTATGAATGACATATATGAATTTAAGGCCTTAAAGTCAGTCCTAATTAAGATAGTGTTTTCTTTCAGAAACAACAAATGTAAAAGCACTGAAATCAGAGTATTGTTCTCTGATCATGATGCAATCCAAGTAGAAATCAACAATAGAAAGCAAATCTACAAACAGTTGGAAACTAAATAGTATAGTTTTTTTTAAAAAAAGATTTATTTATTTATTTATTTGAAAGCCGGAGCTATGCAGATGGAGAAGAGAGGCAGAGAGAGAAGGAAAGCCAGAGAGAGAGGTCTTCCATCCACTGGTTCACTTCCCAATTGGCCACAACTGTCCGAGCTGCACCAATCTGAAGCCAGGAGTCAGGAGCTTCTTCTGGGTCTCCCACATGGTTTCAGGGCCCTAAGGACTTGGACCATCTTCTACTGCTTTGCCAGGCCATAGTAGAGAACTGGATCAGAAGAGGAGTAGCTGGACTCAAACCAATGCCCATATGGGATGCCAGCACTGCAGGCGGCGGCCTTACCCACTATGCCACAGTGCCAGCCCCAACAGCATATTTTAAATATTTTATGGGCTAAGAAAACATCTCAAGGGAAATTTTAAAAATACTCTGAATGGAATGAAGACAAAAATATAACACATCAAAACTTGCGGGACACCATTAGAGCACTATCGAGAGGAAAAGTTATAGCACTAAATGTTTATATTAGGAAAGAGAAAAGTCTGAAATCAATAATTCAGCTCCCAACCCAAGAACTTTGAAAAAGAAAGTAGAGAGGAAAAACAAACACCAAAACAAGCAGAAGGAATAACACAACAAAGACAAGAGCAGAATTCAATAAAATTGAAAACAAGAAAAAAAATTAATGAAACCGGAAATGGTTCTTTGAAAAGATCAATTAAAACTGACAAATCTCAGGACCAGTGCTATGGCATAGTGGGTAAAGTTGCCGCCTGCAATGCCGGCATCCCATATGGGCACCAGTTCAAGTCCTGGCTGTTCCACTTCTAATCCAGTTCCCTGCTGTGGCCTGGGAAAGCAGTAGAAGAGGCCCAAGTCCTTGGGCCCCTGCACCTACGTGGGAGACCCAGAGGAAGCTCTTGGCTCCTGGCTTTGGATCAACCCAGTTCTGGCCGGGCATTGTGGTCATCTGGGGAGTGAACCAATGGATGGAAGACCTCTCTCCCTCTCTCAGCCTCTGCCTCTCTATAACTCTGCCTTTCAAACAAATAAATAAATCTTTTTAAAAAATCAACTATAAGTTTAAAAAAATTGGACAAATCTCTAGCAAGGCTGATAAAGAAAAAGGAGGGAAGACAAAAATACCAAGAATGAAAAAGAAGGTAACTACTTTTTAAATTTTTTTTAATTTATTGATTTATTTGAAAGAGTTACAGAGAGAGGGAGAGACAGAGAAAGAGATTTTCCATCTGCTGGCTCACTCCCCAAATGGCCACAATGGCCAGGGCTAGGCCAGGCCAAGCCAGGAGCCAGGAGCTTCCTCCAGGTTCCCCAAGTAGGTAATAGGGGTCCAAGTACTTGGGCCATTCTCCACTGCTTTTCCCAGAACACTAGCAGGGAGCTGTATTGGAAATGGAACAATCAGGACACTAACCAGCATCCATATGGGACGCTGGCATTGCAGGCAGTGGTTTAACTGCTACAGCACAACATCAGACCGAAACAAAGGGTATCACTACAGTTATGCAACTATAAAAAAGACAATAAGGGAATATGATAAACAACTCTATAAACGTATGTTTGGCAACTTACATGAAAATGACCAATTCACTGACAAACACAAAATACCATAACTCATCCAATATGAAATATGTCATTTGAAAACCCTATCACCACCATGGACAACTTTAAAGCTTCTCCCCACCCCACCAAAAAAAAATCTGCAGGCTTAGACGGTTACACTGGAGAATTCTGCAAAATGTTTAAGAAGAATTAGCATAAACTGTACTCAATCTGTTCTAGAAAGCAGAAGATAAAGGAATGCTTTCTTAACTTTTACAAAGCTGGTATACACTGGTGCCAAAGCCACATAGTGAAAACACAACAAAAGGAAACTACAAACCACTCTCCCTCATGAATACATATGAAGAATCATCACCAAAATACTCATCAAAAGAATTCAGCAATATATAAAAAGAATCATACACTATGACCAAGTGGGGCTTATTCCAGGGATACAAGGGTAGTTCATTATTCTAAAATCAGTCAGTGTAATCATTGCATTAATAAGCTAAAGGAGAGTCACGTGAGTATTTAAACTAATGCAGAAAAAGCACTTGGCAAAATTCAACACACATTCATGAGAAAAAAATTATCAGAAGACGACACACACACACAGTGCCTCTTTGGATATACTACGGTGCGTTATCTATTACTCTGATTCTCTGCAACCTACATTTTAAAACGAAAAGTGGAATCATAAAAAATATAGTATTTGACTTGTTTTTCTTATTCAATACATTTTGAGCATTTTTCTACATACTTATTTCATTTCTAACAACAGTTACACAGTTTTCTACTGACTGGTTGTGCTGTAATTCATCATGCTTTACAACGATGGAAATATAGGGTTTTGTTTCTTTCAACATTACAGACATTGCTGGAAACAACTATTTGTTCACTTGTGCCCATGGATTTCTAGAGTCATTTCCTAGAAGTAGAAATGTTTAGACTAAACTATGTTTCCTATTTTAGACTATAATAGGTCTCACCGCTCCACCTTCCACAAACACACTACCAATTCACACTGTCACCAAAATAATATGAAATGTGGTTTGTTTGCCCACACCCTCAACACAGACATTAGGTTTTAAAAGTCCCTCTAGCAGCATATTTGTGACAATAATAGAAACGTGGGGATAAAGGTATCCCCAGACATAGAACTTGGTGTTCAAATGCTAGTACAAGAGTACCTAGACAAGGATAGGCTTTAAGTAGTAGAGAGATAGAGACATGGAGAACGAGATGAACGGATGCACAGGTGGATGGGTATCTGCAGGATGACCCTGCAGGAGGACACACGGAGACCTGAGGCTCGTCCGATGCAGCTGAACATTAGCAGAACAAGCATATAGCTTTAAACGTACGCAAGGGCAAGTGCGATGGATACTGTGGGTGGTTTTGGTGGTGAGGGAAATATTCTCGGATATAAACACACACAAGGTGAAACTCTAAATCTGACCAGTTACGTCAAGGACAAAGTCCTGAAGGCTGAGCAGAGGGCATGCAAACAGAGGAGCTGGGAGCTGGGAGGAGCACCAGGAGCGGAAGGTGGGCACCTGCAGGGGAAGAGGGTCCTCAGAGGAGGGACAGCAGGAAGACGGGCACGAGAGGCACTGGGGTGTGAGGGGCGCGGCCGAGCGCCTCCCGGACCTCCTCTGGAAGAACCTGCTGCAGGGAGCAGGGCTCCTGCACTCGCACCCCTGCACCTACCCCAGACCGGCGCGTGCTTCTCCCGGCCATCGCTGCCCACGCCTGAGCATGGAGGGGGCACTCCAGCTCGACTGCTTCTGCCTGGAGCCCCTTGTCCAGAGCTCTCGCTGCCCAGTCCCTTCCCTGCCTCTCTCCTCGCGCCGTGTTCTGACGGCTCCTCTCAGCCCACTGTTTGCCCCCCCCAACACACACACACACATCGCTGGAAGCTCTGACGCCACCTTGGCATGTGCTTTCTGAAGAACCCGCACTGCCACCCACAGGGAGCCCATGACCGTGTGCCAGGGCGGGAACGCACGTGCGCTTCGAAGAGCCAGGCTGGGATCCAAGCGCTGAGGGCCGGTAGGCCCGAGCCATCCCCCCAGAGTTTAGGAACGACGCTCGGCACCAGGCCCCTGGTGTCACAAATACCCCCTGGGGAAGACAGCCTGAGCTATCCGCAGGACCTTGCTTGATCACGGTGCCGCCACCCCCGACAACCACCGGAGACCACACCAGATCACTCTGGCAGAGCCCTGGGTCCCCCCTGGGAGAGGCGGAGAGGCAGACAACATGACCTCAGGTCCCGCCAGCCCGCGGAGGGAAGGACCTCCTTGGCCTGATTAACCAGCAAATGGGGCGCAGGGCAGCTGCTACTCCTGGGCACAGGGGAGCGGGAGCACACCGAGGCGGCAGGAGGCGCACGAGGCACCGCGGGCGAGAAGGAGACTCCGGCGCTGGGGCTGCTGGTGGGAACCGGACACGGCCCAGAGACCACAGCCCATCTCGTCAGCTTGGTTGCTGTGCCAGGAGCCCCCGAGGCGCGGTAACTGGGACAGAAAAGAGCTTTTTATGACTCACAGTTCTGGCGGCGGGAGGGTCCACTCAGGGTGGCGCCCAGCGTCTGAGAGCAGCGCTGGCCGCGTCACAACTCGGAGGGGCAGGAAGCGAACCAGCCCGTGTAGGAGGCCGCAGAGAGATGGGCCCGGCTGCCTCCTCCGAGAACAACCCTCTCTCACAGGACCGGATCTGCTCCTGTCAGGCCGACCCACTCCCGGGACGCAGCTGATTCCTTCCTGAGCGGGGAGCCCCCATGACCCCATGACCTCTCACTGCGCCCCACTTCTTCAAGGGTCCACCACCCCAACACCCGCCACACCGGAGACCTAGCTTATTGCCTCTTGTAAACAAACAAAACTTATGAAAAATATTTATTTATTTATTTATCTGAAGAGAGAGAGAGAGAGGGATCTTTCATCCTCTGGTTCACCCCCCAGATGACTGCAACAGCCAGCTCTGGGCCAGGCTGGACCCAGGAGCCAGGAGCTTCACCTGGGTCTCCCATATGGTGCAGAGACCCCAAGCACCACGTGGGCCATCTTCCGCTGCTTTCCCAGGCACATTAGCAGGGAGCTGGATTGGAAGTGGAGCAGTCGGGACTCTAACCCATGCCCGTAGGGGATGCTGGTGTTACAGACAGCAGCTTGCCCCACTACACCACAGTGCCAGCCCCATGTAAGCAAAAAATATTTTAGTAGATCCAGAAGGTTATGGAGTAAGATATGAGTCACACTTCACCTGTCTTCCATTGTAGCTCCCAGCAGATAACACACACATATGAAGATACAACCGCCTAGTCGGTATCTTTCCTCATATTCCAAAGAAGCATCTGGAATTGAATTGGATCTCACTGTATCTCACTGTATTGTACCTCCAAAGCCACTCCTTGAGCCAGCCTCACCCTAACACGTCCCTCTCACTGAAGGGCTCTGACACTCGACTCGTTGCCCAGGCTCCATCCTGAGTCAACCTGGATTGCTCTCTGGCCAGTGCATTAGGAAGTCCTGTTGACTCTGAGTTCAAAACATATCCTGTCTTCTGCCGTTTCTCCTGTGTCCATGGTGCAAGCCCCGACCTGGACCTGCTCGCCACTGGACAAACACAAATGCTTCTGGACCCACGTCCTGCTTCCCCCAGCAGCCACAGGAATCCTTTAAAGTGCAAACTGAAGACAAGGCTTAAACTACTGCACTGCCTTTCCACTAACTTGGACTAAAACCCAGCCCCTCGGGCCCCACATAGTCTGGCTTCCCTCGCGACTCCACTTTCAGACCCCTTCCTTTCGCTGCCGGTGATACTGGAGTTGGCAGAAGAGACAAATTCTTCATACCATCATCGTTTTATATCAGTCCTCAATAAAAGCAATGAGCAAACTAAACTTAAAATTGCTGGGGGGAGGGGCAGCGCTGTGGTGTAGAGGGCTAAGCCTCCACGTGCAGCACCCCATATGGGTATCGGTTCTAGACCTGGCTGCTCCTCTTCTGATCCAGCTCTCTGCTATGGCCTTGGAAAACAGTGGAAGATGGCCCAAGTCCTTGGGCCTCTGCACCCATGTAGGAGACCTGGAAGAAGTTCCTGGTTCCTGTCTTCAGATCAGCCTAGCTTTGCACGTTGCAGCCATTTGGGGGAGTGAACCAGAGGATGGAAGACCTTTCTCTCAGTCCCTCCCTCTCTCTGTCTCTAACTCTACTTCTCAAATAAGTAAATAAAATCTTAAAAAAAATTATTTGGGACAATGACATTGACCTTTATTAGTTTTCTCATTGCTGAAGCTAAACACATGCATTGTAAATTGTTTACAAAAACTAGGATAGTGTAAAAAATAAATATTTCATCTGTACATATTAAGATATTTTTACAAAAAAATTAGATCAGACTATGTACAAGTAGTCTTCAAAAAGTCCATGGAAATGCATGTTCTGAAAAGACTATGTGTGCATTTCTCAACATATTTGTACCAAAACAAGCTTTTCTTTAAATTTCATTTTCTACAAAGTTTTTAAAGTCCCCTCATATAATCCTATGCAACTTGCATTTCCTGTTTAATAACATATTTTAGCCATCACATAGATGTGCTTTGTGCTTAAGTGGTATTTTTAATGCTTATTTTGTATTCAAAGTGCATCCACCTAAATGATTATCATTGTTAATGGTAGTCACTAGAGTGTTTACAATCTCATTGAAAGAATTCTTTAGAGCCCAGAGACCTTTGCTATTAACTTTTTGAGTATGCACATAGGTTCTGAAAGAAGCTTAATGTCTCATTGTTCATCTCTAGGGTATGAGTCATGTCAGACTATGGGCAGTATTCCAAGCACTCTCTCCATTCAGGGATGAGCAACAAAAGAGAGCTATCAGGCAGGCATCTGCCTGGCGGTCTGTGAGGTGACCTGACACTCTGAGGGTGCACAGTCCAGGGAAAATAGTACAACCTGCTCACCATGAACTCACCTCCATCATCTAAGGTCATGGCAGTAACAAGAAATAACACAACAGCAACTTTTACTGAGCCCTTAACAGGTGCGAGGGGATCACCTAAGCACTTAACATCAATGGGATCATTGAATGCTCACAATAACCAAAGATTATTACTATGTTTAGCAATTATTTGACACACTTGTCCATGGTCAAACAGCTAGGATGTGGCCATGCTGAGGTTGACCTCTGGCTAAATAACTAAAGCTTGTGCACCTCACCTCCCATTTATTCTGCTAATCTGTCCCACCTAATTGAGACATTTACCATACTTATCCCAAGTCTTAGATTTTGAAGTGTGAATTTTTTTTTTTACTGTTGGCATGAGTTTTCAGAAATTTTACTAAATCTCTGCTGTTTTTAACATCATTTGTTGGGGGAGATAATATAATATCCTGTTGGTTGGTGCCATCTGATGCAAGGAAGTGTTAGGATACTGTTAACTGAGGACTGGCCGCCTATGGAAATCACATACATTAGAAAGGATACAGTTATTAACAGCATTAAAATTATAAACAGCACTAAGTAGTAAGAACACTCCATATAAAACATGGCTGTGGGGAAATCAGGTGGTACGTTAGTTTCCTGCTGCTGCTGTTATAAATTTCCACAAACCTAGCAGCTCAAAACAACACACATTTATTGCCTTACAGTTCTAGCGGTCCCAAGTCCAAAATGGGCTTACAAGGCCAAATCAGAAAGGTGGCAGAGTTGTGTTCGTCCTGTGACACAGGCTCTGGGGCAAGATCTGCTTCCCGGCATTCCTAGAAGCAGCAGCTGCCTGCACTCCTTGGCTCATGGCCTCCCACCCCTTCGATCTCTGCTTTCATGGTCACACCTCCTGTAAGGCAAACTCTCCTACCTCCTTTTTCTTTGTTGTCTCCTAGGGCTGATTGATCTCCTTTTTAGACTCTGGCTCTCCTACCTCTCTTTTGTGAGAATTCCTGTGATTACGATGGACCTACTTGGATATTCTGGAAGACCACCCCCATCTCAAAGAGATCCTTAACGTAATCTAATCTGCAGAGTCCCTTTGGCTCTAGATTTTATTTATTTGAGAGACAGAGAGAGAGAAAGAGAGAGAGAGAGAAAACTCTCATCTGCTCATTCACTTCCCAGATATCTGCAACAGCCAAGGCTGGCCCAGGCCAAAGCGAGGACCTGAGAACTTAGTCCAGGTTTCCCACATCTGCTGCTTCGCAGGCTGTGCATTAGCAGGAAGCTGGAACTGGGAGCGGAGTTGGAACTGAAACCCAGGCACTCTGACACAGGATGCAAGCACCCCAAAAGGCATCTTAACCCCTAGGCCAAATGGCTGCTCCTCTCTTTTGCTGTATAAGGTAACAGATTTACAGGTTCTAGAGATTAGCAGGGGAATCTTACAGTGGATTGCACAGGGAGCACCTAGTAGAGAAGCAGCCCCAGCTCAAGGCCCTCCCCAGCAAGAGAAGGAGAAGCAGAGCAAAAGGGAGGCATATGAGCACTGCATCAGCAAGTCTGACCACAGCTTGTCATTCTCAAATGGAGTCATCTGGTAGAGGTATAGCAGACAATTTCAGACAGGTGTATGGCCAGAACCAAGAATAAAGCATCATTTCAAATAAATAATTTTTTAAAAAATAGATTAAGAGGAAAAACAATTATCTAAGAGACATTAACAACATATTTGATAAAATTGCATACCCATTATTTATTTAAAAATGAAACTTTACAAACTAGCAATAACTTCTAAAGAACCTGTATGGTGGAATTATTCACACACATACTTAAAGATGTATTAACAGAGATTTAAGACTAAAAGGAAAATGACTATCAAGTAGGTGACAAAATTACGGTCATTGGTAGATAAATTTTGTATAGCCAGAAAATTTAGGAAAATAATTCACAAAATCATAACGTTCCCCCTGCAAAAGAAGAAATAACCAGTTAGAGTTATAATATATGGTCCAGGCAGTTCCTGCTTATACTAACTTCCTGTGTTAGTCTACAAGGGTTACCACAACAAAATACCAGACTGCTGGCTTAAACACACATGTACCTTCTCATTCCTGGAGGCTGGAAGTTCAAGATCAAGGGTTTGGAAGGTTCAGGTCCTTTGGAGGCCTCACTCCTCAGCTTGCAGACAGCTGCCTTCTCCCTGTGTGCTCCCCAGGCTTATCTTCGAGTATGGGCATCATGGTGCCTCTGAAACATCTAAATGTTTTCTCCAGGGACCCAGTCACACTGGATGAGTAGGGCCCTCCCTAATGGCCTTACTTTAAACTCAACCACCTTTTGAAGATCCT
Organism: Oryctolagus cuniculus; assembly: GCF_051225735.1. NCBI lineage: Eukaryota > Metazoa > Chordata > Mammalia > Lagomorpha > Leporidae > Oryctolagus > Oryctolagus cuniculus. Next base: position 177,818,857 of record NC_142868.1, on the reverse strand, counting down.
GACTCCAAAAGCAGTCACAAAGGGGTCAGATTTCAACATATGAAGTTGGGGAAATTGTCACAATTCAGCCCATAGCATCCCCAGAAAACATACAACACCTAGACCTAACCCTAAAATGATATCTGAACAATCTAGAGGAATGCGGCGATATCATGAAATCCATGAAAAGACAGAAACAAACACTTGAACAAATGAAGAAATGGGCCACGTTCTTCAGGGAAGCCATTTTGAGAAGTAAAGTCAGGGTTAGGGTTAGGGTCAGAGTTAGGGTTAGGGTTAGGGTTAGGGTTATAGGTTATAGGTTAGGAATAAAGCACAAATTCATTCTAAATTACTTAATAGAGGTAATACGATTCTAACCAAATGCCCAGTAGAGTATTTTTCAAATATCTCACCCCTCTTTTTCATTTCTCTTTTATATTTGTAATACTATCTCTAATTGTACATTCTTTATTCCTAATGGAGTGTGCCACCGTCAGCTCAGACCCATTATCTTTCACCCCAGATCAAAGTTTCCAGCCACCTCACATCTAGTGTAGCAAGATTCCTCCATGGAGACAAGGCAACCAAGGCCTCCTAACAAGGAGTAGTCTTTTATTATGCCAGCATAAAGCCCAGATGGAAACTTTTATCCAAAAGTCTGAGTCCCGAACAAAGAAGGGTTTTCTTTTATATATGGTTTTAGCCTCTTCATCTCCCTTATATCGGATCTTCTAATGTTACACAGAGGCCACAGGATTGATAGAATACTGCCCGTGCAAAGGCAGTTACAGAAGATGTTTCTTTTCCCATCTGCTGTCTGGCAAGGGTTAACATCACTGCTCTGTAGTAACCAGCAGAACCTGAGATGGTTACATATAAGCAGATCGGGACTACAGCCGAAGCATTCATAGGGAAGCAGATAACAACCACATTTCATTCCCAAGACAGATGCCTCCCTTTTTCTTCTTCTGACCTTGGGAAGGCCTCTGCCACAACTTTGATCATGTCAGTTAGAAACAAGTTGAATTAAAAGACAAAGGCCTCTGTCACACTAGCAATGGAGAACCGTCACTCTACCAGTCACCTGGGATAAAATCTTGGGTTTATCTTGGAAACTTCTGCCTTGCATCCATCTATAATACAGCAAGCCCTGGGGCCAGTGCTGTGGCACAGAGGGTAAAGCCACCGCCTGCACTGCCACCATCCCATATGGGCACCAGTTCGAGTCCCAGCTGCTCCACTTCCCACCCATCTCTCTGCTCTAGCCTGGGAAAGCAGTGGAAGATGGTCCAAGTCCTTGGGCCCCTGCACTTGTATGGGAGACCCGAAAGAAGCTACAGGCTCCTGGCTTCCGATCGGCGCAGCTCCAGATGGAAGACCTCTCTCTCTCCCGGCCTCTGCCTCTCTCTAACTCTGCCTTTGAAATAAATAAATCTTAAAAACAAAACAAAACAAACAAACAAAAAAATAGCAAGCTTGTGCAACCGTTCTTGTGAGGAGGTCAACCAGTGCCAGCAATTCCACTGCCATCAGCCCTCCTGACCCCACACTTAGATCCTAACTCTAGTGACCACCATCATCGAGATTAATCTTTCTCAGATATGGTTCTCCTCATTCTCTCCCAAGTATCCAATAACTACCTGACAAGTCAGTCATTGCACCTCAGTCTACTCATCTATGAAATGGGAAGATGACAATATTTGCCTCATAGAGTTGTTATGGAAAGTAAAGAGTTAATAATCTTAGAGTACTTAGAACAGAAAGTAGCTTATACACATTTGCTAAGTAAATAAATATCATTCCCGATGTTTAACTTGGCAGTTACTCATTCCTAAGGGTTTGGACACTGTATTTTCATTTCAAGTGATTATATTGAGAAACAATTGACAAATATTCTACCGATGAGTGTGGGTGTTCATTATAGCAGTGTTTTTAGTATAGAGAGACTGAAGGCAATCTACTTGCCTGTTGGTAGAAAACAATGCTAAATAAAAGACAGTGATGTCACAGCATGGAAGACTAGGGAGACCAAGGTAAATCTGTGGATAAAAAGATAACACCTGTGATGAAAGGCTGGTTACATAGCATATTACATGGAAGAAAAGCAAGTTAAAGGACAAAAGGTACAATATGCTTCCCTGCACTTCTTTGAGCATAAAGGCTACCCAGGAAGTTGTGAGCAGACAGCCGCCTCTGTTAGGAAATGAGCAGGGATGCATTTACCACAGTAAACGTGTTACTTTTGTCATTACAAAGGAATAGTGAGAGAGGAAAAACCAAAATGTTGAAAACTTCCTTGTTTCTTGGAAAACTCACCAGAGGACAGCTAAGCTGGTTCTTTTGTTTTTGACGGTCACAGCAGCTGTGTCTGGAGGGAATGGGATCCTGGTGAACTCGGGGCTGGTGAGGATTTGCTCCAGAACCTCTGCCTTATCAAAGCCACCGCCTGCAGCACCTGTGTCCCACATGGGCTCGGGATGATAGGTCCCTGGCTGCTCCACTTCTGATCCAGCTCCCTGCTGATGTGCCTAGGAAAGCAGTGGAAGATGACCAAGTGCCTGGGCCCCTGCACCCTCTTGGGAGACCCAAAAGAAGCTCCTGGCTTCTGCGTGGCCCAGCTCTGGCTATTGAGGCCATTGGGGTGGGGAGTGAGTGAACCAGTGAATGGAAGAGCTCCCCCCCCCCCCTTTCCCTCTCTGTAACCCTGGCTCTCAAATAAACTTTGGGGCGGGGTGGGGGAAGAAGGGCTTTCAACAGCTTGCAGGGCTGCCTCCAACGTTAGCTTCTGTTTGCTCTCTGGGAAATGGGCATTAGGAAATACTGTAGCTTCATCTGAAAGTCAGCCATCAGATACAGCCGCCAGGGGAATCTGAGAGGCGGACCCTTCCAGGAGGGGAAGGGAGCCTGGGCCGTAAGATTATGCTCTCAGCTTCCACTGGAAGGCGCAGTCTCCTCACACTTTTGAGAACCACTTCCGCCACCCAGAGAAGATTCGAGACTGTAATAAAGTCCAAGTCCAGCACCTTTGAAAAATCCCTCAGTCTAGGGAAGTTTTTCAGAAGTTCCTATCTGTCCAGAATCAAAGGGTCTGGTGTGTCGGACAGGGTGGACTGGACTGGCTGCGAGAGGAAGCAGCCTCAAATAAATGAATCACGCGGTGTACTCTAACCACCTAGGCACCTGCTCGCCTGAAAAACAGCTTCTTGTTTTCATTTGTCATAACTGGGCTCATTGGGCAGCAGGAAGCCAGGCCTTAGCTGCCACCCGGTGACGCTGATGACGTTCAATGCGTCCCAGCTGCTGCAATTAGAAAGGCTGAGCCGTCCCCTTTAAGAAGCTGACTCACGTGGACGCTGTGTTGTGTGCTCTCAGCTGGGAGGAGGGGTGGATCCTAACTCTCACCACATTGGCTGTCTCGGGAGAGGGGGCAGAGCTAGCCTCTTTAATTGGCTGTAAGAATCCGAAGTGACGGGTTGGGGGCGGAGCGAGCTGTAGTAAGCCCGCCTTGGATCCGCGGCTTCTGGTGGGGGGGGTGGGCCGCCTAGCGCTGGGGAGCTGGAGTGGGGGAGGGTGAGCTAGAGAAGGGGCGGGGCCCAGCGGAAGGGGCAGGGAGCCAGGGAGAGGGGCGGGGCCTAGGAATGAAGGGCGTTCTGGGCCAACCGGGAGAGCCAACTGCGTGGGGGCGGAGCTACATAGGGTGATTGACGCTGAGGCCCGACTAGGAGGAGGCGGGGCCAAGGCCGGGGCCTGACTAAACCTGAAGATTCGGGTGGCCGAGGGGCTTCATCGCAGCTGAGGACCGAAAAGACGCTGGCAGCCGCGGATCTCACCGCCGCTCAGGGTAAGTCCCGCGGCGGGGGCTGGGCTCGGGGCCCGTGGGGGCTGAGGAGACTCTCGCTCGGGTCGGGCGGCTTCGACGCGCTCGGGGCTCGGCCCCGGGTGGGGGCCCAGGCAGGAAGTGCCTGTTCCCCGCTGCGCCCGTCCCGGGGTCCCAGCGCGGCCGCCCCCGGCCCCTCTGGGCGGGCCCGGCGTCCGGGCTGCTGGGCGACTAGCCTGGCTGTCTGCTCTTTGTGAGGCCCTGGCGCGGCGGCCGCGGTCGGCCCGCCTCCGCCGCGCAGCCCGGCGGCCGCCGCGACCACAACAGCCGCGACCCCTCGGCTCCTTGCCGGCGCCGCGCCCAGCCTGGCCGCCGGGCTCACAGGCCCTCCTCGGCACGGAAGCCCCCGGCGGCCCGCCACGGACAGTTTGGCCCGGGACACCCCCCCCCCCCCGCCCCGCGTCTCGTCTGCCCCGCCCCCACCGCACCGCCGTGCCCGCCGCGCAGTCGGGGGCGCGCCCGGGCTCCGCGCGCTGGGGTCCGCGTCCCTCCCCCGGGGCTCGGCGTCCACCCGCCCGACGTGAAGTCCCAACTTGGACGCTGAGTTGTTTGGGCCGTGGGGACTCCGCGGCGCGTCCCGCTGGGCCGGAGCGGCATTGCCCACGGCAGGGGTCGGCGCTTGCTGTTCTCGCCGCGGGGCGAAATTCGCCCCTCCTGCCCGGCCCGCTCCCGGACCGCGGGCGGCGGGCAGGGCGTGACGGCTGGGCGTCGCGGCGCCCAGCTGTTCCTGCTTGTGTTTGTTGTGCCGGAGGAGGCCCTGCTCCGCGCTCGGCCGCCCGGCAGCTCCCGATTGGCCGGCGGGCGTCACGTGGCCGCGATCAGCTGGCCGACGGGCTGCGCGGCCGGGGTCGCCGGGGTGCGGCCCGCGGCCCGCGTCCTGCCTGCGCCCGTGGAGGGTGGGTGCGCCTCGCACGGCCTTGGCGCCGCAGTGCTGCGCAGGCCGGTCGGACAAAGTTAAGAGCAGCGGGAGTGGGGAGCGGAAATACTCCAAAAATATGCTAATCCCGACACCCACTAATCCCCCTTCCAGGGGAGTCCGGGAAGGTGGACAGCCCGTTTATTTTTGAACTTTCTCTGTTTTCAGAGGCCTCTTGGTAACCCGAGGATTTTTATTCCAGGTCTCCTGGACAGATGGAAAACCTGAAGGCACCTCAGGCTAACCTTGTGTTTTTGGAAAGTCAGCCGACTTGTTGGTGAAGTGGGTGGTGGGGGGAGGTAATAGACTATTAGCTGACTTAGCGTAGCCGCTGCGTTCCAACGAAGAGGAACCTGAACGCGTGCGGTGTTCCGGGCTACATGTTCGTGCCTGATGTGAAGTGCCTGGGCGGCTTCTTTCCCTAAAAGTTTACCGCATCTGTGCCCTGGGTTAGGTAAGAAGGAAATGACGAGCACTTGGCGTTTGTTCTGTAGAAGCAGCTTACAGTTCAGTAGAAAGCCATAGGCAGATGAACCTGATTGGCAGTACAAAGTGTAGTTAGGAAATGAGGTGGAAAGAAGCAGGAAGCAGTGTGCAGTGAATTGGGATTGAGTAGTCCTAGAAAATGAAAAGACTGTGGGTTGCCGTTGGGCAGAGAGGGGCTTAGGTAAATCAGGCCTGGAGCATTTACAAGGAGCCGGAAGAGGGGGCTTGTACGGTTTGGCACACAAAATACTTCCCACATGTCATCGTCTTTCTCCGTGTGTTCTGGACCCCAAGTAGGGTGTGTGAGCTTTGGAGGTGTGCTGCACCCTCGCCTGGCCTTGAGTCTGATACAGAATTTTGATGTTTATCTCTAGCAGCCACCTGTTTTTAGGAAAGAATATGATGGAATGTGCTCAGTTATTTAACTCTGTACAGGGAAGCTAAGTCAATCGGATTTTAGCAGTAACTTTTCTAAACAAGGTTGGTAAAATTTATTTAACCTCTTCTAACATGTAATCTGGTTGGATCTCTGGACCTGCTATTTGCCTTTTCTGTTCTTTAAATGGTAGGAGAAAGAAACATTTAGAAACAATAAAATAAAAGGAGATAAGGCCAAAAATTAAATGAAAAGAAATTAAGCTGTTTACAGCTCTCCAAAAAGCAAACAGTCCTTGAGGCATGAAGCTAGTCCTAAATGTGTCCATGGGATGTGAAAGTAGCCATAAATGCATTCATGCCCAGTGTATCATTCTAAGCTCTGTAGCACCTAAATGGCTTTGAGTCCGGATCTGTTTCCCTGGCAGTCCAGTGTTGTAATGCCTGGTGTAATGTAGGGACTGAACCTTAGCTAGGCAATGCTACTTGACACCTGAACCAGGAAACCAGACAGTTAAATTATGCTCTCATCCATCCACTTGGAGGCTTTTGATATTGTATCACAATAAACTGACCATGAATTTATCTTGTCAGGAGGTTTTCTGGGAGATTACCAACTCAGATCATTTAATGACTCACCATGACTCGCTGAGTTACATGACAAGTCTTACTTTCTAATGATGACTAATCAATACTGTGGACATCCAGTAAACTTGGAAATCATGTAGCAAAACAGAAAAACAAGACATTAATTATACGAAGGGAGAATGCAAAAACTTGTGCCTAAAAATTGCTATGAAATGATGGCCTGACTCCACAACTCAAAAGACATTTTACAAAGCAAAGTAAGCTGGTCAGCTATTGCCAGAAGGTTGCACAGCTCTCTGTCACAGAAACCTTGGCGTGGTGAATATCTTGGACGGGAGTTGGAATATTGGTTGTATGGATCAAATTCTATTTGCTGTGTAGGTTTTCAATAGAATTTGAAATTTCACACAAAGCATTATGAAAGTGGTTGCTGAAATTACAGTTGCCTTAAATGTTAAGTATTACAGTAATTAACTCAGCATTGTTAAAAGCTCTGGGTTGTGTTCCTTTCGGGGTGTGTGTGTGTGTGTTTAAGAGAAGGTACTGAAAACCAGATTACATGCTTTCAAAGTGATTCTGTTTTGGCAGAATCACTACAACACAACACCTCTGGAAGGGAAGACTCCTTTAACTCTTTCTGTGCTGTGCTCCTGCATATGCATTTCCCTGAAGCAATCTTTGTACCATGCCTGTGCCCACTCTGCTAGTGCCCTGGAAGACTCCTGGTCTGTTCAGTGCTGGAATTCGGAGTTCCGGAGAGAGAGGGAGAGTGTGTGTGTGTGTGTTTTCCATGGAGATGCCTTAAGGGGATAATTCCTTTATAAAGGAAAAGTCTGTATGTGAAGTAGATGTTTTCTTACCAGAATGTTTTATGAGATGCAAATTGATACCTATTCTCCCTGGTATTTTTGGGGTTGGGAAGTAGCACCTCCTTTTGCTAATTTCACTTGCCAGGTTTGAAACCAAACTGAAGGCTAAATTATAGGAGGGACAAAGACCTATTTTAGAATCAAGATCTAAGACATTAAGAGTTGTGATGGTTCAGAGGTTTCTGCCTTTCCTTCTGCATGTGATTTCTATCACGTGGTCACTGTGCTTTGCTGTAGTTAACAGGAGGTGAGGCCAGTGGGTTTATTGTTCCACATCTCTTCTGAGCTTTGCTTTCATCATCGGTAATAGAGGGAAGCTGAGATAGGAGAATGTTGAGAAAGGTAGTCTGGTTTTTACTGTCCTTTCTTTAGCACTCACTGTGTGCTGGGCAATGTTGTGGGGAATGTGTTTATTTAATTTTCATAACACAGAGAATGGATATTGCTAGCCCACCAGTTGCCAAGCTGTTGAGGGAAAGAGCTGAGATCTTAACCCAAGAAGTCTGGACACTAGGAAATCTATACTGTTCAATTTTTAACATACTGCATTACTGCAGACTTTGTTTTTCGAGGATTTCTGAATGAAAAGTGTCTGCTCTAAAAGACTTTATAGCTTCTGTAAATTAAACTAAAGGCAGTCATCCTAAAATGTGATTGCTTCACCAGATCACTGACAAAATAGAGATTGGAAGTTCCAGGGGGCTAAATGTGCTGGCTTTTAGAGGGAGATGAAATGGAAAACAATTGCTAAAATATTTATGAGTCATCTATGAATTTCATATATTTTCATCCTGACCCCTCAGCTGTTTCAGGTAATTTCAAATCAGTTGAGAATGGATTCCCAGTTACATAACTGAGAAAATTATTTTTCTTATTTCAATCTTTTTAGAATTTTTATAACCTGGCACTTTGAAAAACTAGTATCCAAGAGGCCTTATTCATGAAATTATCTGGGAATTTCACTTATAAAAATTAAACATAATTAGTGTTTTTTGCTTAAGATATTAAAAAGCTATGGAGCATCTTAAGTAAAGCTTAAGCTGAAATTACTATGAGTTTGGCTCTTATTTCAGCCATAAACTTGGAACACAGAGATACCACAGCATCCATTTTATTATTAATGGATGTAGTAAAGTGCCCCCACAGTCAACAGAGTTAGCCATCTGTGAAAGCAGCTTGCTCTAAAGAAGTTTTAGAAATTTGTGATGGAGATTTGGGATTCCTCTAAGTCCAAGCAAAGCACATCTAAGAAATGGTTCACTTGTTGTTGTTTTTGACAGGCAGAGTTAGACAGAGAGAGAGGTCTTCCCTCCGTTGGTTCACCCCCCAAAATGGCTGCTATGGATGGCCGGCTCACTGCGCTGATCCGAAGCCAAGAGCCAGGTGCTTCTCCTGGTCTCCCATGTGGGTGCAGGGCCCAAGCACTTGGGCCATCCTCCACTGCACTCCCGGGCCACAGCAGAGAGCTGGCCTGAAAGAGGGGCAACCGAGACAGAATCCGGCGCCCCAACCAGGACTAGAACCCAGGGTGCCGGCACCGCAGGCAGAGGATTAGCCTAGTGAGCCGCAGTGCCGGCCTGAGAAATGGTTCACTTGTAACAGTAATCAAACAGAAGAGGGATCAGTAGTTGGCAGTGGCTGGGTGTGATGAGAGTGACTGGCTACAGACTGGTTGGTGGGAATTTGGGGGCATGATGGAAACATTCTAAAGCCAATTTGTGGTGATAGTGGCACAATTTTATAAATTTATTAAATATTGTTGAATTGTATGCTTGCAGTAGGTGTCTTTTATTGTATGTAAGGTGTTCCTTAATAAAACTGGTTAAAAAAAGAACCAACTATTTCTCTGCTGTGAGAAAAAACATTTCTAAGTTTATATTAGAGCAGTCTGAACATTTGGAAAAGGGCGGCTGGAGCACATGCTTTTGACCATATTTTTGCAGCACCATGTAGCTTAGGACAAAGGTAGTGACCCCTGTGAATGTGTGTTGCATTTAAAAATATGCACTCCTTGACCACGGAAGATTTATCTAGATGTGGTGAGGGTTTGAATCCAAAGACGATGGGGGACAGGTGTGGGGAGAGACTTCCAAGGATGATTGTGGAGATGGCTCCAGTTTTTCAGTTATTTTTGAAGTTGCCAGGGTTGAGGAGAGTTGTGATCAGAATTGCCACCAGCTAAGATAGGGAATACAGGAGGAATATGGAGGCGCAAGAAGTTCATGATAAACCTGAGTCTAGCAACCTTCTGGGTGTGGGAGAGTGAATGGTGTACAAAGAACTAGAACAGGGTTTAGTTCTCACCCCTGCTTGGCCACTTTTGGAAAATTGGATGGTCTCTGTCTATAAAAGTGAGGTAATAAATCCCTACTTTTGATTTTGTCAAAATTAAATGTGGTATGTAAAGTACCAAGTACAGTGCCCCATGCAGTGTAGACACATACAAGACTAAGGTTCAGTTTACTCTCTGGATACAGAGAAGCCTGATTCAAGTGTTACATCTTAGTTTTTAATGACTTTCCTTCTTAAATAATAAAGTGGCTGTCCTAGGCTGCTGTAACCAAATACCACAGACTGGTGGCTATAAACAACAGAAAGTTATTACAGTCTGGAGGCTGGAAGTCCAAGATCAAGGCACAGGCAGAGTTGATGTACAATGGGGGCCTTTTCTATGTTCACTGGGCCTGTGTCCTCATGTGGTAGGAGGAGGCCTTTTCCAGGTTCCTTGGGCCTGACTATGTCCTCAGGTGGTAGGAGGAGGCAGGTCAGCTCTCTCGGACCTTTTTTTTTTTTTTTTTTTTTTTTTTTTAAAGATTTATTTATTTATTTGAAAGGCTAAGTTGCAGAGAGAATCTTCCATCCACTGGTTCACTCCCCAAATGCCCACAATGGCTGGAGCTGGGGCGATCTGAAACCAGGAACCTGGAGCTTCTTCCAGCTCTCCCACACAGGTATAGGACCCGAGGGCTTGGGCCATCCTCTACTGCTTTCACAGGCCATAGCAGAGAGATGGATCGGAAGTGGAGCAGCCGGGACTCAAAACGGGCACCCATATGGGATGCTGGCATTGAAGGCAGCAGCTTTACCTGCTATGCCACAGGGCCAGCCCTAGGACCTATCTTTAAAAGGACAATGATTACATTCATAGGGCTCTGTCTTAGTGACCCTTAACACCATCACATTGGTGATTAGGTTTTAGCATGATGGATTTTATTTTTTAGAAAGATTTAATTATTAATTTGAAAAGCAGTGTTAGAGAAGGAGAGACACAGATCTTCCATCTGCTGGTTTACTCCCCAGATGGCCTCAGTGATTGGGATGGGCCAGGCCAAAGCCAGGAGCTTCTTCAGGGTCTCCCATGTGAGTGTAGGGGCCCAAAAACTTGGGCCATGCTCCACTGCTTTCCCAGGCACATAAGCATGGAGCTGAATCAGAAGTGGAGCAACCAGCACCCACATGGGACTCTGGGGCTGTAGGTCGGGCTTTAACCTGATGTACCACAGTGCTGAACCCAGCAGGGGACACAAGCAGATGGTAACAGTGGCATTCTCACTGATGTCAGCCTCTTGAAAATTTGCATAGTCTGTCAGCACTGGGTTGCATCTCTAACCCTGCAAAACTTGTGCTTACACCTGGAACCTGGTGACCTCATAGAAGTCTTCTGCCCCCTACGGACTTTTGACAGCAAATGATGTTTTTGGTTTGTAGCTTAGCTTTTTTTGGCAAACAAAAACTACATTTCATAGTTTTATATACATAGATAGTACTCTATAAATGGTAACCACAACTAGCAATGGTGCACCATAAAATTCTGCCCAGATATTTTTGGTCTTGGTAATGAGTCATATAATTGAATCCAGTGAAAAAATGCTTGGATAAGGAGTTAAAGAATAGATCGGAAAAGGAAAAAGAAGGCATGTTAAATCTGTTTACCCTCAGTACCAAATGGTCACAACTACTTTGTAATTTTGATTTGTGAGTTATAAAGATGTAGGTAGAAGGTATAGGCAGAGTTCACCTTGAAGTTCAGTACATTTTCTACAATAGCATTGTAAGTGCCATGACCACTTTAGAAACATCTGGTTACTACTGCATTATGGTTGGAAAAAAATACCATATGTGTATAGGAAAATCAACTTTAAAATAAGTCGTGAGAGCCTTGGCTGGAGGCTAAATGACTGCATAAGCACTGGTCTTCAGACAAGTTTAGACTCTGAGGATCCTTGTGGATCCCTGTCTGTGAATGAGCAGCATTCAGAAACAAAACCAAAATCGCCTTCTCACTGGATTGTCGAATGCTTTGTTTATATTGACAATCGGAGATTGAAATGCTGGTGAAGTAATTGTGTAAAGCAGAGTGAAGACTAAGCAAATGAAATGGCCTTGCTGTAGAGGGTGCAGCTCAGCTGTAGTCACTTGTGTGCTGGTGGCGAATACTTGTGTTACCAGATCTCTCCATAGTTAAAAGCCCAAGCTATATGTTTTTTTCCCCAAAACTTAATCGTTTACCTGATTTTGTTAAGAATAAAAACGTGTGGCTCAACTAAAAATGATCTTATCTCATGTTTTTTTGAAAGAAAGGTTTTTTGTCTGTTCACTGCTGTATTTCTTAGGCCAACAAATGAATTCAGCCTTCAGGCCTCAAATTTGTAACTTCTGACCTACATGTACAAATATTATCTTCGTAAGCATCTGGAGAAAGTAAGGCAATAATCTTCAAGGCTGAAAAGCTAGACAATAAGTATTACTTTTTGTTGTCCTTTTGCAGAAATGTACCAAAATTAAATGCCATCCCTTAAGACTATTTTCATTTTTTGTTAAAAGATGTATGTATGTATTTTAAAAGGCAGAATTAGGAGGAGGAAGAGGAGAGGGGAGAGGGAGATATTTTATTTGCTGGCTGTCTCCCCAAATGACTGCAAGCGCTGGGGCTGGGCCAGTCTGGAACCAGGAACCAGGAGCTTCCTAGTCTCCCAGATGGGTGGTAGGAGCCCAGGGCTCTTGGGCTATCTTCAGCTGCTTTCCCAGATGCATTAGCAGGGAGCTGGATCAGAAGTGGAGCAGTTGGGACTCGAACTGGTACTCTCTTGGGATGCTGGTGGCACAGTCCACAGGTTAGCACACTGCACCACAATGCTGGCCTCCATTAAGTCTGTTTTTACTTCAGGGTTTATTTGTTTTTTGTTAATGATCTGATTTTCCATTTATTAGATGCAAGCTGTAATTATGTCATCTATTTTTTAAGTTTCTTTCTAAATTTACATATGTTTCACGGGAGTCAGTCTTTTGGAACTGACATGTCTTATGACATTTATGCCGCCTCATCTCTTGAGAAAGTTCATAGCTCTAAGAATGGGATTTTCTTTTTAAATTTCTAATAAAATATGCCAAACTGAAGAAGAACGTGGAGTTTACTACTTTCTGGGATATTTATTTCCTAGAGGCAACTATATAAGTTCTGCATATCATTTAAAGGTGTATATTCTTAAATATTTAAAACATAGGAGCTGATAACTATACTGGGAATAAGTTCTTTAAAAATTTTTTTTAGTTATTTGAGAGGCAGAGATACACAGCTCCCATCCTCTGGTTCACTCCCCAAATGCTCACAAGGTCCTGGGCTGGGCCAGATTGAAGCCAGGAGCCAAAACTCAGTCCAGACCTCCCACACTGGTGGTGGGGGCCCAACTGCTTGAATTGTCATCTGTTGCCTCCAAGGGTGTGCTTCAGTAGGAAACAGCGGATTTGGGGGCAGAGCCAGGGCTCGAACCCAAGGCGTTCTGATAGGGGATGTAGGCATCATACGTGGCATCTTAACATAGCCAAACGCCTACCCTCATGCTTTTTAAAATGAAAGCCGTGGAGTATTCTGGAGAATACCTAGATCTTTAAAAATACTGTTTAGGAAAATTAACTGTAGGGAATTTAAGAAGTTGTATATATTAACCCCACTAACTTGAAAATATTTAACTGTATTTTCCTACTTTAAGAAGTTTGTTCCAAAGCTTGTATTTTTTAGTGTTTCAGTGCTTCTGATATCTTGAATCAGTAAGATTTTTTAAAGATAAACAAGTTATATAACAAGAAAGCTCATTTTTTCTGTATTCCCGTTGGCTCTAGCCTGTGCCACCCCTAGACCATCTGGTGTGCCCTCTCCAGGGAGGTGGCAGGGAATGGTAATACAAGAACTTTGAGGTGGAGAGCTACATTCCAACTGATTTTTGAATTTAAACCTCTGACAGGTTAATAATCTTCTTAGATGGCTTTGGGTAGTATATGAATTGGGCATGTTATCCATAAAGAGTTGTGAAAGTTTTGAATTATGTACCTAGTACAGCACTCCCTAGACATTAGACTCAAACTTAGTAAAGTTTGTCATCACCCCATCCAGTTGTAGATGTGACCATTGGCCACAGACCCACTCACCTGGTGCTCCCAACCCACACTTACCCTCTTGTTTTCTCCTTGCCCCCTCTTCTGCTCTGATTTCATCATCCCGTTCTTTTCTCACATTATGCTAGTTTCTGAATCTACTTATCGCTACATCTTTTTTTCTCACCTCTTGGCCAGTCTTTTAAATCATTCCTCTCATTCCTTTTCTGAAATTACACTCCCCTTTTAAAAACACTGAAAGAGAAGTGATACCACTCCAGGGCTTTGGCCTGAGCACGTTTACTTCCTTGGCTAGCTGCTTCTAAAATGCTCCTAGCTTGGACTGCCTGTTTGTTTATTAAGCGTGTGAACTTTGTATCCTTTTGTTCAGGGTCAGCTATTTCACATCAAGTCTGACAAAGCAGAGATTATAAATGGTTCTCTGTGACATCCACCAGGTAAGTGCTAGGACAGGTTCTTGTATAAAATGCATTTCTCATCCTTTCCATTTGCTCCTAGGTTTTTAGAACTTCAGCTATCAAAATGGGCAGAATTTTCCTTGATCATATCGGTGGTACCCGTCTGTTTTCTTGTGCAAACTGCGATACGATCCTGACCAACCGCTCAGAACTCATCTCCACTCGGTTCACAGGCGCCACTGGCAGAGCATTTCTTTTTAACAAGGTTAGTAAGATGAACTCTTCATTCTGGCTTCAGTTGCCAGCAGCACCAAGATTACCCCCTCAGAGCTTGGACACCAGGAAGAGGCTGTGAGCTGAAATCTATAGAAATGATTGCCCAGTAGACCTCAGAGAGGTATTAACTAAAACTGGATTATTGACCTTGAAACTTTAAAGAATGTGTTAAATAAGGGTGGCAGTCCTTGGAGCCAGCACTGTGGCATAATGGGTAAAGCCGCTGCCTGTGGCGCCAGCATCCTGTATGGGTGCCAGTTTAAGTCCTGACTGCTCTACTTCCAATCCAGCTCCCTGCTAATGCATCTGGGAAAGCAGCAGAAGATGGCTCAAGTGCTTGGGCCCCTGCACCCATGTGTTAGACTAGGAAGAAGCTCCTGGCTTCCGATTGGCCCAGCTCTGACTGTTGTGGCCATTTGAGGAGTGAGCCAGTAGATGGAAGATATCTTTCTTTCTAACTCTGCCTTTCAAATAAATAAATCTTAAAAAAAATTACCTCAGGAAATGTGCAGTGTGTAAGAATTTGGTACTTTCACACTGACCATGGAAGAAGGAGACAAGATACCCATCTCCTAGTATGCTTATCCACATAGAGAGGGAGACAGGTGCCTTAAGCTGTTGTGACCAGCCAGTAAAAGTTCATAAGGATCATCTGACCAACTTCTCTTGCTCTAATTCATGCTCACCAATCTTCCTGGTTATGATTTGGTGTATTATGTAGGTTTGGCAACAAGAAGAGTTACCTGATTTGCAAATGTACTCCTATGTCCAGTCTGCCTTCCTCTCGAATTTCTAGCTTGCTTTGAAATTGGTCGATGTGATCGCACCCTGGAGTCTGATGTATACTAGCAAAATTGAATTTCTAAACCTTCCAGGCTGAAGAATAGGGCCTGGTCTGAGGGACTAGTCCTTAGGAGGTGAGTTAAACCTGTAGACAAGCTTCTCTATTAGGATTGATGGTCTGTACTCCTCGACCTTTACTAACGTGCATACGTCAGGCCAGATGCTTGCCAGAAAGATTTAGTGGAACACGGCCATGCTCACACATTTGTGTTACCCTTGGATGTTCTCAAGCTGTAACAGAGTGAAATACTTGCAACAAGACTGTATAGCCTTCAAAGCCAAAAACACTCCCTCTCTGGCCCTTCACAGGAAAGTAGAGAGGACTGCTGGGTCTTCAGAATTAATGGAAATTCTTCACAGATTGTCATGGAACTCTCTTCCTTGTTTTCATTGTCTTCGAACTTAAAAACTGTATTTCAGTGTATGTTCTATAGAAAGCTTAGACTCAGCCTGTCTGAATATAAAATGTATTTCAGAAGCAGATGTGCCGCATCCTTAGGGAGGATCTGTAGTGTGCTCAGTTCTTTCGCACGGATTTCCTGATTGCAGTCATCATTGAACAGTGGGGTGACTCAAATTCCAGGACTCTTCACGACTACACAAACAACTAAATAGTGTGACTTGGGCTAATACTACGCATGATTGCATTTAATGTCCACTGAAGTATGACTTCCAGATATTTACCTATCCTGGTAACTTCTAAAAGTAGCCCTAGAGCAGGGTTTTTGTAGGTTTGACTGAAGTAACAACAAAATTCTGTTTCTAAAGTTGCCATTATTGTACTAATCATAATATTGTGTACTTCTTTGAAAAGTAAAATATCTTTGCAATTTTGTTTTACCTGTTTCTTAGGTGGTCAACCTGCAGTACAGTGAAGTTCAGGATCGGGTCATGCTCACTGGTCGTCACATGGTTCGAGACGTGAGCTGCAAAAACTGCAATAGCAAGCTGGGATGGATCTATGAGTTTGCCACTGAAGACAGCCAGCGCTATAAGGAAGGCCGTGTGATCCTGGAGCGGGCACTAGTTCGAGAGAGTGAGGGCTTTGAGGAGCATGTACCATCTGATAACTCTTGAAGAAAAAGAGATCAGTCCATCTTCTCCCAGGTCTCCTTCACTGAAAACAAAAATCTACTTACATACACTGTCACCTTAGCATCAGAGTCGGATTCATGAACTGCGGAACAAGAAGTTGTGAGAATCTAAGATGGAACCTTTCTTTGTTTCTTTTTTTTTTTTTAAATTTTGTATTTTCCATCCAACAGCAGTGTGTAGAGAGTATTATGCAGATGCAGTGAATTTTCCCCCTGTGTTTACATCTTGAGGCAGAAGAGTTTTTCTGCAGCTACAAGGTGGGCAATGTGAGGAAAAAGTCTGGGCTGTTAGAGAAAGTGTATTTTGTCAGTTTTGGAAGGAAAATATGTCAAGAGCATGATTTTTAAACTTATTTGGCTTCATTTTAAAACTTTTTTTTTTTTAAAAAAAAAACCCAGTTATTTCATTTGATTTGCTAGCTTCAGAGAAGAGATCCGAATCTGTGCCCAGCGCTGAAGGCTCAGTGTTAGCATGGCTTGTGCTGGCCAGTGTGCCATATTCTTGTTGGAGATGAACCGTAGCACCAGAGCCCATTCTTCCTGTCAGTCTTGACCGTTCTTCGTGACTTGTCAGCACGTAACTGGTGTTGATTGGAAACTTCTGAAACGGGGCAGAGTTGCTTGGTTGTCTTTTTCCATGTAACTTAAGCATAGTAATATAAATAAAGTAATAGTTGGATGTTATTGGTCTTGTGTTGCTTTTAAAAATACCTAATAGAGGGTATTTGATAAGTAATTTTCATAGTAGTTGTTTTTTTTATCTCAGTCTAAAGTGACTGTGTATAAGATACCATTCTCTGTTTAAAAGAAAGCACTGTTTAGACCCACAGTACTGAATTTAGAAAACAGTTGAACAGAGTGTCAATGTGCGCTCATGCAGAAAACATTTCATCTGCATCTGTTTTAAAAGGAGGGAGAGATGAATAATACTGCTTTAGAACGCATTTCAGCCTTTCCCCCTCTGTTTTGCATTGATTTTTGACAAATCTGTGGAGCCTAGTAGTTTCACCCAAGGACTAGATTTCTTGCTGTGTTATTTTTTTCAGGTCCTCCCTCAGAAATTCAGCTATTGAAAGTGGAACTGCACTTGGTCCCCTCAAGTAGAAGGGATCAAATTTGACTTGGTATTATTTTAATCTCAAATTTATGACATCACAAAATATTAAAATGCAAATATCCTTTGTATCCCAAGTACTTCTAAATATTCTAGTATTTGATTTTGGTGGAATAGGTAACAGTAACATTGGCTCATTATTCAAAAACGAATGGGTGTTTTACATGCTCAGTTCTAGGTCTTTGTCTAGAAAGGAAACTTGGCCTCACTGGAATCTTTGTCATTGATACTGGGAATGACTTCTGAGTACAGTTAAGTTCTTACTCACCTTTGGACTGGAGGAGAGGCATGGGTTTCTGATGAAGTAAGTGGACATAAATGTACTCTCCCTTCACAGTGGATGCAGACTTCTTCAAGCATTAAGAAACAGCATTCATTCCATTCATTTCCATACTGGCCTTTGATTATGTGCAGAATCCTGGTAGCATGCCTTACCCACAGCACTGTGTGCATCTGCTGTCACAATAAAGCATATTTTGTCCTGCATTGGTGCAGTATTGCTGCGTACTTCCCATTGATTCTGTCTAGTAATAATCCTCTTGCTTTAACCTCTGAGCACATACTTCATACCTTTACATGGTTATAGCTTCACTTGGTGTTGTGGTGAAGTGACATTCTTAGTTAATACTGGCTAATTAACCCCCAAAGGTAATGAGTTTACCAATATTAGCTTCTCTGTCATTTTGCTTTAGACATGGGCAGCTTATGTGTACAAATGTCACTTGGCTAGGTTAACTTTTAGGTGACTGGCAGGTATAGCAAGGAGCTCTCTGTGCCTGCCTTTTCTTGTTTAAAGATTTATTTACTTTTATTTGAAAGTTACATAGAGAGGTCTTCCACCTGATGATTTGCTCCCCTGTTGGCTGCAATGGCCGGAGCTGCACCGACCCGAAGCCAGGAGCTAGGAGCTTCTTACGGGTCTCCTATGCAGGTGCGGGGCCCAAGGACTTGGGCCATCTTCTTTTTTCCCAGGCCATAGCAGAGACTGGATCAGAAGTAGAGCAGCCAGGTCCCCATATGGGATGCCGGCGCTTCAGGTCAGGGCCGTTGCACCACAGCTCCAGCCCCCTGTGCTTGCCTTTAAAAACCATTCAATTTGCCCCCCCAAAAAAAAAAAAAAAAAAAAAGCAACCAGATTAGTTTGTTTACAGAAAAGCAGATGTTGCTCATTTGAAGTAGGAACACTGACAAGGAAAGAATTTGTTTTGAGGTGGGAAAGATAATGAACCAAGTACAGGTAAAATTACTGTGTAAGTATGTTATTGAGGGAGCACAGATGGAAGCTTTTAGAATCCTTCCTTGTCTTGGTGATGGTGAGCATAAGTTGTTTCGATCTTTTTTTTTTTTTTTTTTTTTTTTTTTTAATTTATTCAACTGAAAGGAAGAGACAGCAGGTCTTCCATCCGCTGGTTAACTCCCCAACTAATCGGCTGGAGCTGGGCCGATCCAAAGCCAGGAGGCAGAAACTTCTTCTGGGTCTCCCACGTGGGTGCAGGGGCCCAAGTGCTGGGCCATCCTCCGCTGCTCTCCCAGGCCGTAGCAGAGAGCTGGATGGGCAGTGGAGCAGCTGGGATACAAACTGGTGCCCATATGGGATGCTGATGCTGACCCCCAAGTTGTTTCAATCTTAAACATGTTTTTAATAAAGAGACCCTCACTGAATATCCTGAGTTAGAAATGCTAGTAAGTATGTAATGATTAAGTTGTAGTTGTGAGTGGCCATTTTGAAATTGAAGGGGAAAAAAATGGTACCATATGTTTTCCAGATTTACTTACTCATGAAGGTTACCTGGAATATGTACATGGTAGAGACCGAGTTCAGCCTTTGCCTCAATTGCTCAACAAGTCATTTTTGAGTGGGCAGAATTGTAAAATATTCAGGTATTCAGAGATGGGTTCCTGATGGTTCATTTCCAAAATAATTATTTTTAAAAATCCCACAACTTTGGCCGGCGCCGCGGCTCACTAGGCTAATCCTCCGCCTAGCGGCGCCGGCACACCGGGTTCTAGTCCCGGTCGGGGCGCTGGATTCTGTCCCGGTTGCCCCTCTTCCAGGCCAGCCCTCTGCTGTGGCCAGGGAGTGCAGTGGAGGATGGCCCAGGTGCTTGGGCCCTGCACCCCATGGGAGACCAGGAAAAGCACCTGGCTCCTGGCTCCTGCCATCGGATCAGCGTGGTGCGCCGGCCGCAGCGCGCCAGCCGCGGCGGCCATTGGAGGGTGAACCAATGGCAAAGGAAGACCTTTCTCTCTGTCTCTCTCTCTCACTGTCCACTCTGCCTGTCAAAAAAAAAAAAAAAAAAAAAAAAAAAAATCCCACAACTTAAATAGATACCTGTTAGTTGCTTGTCTGTTTAACACCTGCTTGCCAGCAGGAGCCATATGAAACTTCAAGGAAGCTGTGAATTGAGAGTAGCTAGCGCTTTTGTGCAATGTGAACATACCTATTACAAGAGTGAAGCAGAACTTAAACTAGGGTGACTACTCATCCCTGAATTGGATGTTTGTTTTATGGCTTCTGTATTTTAAAATATTGGGCTTTCCAAATTGAAACTTACATAGGAAGGCATAAATCCTAAAGCACCATGAAGATGATGATCATGGACATTATACGTGTTTAGGTTTTTTAAGTCAACTGCAACATGATCACCTGGGTAAGTGTGTGAATTTCCTCCCCATTTTCTCCCCTGGTGCTGATGAGTCTCTGAGGTAGAGCCAAAAATGCTAGCAATTTTTTTAAAAACTAAACTCCCAAAAAGTAACATGTCTGAATAGCAATTCAGAAGGTTATCAAAAAATAATCTATATCTGTTTTGTATTGCCACCTGATGTCAGAAGAGACTTATAGTCCTTAATGACAGGGGAAAAAAGTTTAGGGGCAGCTATGGTGTAGGGGTTGCTCCACTTAAAATGTCTGCATACCAGATTGGAGTTCATGGTTTTGAGTCCTGGCTTCGCTCCCAATTTTAGCCTCTTGCCAGTGCACACTTTGAGAGGCAGCAGATGATGGATTAAGTACTTGGGCCCTGCCACCCACGGGATTGAGACCTGGGTTAAGATCAGGGCTTCTGGCTTCAGCTTTGGCTGTTAAGGATGTTTGGGAATTTAGTCACTGGATGGAAGCTGTGTCTGCCTTTCAAATAAAAGTTAAAAACCAACTAATTAGCAGTTCTCTACATGTTTAAAAACAGTAACTCGTAAGTTGCATAAATATATATATAAAACAAAAACAGAAACTGGCTTCAAGGAGCAGAGAGGTCTCTGTAAAAGAGGCCCCTACTTTGGAGAAAGATTCCAGATGGGAAATCTAAAATCCTGTTTTTAGTACTAATTTCTTGCCCTGTGATTTCAGAAAATTACTTAACTCTGAACCTTAGTTCTGTCAAAGATGAGTTGTAAAAACAAGCCCCATCTTAAATGATTCTTGTTATCATGTAGTGAGACATAATACCATAAAACCTGTTGAATATTATTCAAATGCCCATGCTCTGTTCAATAATCTTAAATAGCCCTTCACAATCTAACCTAATTGTGTTCTAAATGAAAGAATGATCAGAATGCTGTCAAACTCCCTTTAAGCTTTCTTGGACCTGACAGGCACTGCTAAGCTTTTCAACAAATTAGGGTAAGGATCACTTGCTACCTTCCAGTGTGCACATTAGCAGGAAGGTGGAATCGGGATCAGAGCCAGGACTCAAGCCCAGGCACTGTAATGTGGGACACAGGCATCTCAAGTAGCATCTTAACCCCTGTAGAAGTAGCTGCCACCCACAAACTTTTTGAAGAACACTCATATGGTTAGCAGTAGATCAATTTTATTGATCTTTCCAAGGAATTTTTAGCTTTATTGATTTTTTCTGTAGTTTGATTTTTTAAATTAATATTTTCTTTCACTTATTTGGGACTTAATTTGTTCTTTTTCTAAGAGTAAATTTTAAAGAGAAATCACAAGTAATTGATTTGGAGCCTTAATATATAAAGCATTTGAAACTATAAAATTTCTTCTAGACATTCTTAGCCAAATCATGAAAGTTTTAATATCTTGTGTTTTCATTTCCACGTAGTTCAGAACGTCTTCTGATTTGTGATTTCTGTGGTCCGATGGTTGTTTAGAAATGCATTGCTTAAATTCCAAATATTTGGGAATTTTCCAGATACATTTCTGTTATTGAGCTCTAAGTATATTCTGTTGTAAGGAAACATGTAAGAGTGCAATTCTTTTAGACTGAGATTTATTCTTTGGCCTATGGTCTAACTTGGTAAATATTCCATGTGCAGTTAACAGTTTTGGTATTGTTGAGTAGAATTTAAAACGAATGTCAATTTGATCCACACAAAAAAAATTAGGGTATGAAATCTGCAGTTTATCAAACTGCCATTTTGACCTTTTGATATAAGGCTTCTTTCATAGTCCGCTCCAGCTGACATTTTACCTTTCAAAAATCTTAGAGGCTCCTATTCTCTGATGGAGGAGAAGAAGAAAGATTCATAGAATACAGCCTCAATGGTAAAGAGAGTAAGATTCCCACCCCCATGCCTACAAGGTCACTTTGAGAAGAATGCTACAATTTCCAGTAATAGCTACTGATTATAGTTACTTTGCAAACTTACTTTGCCTGTGTTTGCCTGTTTCATACTGTTGCAACGTTAGTTCAGTAAAGTATCCTAAAATTGTAAAATTCATATACTAAATCATATGGTTTTAATCCTCTTCTGATTTGCCTTAAAGATTAACATGTCATTTTTCTGTCCCTGGTTTAAAAGCAAAGGACACATTCCATCCAGTAAAAAACAAAAACCTGTATCCAGTGCAAATTGGAAATTCCAGCTTTGGAAAAAGATGCTATTTGAGTCTTTGAGATTCAACCAGATTTTTAGAGACGGTGCAATTTAAGAAATCTCACCACTGCACTCCTGAGTCAGGAGGAAGCGTAAGCTGTTTTCAGAATTTCACAGCTGCCACCCACTGTGGAGGCACCGTGGGGTGTGCTTCATCTATCTCCCTTCCGGAAGCAAATACCTCTGGCTACCACATCGCCTGCGAACTCTACCCGTAGTCCTGGAAAATAACTGGGCAAAGCAGAGATATTACTGTGAACTCAGGAAAGTCCCACAATTGTTTTTGCCTGTGTCTTCAGCTAAGCCATGTGTGTTTTGGAAACCTGTGGATGTGGCAAAAGATGGAAAAGTGTTTCGACCCCTTTCCAGGGTGAGACTGAGGTCCCGGGTTAGAGTCCTGCTCCTCAGGGCAGCAGCAAAAAGTGAGCTGCAAAGGTTGGGAGGGAGGCTTTTCGGGACTTTAATGGCAAAATGTTCAAATGGTCCTGCTGAGGTTTGCATAAAAGAAGAAATGTTTAGTGTAAAATCAGTTCGAACCTCTGCCACCAGAAAAGTGCCAGTAGATGGCGTGAGTGTGCAAGAAATTCTGATCTTAACTTCCCATCTCTGGCTGATCTGGTTTTTTTTGGAAAGAAGCTTTGAGCCAAGCTGTTCTGTGACTGTTAGTTTATTAACCACAGACTGACACGTACTGATGTGAGAGACAGTTGTAGTCATTATTGTAGGGGTCAAAGGAAACAGAAAAAATATTTCTCAGAGCTGTATGGGTGCTGGTTCAAGACCTGGCTGCTTCACTTCTGTCCTAGCTCCCTGCTAATGTGCCTGGGAGAGCAGAGGAGGATGGCCCAAGTGCTTGGGCTCCTGCAACCATGTGGGAGATCTGGAAGAAACTGATGGCTCCTGGCTTTGGTCCTGCCCAGCCCCGGTCATCATGGCCATTTGGGGAGTGAACCAGCGGACAGAAGATCTCTCTGTACCTCCCTCTCTTTCAAATAAATGTTTTAAAAAAGTGTTTTCATACTACTAAGTGCTGTGCAAATAGTAACTTCCATTTTTTGGTGATAAAATTTTTCTGTTTTAGTATCTAAAGCCTTATCTTATATAACAAAAATGCTTATTGTGAAAAGCTATTTTTTTAAAATATGGCTTTCATTTTGATAATGGCAACCTGAGCTCGCCAAGAATTCAGTGTCACAGTTTGAAGTCATTTAATCAATTGAAACCTGATTTCTTCAGGTTTTTTTTTTTCTTTTTTTTTTAGATTACTTATCTGAAAGGCAGAGAGAGATCTTCCATCTGCTGGTTCACTCCCCAGATGGCTACATGGCCAGGGCTAGGCCAGGATGAAGCCAGGAGCCTGGAACTCCATCTTGGTCTCCCACATGGGTGCAGGGGCCCAGGCACTTGGGCCATCTTCTGTTGCTTCCCCAGCCACGTTATCAGAGAGCTGGATCGGAAGTGGAGCAGCCGGGACTCGGACTTGGCCACCCGTATGAGATGCCAGAGTCTTAGGCAGTGGCTTACCCCCTGCACCACCTCAGCGGCCTCCATTTTTCAACTTTAAAGCAGAATGGCCCAAGAGAATATGTGTGAAGACATGTATGGTATTCCAAACATGAAACAGTCCATCACTTGAATGAGATTCAGTGAGTTTCTTAACCAGTAGCCTAAGCTCCAGTTGCTACAAAGTATTTGCTTGTGTTTTTACTCACTCAGCAATATTTAAGTACCTGTTAGGTGTGCCAGGCAGCTTGCCAGCAGCGAGGAGGATTTTTGCAAAGCCTGGTGAAACTGCTGAATGCATCCCTGCTGCAAGAAACTGAAGGCATCACTATAGGATGCGTAAACTCACAGGGCAGACTGAAGGGTCTCCACTCTTCTAGCAAATGACTCATTTCTTAACCACTGCACCAAACGCCCTAATTGATTAATTTCAGAGTTGGGAAGAAATCCTCCTTCTAGAACAAATGAAAATAAATCCTCTTCAATGTGCAATGGATTCTGAAATTGGATTAACTGTGTTCTAAAACAAGCTTCATCTATCTCCCTTCCGGAAGCAAATACCCAGCTGCATTGTCAGGACACAGGACAGTAGGACACTGACTCGCCTCTGACAGCCAGGCCAAAGTAGAGGACTTGCATAGTGGGGAAGGGCAAGGAGTCCAAGTGCAGAGCCGCCTCTGCATGGGAAACATCCCAGGTAACGTGTCGGTGGGTGAATCAAACATCGCAAGGCCTCCGACTCAGGCAGTTGGAGTAGCAGTCTGAAACTCCAATTCAAGGCGAGGGCCTGGGGTGCAACCAGAGGCGGTGGTTACAGAGTGAACAGGGGAGAGCATACACCACTTGAAGCTCATCACTGTCAATTTACAAAGAAAATATCTGGCCAACCACACTTAGGGCCTCCAGGGCTCCTGTTTGCACCCCTCATCTGCTCTAACCTCTCATTTGAAATACAGTCGTGCGGCACCTAACATGTGCTAGGAGATTCTGACCCCTGGGACACGGCCTCCTTAGTGCGTGTAAGTGCACGTTGTGCTGTTGGTACCACGGAGTCACCTAAGGATGCACTCTGCAGAAGGCATCCCTGTCGTTAAGAGCCACATGACAGCTTGGACGCTATGGCTGTGAGAGGTGATGGGACGCGGCCAAGCTCTCCCTGTAAGACCACCCCAGGAGAGGCGTTTACGTGGCAACAGGCACAACAGCACAGGGGCATCCTGCACACGCGCAAACGTCTCCCCACAGCCTCCTTGGGAGGCCCGAAGCCCAGCTCCCACACTTGACACCTCTGCTCTTGGGCAAGTTTCTTAACCTGTGCATGCCTCAGCTCCTGCAACTGTAGGGGGGACAAGAACAGTACGAACTTCCTAAGGTGGTAAGTTTGAAGTGCCTGCGAGTATTCTCACTTCTTGTGCAGAGGGGGAAGCACATACTTAGAGGTCCAGTGTGTGACCACCTGACCCCCGCCTCTGCAGTGGCCACACTTGGGAGAGAAACCAGAGGCCAGAGCTAGGTGCCTGTGGGTTTGTTCACTTTTCAGGAGTTAGGTTCCAGGCTTCTAGAATAGCAAGCACAAGGATGAAGTTGTTTCCATCAGAATTTCTCAAACTATGCATAAGAATTAGGGGAGCAGGGTTGTTAAAACAGACTGCTGGCTTCGCTTCCAGTGTGTGATGCAGCGGGTCTGCTGGGGCCTGCGAATTTGCCTAACAAGTCGGTGCTGTTGCTGCTGGCCCACAGACCACACTTGAAGAACCACTGACATAGCTTTTTCCCCCCCTTTCTGCTTTCTAACCCTCAAAATAACCCTATGGGCTTGGCTTGATCTCCGTCTTACTGTGGAGAAAACCAAGACCTGGGAATGTGGCTGCCTCCTCCGCTATCTCACCATCTGTTGGGACCCAGGGTGTTCCAGCTGGCTTTGCGGCTGTGCCGTCCTGGCCTCACCTGTGGCCTGGGATGGGTGCGCATGCTCTCCACCAGACGCAGAGCTGTGGGCCAGAGAAACAGGGCAGGAGTGTGCGGGTGGAGCTGTGAGGGAGACATCCGTGGAGAAGGCAAGGCCTCCCCACTGGTTCCTGCTCACGTCCTCTGAACGCAGCTGCCGCGTCGACCTCATCACCTCCCTGACTCCTGGCTTCCCCCTCTTTGCTCCTACATGGGCCCATTTGCCTCCATAGATTGACTCCCCGGAGAGCTTCCGTCACACTCATCCTCGCCCATCCAGCTTGCTGGCCTACATGTTTCCTCTGGCTGTGTCTCTCCTGCTCGTCCTGGAGGCCTCAGCTCTTTGTCCACTGTCCGCACCCCCCGTGGGGGTCATGTGCTCCTCCTGTCCCTTCCCAAGAATACTCTTTCATCTTGCACATCACCTGCACTCGTAGGTGTATAATTCGCTCTCTGCTGGTCTATTCTCCTAAATTTCTAGTCTCAACCAACCTCTCTCTAAAGTCCTCGAGAGCGATTACCATACATGGGGCACTGTGGAGCCACGGTTCCAAAACTGTCCATACATTTTAGAGTCGCCTGGCCAGGCCACTCCAGTCTAGTTGCAGATTTTGGAGTCTCTCGAATTTCTGATTTTCACACTAGGGTTGCTCAACACAAGAAGTCTTTGCAAACATTAAGGGGAAGAAAAATGCCGAATCTGAAGTACTTCTGGTCCCAAAGCATTTGGGATCTGGGATAGTCAACCTGTACATAGGCAACCAACATTTCCTTCTCACAGTTCCAGAGGCTGGGAGGTGTAAGTCAGGGCCTCCCCGGCTTGGTGTGTGGTGAGGGCCAACTTGCTCACAGCCAGAGCCCTCTGCTGTGCCCTTGCCCGGTGGAAGGGAGGAACTCTGGTCTCCCAGCCTCTTGCGGGTTTCCTAGACCCAATCCTGAGCACTCCACCCTCATGACCCAGTCACCCCAAAGACTTCACCACCTAATGGCATTACACTGGGGGCTGGATTTCTTTTCTTTTCTTTTTTCTTTTCTTTTCTTTTCTCTTTTCTTTTCTTTTCTTTTCTCTTTTCTTTTCTTTTCTTTTCTTTTCAACATTCATTTATTTATTTGAAAGGCAGAGTTACAGAGAGGCAGAGGCAGAGAGAGAGGTCTTCCATCTGCTGATTCACTCCTCAGTTGGCCACAAGGTCAGATCTGCTCAATTGGCCACAACAGTCAGATCTGCACCAGTCTGAAGCCAGGAGCCAGGAGCTTCTTCAGGTCTTTTCATGCAGGTGCAGGGACCCAAGGACTTGGGCCATCTTCTGCTGGGAACAGGCCATAGTAGAGAGCTGGATCGGAAGCTGAGCAGCTAGGACTCGAACTGGTGCCTATGTGGGATGCCAGCACTGCAGGACACAGCATCGGCCCCAATAGGTTTGTATTTTACAAGTCACTTGTTGCATGGTGAAAGCTAAAAACAGACTGACCTTTCCTTCTGCAAATCCACACAATCTGGCATATGAACGCCAGAGGGAGCCACCAGACCACTTTCAGGTCTGGCTGTGTTTGCCTTTTCCTTACTGACCTAGTGGGCACAGCCAGGAAATAGGCTCCCTACCTGAGGCCCTGCTCCCCAGGGGTGCACAACCAGCCCCAGGACCTGGTTCAGAGGCGGCCCTTCGCTCCTGTTGCCAGGGAGCTCACAGGTGGCCTCTGAGACCTGCTTCATGGGCTTGATAGCAAGTTTTGGGGAGACTTGACTTCAACTCCCCAAAAGCCAGACAAGTCCCTGTCCTAGGGCTGGGCGAGGCCTCTGAGCAGGGCGCTGTGGCCATGCAGCTCCCTCTGCTGCTTCCAAGGGACTCATTTGTTTTTAAGAAAGGGTAGAGCACCCAGCCAGGTCTTGTTCCCTCTGTTGTCCTGTGCAGCCTGCCTGCACCTCCACCCTGTCCTGTCTCTGAGCTTGTGGCTGCCTCGTCGCCAGCATGTGACAGTGTCCTGCTACAGGTGGCAGCTGACACCTTCCTTCTCTGGACTGAGACGTGGGGGCCCTCGTCAGGCTCTGACGTCCGTGTCCTCCCACCTGTCACCTGGGTCTGCCCAGCCTTCGAAGTGCTGTGAAGCCAGGGACCACCCCTCTGGACCAGCCAGCCCTCAAGAGGGCCACGCAGGAGCCGCGACACAGCTGGAGAGAGTGCAGGGGTAGCTGAGTGAGTAGGACGCCAAGCATGCCTCCCCGCTCTCCTCCTATGTCCCCTGAAAGGACAGCGATCCCTGGCCTTCATCTCCTCTAGCCCGAGATCAAGGGTATCCAGGTCTTCTGGGTCCTTATGTTCCGTCTTGCCAGCCCAGCAAAGGCAGCTTTTTGTGGGGGAGGGAGGAGAAGTTTGGGCAAATCCTGGAGACCTCACCTCGCGGATCTGGAAGTGGGAGGTCATAGGAAGAGGTGAGAGGGTGGAGGTTAATGGACCTTGGGAAGCCCCAGGAGGTGGCCAGTTCCCAGCCCTAGGAATGACCCTTTGCCCGTGAAACTGGAGAGGAAATGGGTCCACTCTCCAGGGACCTTGTGGCAATGCAGAGGATGCAAGATTTTGCTTCTAATGTCATAGGCAGAAGCATTTGCACATTGTCATACACATGTATGACTTATGTCATCTATTGCTTTGTATTTCTTCTTTATATTGCTGCACATTATTTTTTAATTCTTGAAATTGTATCTATAAACAGATTATAATCATTGTAGACTTCGGTATTGTAGAGGGGCACTAACATATTCATGATGAATAGAGTCTTATTGGGGCTGGTGCCATGGCGCAGTAGGTTAATCCTCTGCCTGCGGCACCAGCATCCCATATGGGCACCGGTTCTAGTCCTGGCTGCTCCTCTTCCAATCCAGCTCTCTGCTATGGCCTGGGAAAGCAGTACAAGATGGCCCAAGTCCTTGGGCCCCTGTACCCACATGGGAGACCAGGAAGAAGCTCCTGGCTCCTGGCTTCAGGTTGGCATAGCTCCAGCCATTGTGGCCATTTGGGGAGTGAACCAACAGAAGGAAGACCTTTCTGCATTAATTCCATATGTTTTCAGAATTCTCCTGTCACATAGCAGGTGCTCAGGGAATGGTTTTATAACTGGGGCTCATGGTCTGCATGGCATGAGACAATGGAGTGCCTAAAAGAAACAGAACTGCAGAACACATAGTTACTGAGTACTACAGGGCAGGCCCTTGGAGCTGACACTGAGTGGAGGACTCCCCAGTCACAGGCATCCTTCACAGGGTGACACCGGCACAGTACTGCGTCAGCCAGCCATTGTCTTGCCTCTCCCTTCCAAGGTGTAGAGGCCTGAGCCCACCAGCTGGGCCCTCCACTCAATTCTCAGTCATTGGTCTGGTGGAAAAGCACAGCCGTGTGTAAAACGGAAGGCTCTCCAAAGTCACAGCGACATTGGGGTGGTCCCTTCCTGTTCAGGAAAGAACATGGGGGGCTTGGAGGGTCAAAGGAGGAGCTGGACACTGGCACATTATTATTGACTTATTAAAGATTTTTGTGTCTATTTGAGAGGCAAAGCATCAGAGAGAGACGGAGAGAGAGAGAGAGAGAGAGAGGGAGAGATCTCCCATCCTCTGCTTCACTCCCAGATGGCTGCAACAGCCAGGTCTGGGCCAGGATGAAGCCAGGATCCAGGAACTCCATCTAAGCACTTGGGCCATCCTCCACTGTTTTCCCAGATGCGTTAGCAGAGGTGAACAATCAGACTCACACTGGCACTCTGATAGGGTATGCTGGTGTGGCACGCTGCAGCCCAACCCGCTGAAGGGAACTCTGGGGAACACCTGTGCCACAGGGACGAATACCCCCTCCTGGGCACACTCACCTCTGCTGGCCCTGCTCTGGCCAGGATGTTCTCACCTGCAGGAGGTGACGACAAAGTCAGCAGAGGCTGCTCCAGCCCTGGAGGAACCGGGTCTTTGGAGAAAGGCGTGGTGGCCCCTCCCAGGCGCAGGCTCTCTGGGAAATGACCTTGCAGAGAAACAAGCCGCCCCCCACGGTTCAGAAGAATTCCACCGGCTCCTCCTCGGCAGCCACGAAATTGATTTTCGGTTCCCTCTTGACTCTCTCTGGCCGGTGGAACTCAGTTATCGAGCCTCACTTCCTGTTCTGCCAGTAACCCCATTTGGTAAAATTAGAATTAGGAGTTTAATTCAATGTCGTGCAAAGCCGAATGCGATTAGGCTGGTGGTTTCAAGACCTTCGCTAGGAAGCCGAATGCTGCGTTCTCGATTCCTCTTCCTAAAATTGACATCTAGCCAAGGGGCGGGGGAGGGCACTCCTCCCCAGTTCTGTGTCCAACGTAGATAAGAACCAATTCTGTGAAGCTTGACCTGAGCCTACCTTTAAAAATAAAAAAGCAAATGATTCTTGAATTTTGCCCCCTGCAGGATACATGGAGGATAGTCCTTAGGTTCCTCTGGGTATGCCATGGGTTTCCGTGTAGCAGTCAATGTGATCTTTAAACAAAATTCCTCATTTACTTTCATTTTATTTGAAAGACAGAGAAAGAGAGAAAGAGATGCCCATCCACTGGTTCACTTCCCAAATGCCCACAACAAGCCAGGGCTGGGCCAGGCTGAAGCCAGAAGCCTGGAACTCAGCCTGGATCACCCATGTAGGTGGTGGCAGGGCCCAAGCACTTGAGCCATCCTCTGCTACTTGCCAGAGATGTTAGCAGGGAGCTGGATTGGAACCAGGCACTCTGACATGAGATGTAGTCATATGTTCCAAGAGGCAACTTAATGGCTGTACCATACACCAACCCCTGTATAATATTAAAAAAAATACTGATTTATTTGAAAGTCAGAGTTACAGAGAGAGGGACACACACACACACACACACACAAACACACGCGTGTGCACAAATCTTTCATCAACTGGTTCACTCCCCAAATGGCCACAGTAGTCAGGGCTGGACCAGGTTGAAACCAAGTGCCAGAAGCTTCTTCCAGATCTCCCATGTGGGTGCAGGGACCCAAGTACTTGAGCCATCTTCTGCTGCTTTCCGAGGCCATTAGCAGAGAGCTGGATTGGAAGTAATGCAGCCAGGATACAAACCAGTGCCCATATGGCATGCCAGCGTCACGCGTGGTAGCTTTTCCTGCCGTGCCACACCCCTTTTATGTTTTCTTTACTCATCTCTGTCTTCAGAAACATACGTTACCTTTGCAGGTGCCTGGGGACCATGTACTGTACTGTTATGGTCTTGAAATTCTTAGTAGCTTCTGAGTCAGAGACCTTGTATTTTGCACCGCACCTCACAAGTTATATACCCGCCAGATCCTTACCATAAGGCTTTTGCTTGTTACATGTCGTTAATCCCACTTGGAAAATGGGAAATTGGGGGCTGCCATTGTGGCACAATGGGTTGAGTTGCTGCTCATAACACTAGCATCCCATATGGGCACTGGTTCTAGTTCCGGCTTCTCCACTTCCAATCCAGCTCCCTGTTAACAGACCTGGGAAAGCAGCAGGAGATGGCCCAAGTGCTTGGGCTCCTGCACACACGTGGGAGACCCAGAAGAAGCTCCTAGCTCCTGGCTTTGGCCTGGCCCAGAGCTCCCTCCCTTCCTCTCTTCTCTCCCTCTCTCTTTCTCTCTCTCTCCCTCCCTCCCCCTACCCAGTAAAAATAAATAAACAAACAAATGAAATGAGAAACTGATGATCAGTGTGGATTTCAGTAGCTCTTCCCAGGTTATTCAGCCTGAAGATGGATTGGAAGCCAAATGTCGGTGCTGAGCCGCAGATCCAGACTCTGTGGGTCTGATAATGCCCCACTGGCTTAGCTGTCCTACTCAACCAGCCCGCCTCTCCAGATTACAGGATTAATTCTGGACACTCTGGGCTAAGGGGAATTAGCAGGAGTTCTCGCTTTTCCTTAATCATCAAGATAATGACTTTTGCTCTCTAAATAGTTTTGCATGTGAAGTATTTATGTTCTGACAAAATGTTTTTCAGTAAAACACAATAAATTTTGTCTTTGAAACCCCTGCAATCTTTATATTTCATACACTTTTAAAATAGCATTAGAGATGTTGACATAAAGAATATTCGCTCCATAACAAAATTACATTTCTTCTTTAGATGTAGTGACTTAATAATTAAAGCAGTATGCATGAAATATAAATACAAGGTATTCATAAATAAATTAAATTAGATTTTAGCTGTTAAGAACCAATTATCATGTAAGCTATCTCTGATGGTTGAAATAAGAAAGTAGAATATTAATTTGGACATTCTCTATGGGCTGTGATTATAAATTGCTAAAATGGTCTAATGGGTCATGGAATTTTACTGAGATTGGCAATGGCCTCTGAAATATTCATAGTATGTTAGAAACGAGTCGTCTTGATTGATCTTAGTTATAATCTCATCATGTTTACAAGATGGGAGATGGCGGGGTGTCACAGAACTGAGAAGTCTGTCCTACTTATGAAATAATAATAGTAATTATGATGGTGGCACCGTGATTAAAATGTTCAAACCTAGATTTGAAACCCAGCTTCACCCCTTGCTGGCTGTGTGACCTTGAACAAGTTGCTCAACTTCTCAAACGTCTTCACCTACAGAAAAAGGTGATAATGAGGGCTCAGATAATGTATAATTATAGCATATGCCACAGAGACTAACACTTGGCAAGCACAAAAATAAATGTGAATTCTTAGGATTTCTGCTTCCACACTAGGATAGCTTAAATACTTTGGGAGCACAGAACTTTCCTATTTCAGTTACTACACGTCAACTTTGCTCTTAAGGGCTACGGCCTGTTCTTTAGCACCAACTTGAGAAAGTATTGGGACATTCTCAGCGGTGTGCTGGCAAATGCTTAGCCACCAGCTGTGCATAGCAGGGGCAGTGGGGGGAGGCACTCTGCTTCATGGCACCTGCCAATTTCCTTTGTGTAGATGTTCCCACCATGACCAATTACTGGGCTGCTGTAATGATGAAATAAAGAGAGGACGTGAAACCTAACCACTGACACTGTGCAGCACCAAGGAACTGAAATTCATTGGAAGGGTTGTTGATGGCACAGACAGCTACTGTAGTTACGTGGTCCCAAGATACTAAGTCTTTGTCTTTCAAAAAAGATTTAATTTATTCATTGTTATTTATTTGAAAGACAGAGAGGGAGAACTATCTTCTATCCACCACTTCATTCCCTAAATGCTTACAATAGCTGGGACTGGGCCAGGCTGCAGCTAGGAGTCTGGAACTCCAGTTCTCCATGTGGGTGTCCAGGACTCAAGTACTTGAGCCATCATTCGCAGCCTTCCAGGATGCATGCTTTCAGCAAGCCGTATCTGAGGTGGAGTATTCAAGACTGGAAACCAGGTGCTTTGGTTTGGAATGCAAGGATCCCAGGCAGCAGCTCAACCCACTGCCCCACACCCACCCTAGTCCTGTGTCTTTTGATCTGCTGTTCAGCTGGGCCCTGGGGCTCCTGGTTTGTGTATCCTAATCTACTTTTTCCTTCTCTGTGACCCTTTAACTCACAATGATTGTCTGCACAATTAATGAGCAAGTTGGTTATGCTCTTTCAGACCACAAAAGCGGAGACTAGGTCACGTTGCCTGAGGCTTGGAGCAGTGCCTTAGGGAGTTTTGGGGGGGGGCCTCAGAGCAGGTGGTCCACCACCTCATGCTGCACAGGAACCAGGCTTCTTGGCCTTCAGGTCACTTTGGCTTCCCTTTAGAAGTGGACATCTTCAGTTCCCAGCTCTAGTGCCCCTGCCAGGCACAAAACTCGGCTTCCACCTCTGTTTTTCTATCTACTCCTGACTGTTGGCCACTTTGTGTCAGCTCTGTTGAAAGGCTCTCACCGTCGTATTAGGAACACAACTCATACTGCCTGGGTTCAGATCCCAGTACCGCCAGGGTTTCACTCTGGGTTATTTATGTAGTTTTGCTGTGCCTCAGTCTCCCCATATGTAAAATGAGGATAACAGCACCTACCTTATATTAGGTTATGAGATTGAAGGAGTTGCAGCATGAGAAGTGTTTAGAAGACTGTCTGGATGACAGCCTTGTGGTACAGCAGGTTAAGCCGCTGCCTGCAGTGCCAATGTCCCCCATCAGAGCACTGGTTCAAGTCTTGGCGGCTCCACTTCTGATCCACCTTCCTGCTCATGTGCCTGAGAAGGCAGTGGAAGATGGTCCAAGAGGGTGGGACCCTTTCACCCAGGTGGGAGACTCAGATGGCACTCCAGGCTCTGGCTTCAACCTGGCCCAACCCTGGCCATTGACGTCACTTGGGGAGTGAACCAGTGGATGCAAGATCTCTCTCTCTCTCTCTCTCTTTCTCTCTCTTGCTTTCTCTCTAACACTTTGTCTTTCAAATAATGAATAAATGCAGAGTGAGCAGTAATTGCTGACCACTGGCTTCTGCTCCTGCTGTCATCTTCCGTGGTCTTCCTATGAAGTCTGTACTCCAGCTGGGTCTGCCACTGTCATGTGTGGTTCCCCCTCTGGGATGGAGGATTCCCTTGTCTGCATAAGAGTGGCTGCCTTTGGTGAACCAGCGACATCCCAAGGACCAGAGTGTGGTGCGGGACGGTGTGAGGAGGGCTATGGCTGTGCAGGCACCTGAGCCTCTGGGCTGCTCTCCACAGCACGCAGTCCTTTCTGCCATGGAGAAGGAGGTGACACAGGGCCCCCAGCAAACCCAAGAGAACTCACTCTGTGGCTGGGGATGGGAGGCTTCAGTGGAGGAAAACAAGGAAGTTTCCACAACTTTTTCATCCTTGAGCGTTGTCAGTGTTTGTCTTTCATTATCCTTGGCTTGAGGCTCATCTTTTAAAGGCTGGTCTGTGAACCCCTTCCCACCAGGCACCCCTAGGGTCTGCTCCCCCGGCAGTGCCCTCTGAGGATGCCAGTGGCTCTCAGGCCGGCTCGAGTGCTCTCCAAGGGCTGCGGTCAGCGTGATAAGAAACAGCTTCTTCATTTTCCTCCAAGGGCAAGCATTTAAGAGTGTGTTTCCAAGGTTCATCTGCTCATCTAATAACAATAATAATTACCTTAATGTTCTTTGATAAGGGGTTAGTTAAACAAATTATGGTACATCCATGGTACATGGTGTGGCTATTAAATTAAATGAAGTAGAACAACACACTGTAGCATTCATCATCATGTCACTTCAAACCTGTGTCGTGAGGGTGGCTTCGTGTATCTTACGTCGGGGAGGGACTGCTCTTAAGGATCTTGGAGCTAAAGACAGTGCTCGGTTGCATCCTGAATTAAAGTCATACCCTTGAGTGAGAGCCACAATTGCATGTTTGTCCTGGTTGCCTTGAAAGGGGAGAGAGATTCCCAGCCATGGACGAATTCCCTGGAATCCCATTGGAGGCAGAAGGGAATTCCTAGAAGTGAGGCTATGCCCCAAATGTCAATGTCCGGGAGATGGCAGGGCTCAGAACTGGAGGTCCCAAGTGAAGCATGACTGTGATTCATTAAGTGCAGTAAGTCTCTAAGACTTCTTGTGGAATCAGGTGGTTTGATCAGGTTGGGTCAAGGCTGACCACCTGCTTGCCTTCCAGCTGCTACCTTGGGGGATGAGTGGCTACTGAGGGACCACTTTCCAGGGGAAGTTAGAGAGGTTGGTGGGGAGTCCAAGCAAGGCTTGAGAAGAGGCTAGCACTTGCCACAGAAATGGCATCAGAGTAGACAGATGTTGCTGTCCGTGTGGCCACTTACGAGGCCCCAGTCCAAGGGGAGTCGGCAGCCTGGGATCCACATGGGAGGGCCTTCCTCATTACTCTGAAATGATCGTGTGGCAGGATAGATAGTGGCTGGGCTTGATCTGTCGGATCAGAACCTCACGACAGTGACGTCTCCCCAAACCATTGCAGTGTGCATGCTGCCTAGGGCCCAAGAGCAAGACGTGGAGCCCTCGCCAAGTCCATGCAGTCTCTGCTGCAAGGATTCCTGGTCTGTGCAGGCTCATATACCACAGGGCTTTGTTTCTCATTGTCCTGGAGGTGGGCACTGCAAGGTCAGGATGTCAGGTAGCAGATGGCCACCTTCTTGCTGTGGCCTGGGTCTCCCAGGCAGGTAATAGGGACCAAAGGACTTGAGTTATCACCTACTGCCTCCCAGGGGGTGCATTAGCAGGAAGCTGGCATCAGGAGTAGAGCTGGAATTCAAACCCAAACTCTGATCTGGGATGCCAGTGTCCTAAATGGTGCTTTAACTTCTGCCACAAATGCCTGCCCCTGTGTCCCTAATTTGAAGCCACGTGGGCCTCAGTGTTAGAAGGATTTTGACCAATAGAGATTTGAGGGTGCTAGCTCCCCATAATTCTTTTTCTTCAACAGTGTTGAAGTTAGAAGGGTGTAGAAACTGCAAGGTGTCATTAAGGCTTCTGCCCACGTGACGCCACTCCATGTGATGCCTGAGTTATGTGCGAAGGAGGCAGGGACACGTCATTCAGGCTGTAGCCAGCACTACCCAGAGAGGATTTACTGTGGTCCTGGGAAGACTGGGATACAAGGCAGGGAAGTTGCAACCAGTAAGTAGGCAGCATTAACAAGAAGCAGCATTAGACACTGGGTACCTCTTGGGGAAGGTCCAGAAGAAATTAGCAGGAGGAGGGGCTGGCGCTATGGTGTAGCAGGTAAAGCTGCTGCCTGCAGTGCCGGCATCCCATATGGGTGCCGGTTTGAGACCCGGCTGCTCTGCTTCCAATGCAGCTCTCTGCTATGGCCTGGGAAGGCAGTAGAAGATGGCCATGTCCTTCCCTGCACCTGCATGGGAAGACCCAGAGGAAGCTCCTGGCTCCTGGCTTCAGATTGGTGCAGCTCTAGCCATTGTGGCCAAATGGGGAGTGAACCAGCGGATGGAAGACCTCTCTCTCTGCCTCTCCTTATCTCTCTGTGTAACTCTGACTTTCAAATAAACAAACAAACAAACAAACAAAACTCTTAAAAAAAAGAAATTAGCAGGAGGAAAATGGACACAGACAATACCCATTATCACATGAGCCACAATCTCTCCGGTGTCATAAGCTAGCCCTGGCCTCCTCATCTCCAAACTGTGAATGGACACAGCACCCACGTGATGGGGCTGTGTGAGGTTAAGTGAGCCAACGCGTGTGCTGTGCAGTGCCTGGAGCTCGGTGGGACTTCTTTACCTGTTGATGCTGTCCTGTCCCGTCTTCCCCCTTCCCTGCCTTGAAGGAGGAGTCATGCTCTGCCTGCTCAGCTTTTCCTCTTTCTTCTTTTATAAAAAGATTTATTTATTTGTTTGAAAAGCAGAGTTAGGGAGAGAGAGAGAGAGAAAGGGAGAGGGGGAGAGAGAGAGAGATAGAGTCTTCCATTTACTGATTTACTCCCCAAATGACTGCAACAGCTAGGTCTGGGCCAGGTTGAAATCAGGAGCCTGGAACTCCATCCTCGGCTTTCACATGGTGGCAGGGGCTTAAGGATTCAGGCCATCTTCTGCCGCTTTCCCAGGTGCATCAGCTGGGAGCTGGGTTGGAAGCAGAACAGCTGGGATTCGAACTGGCACTCAGTATGGGATGCTGGTGTTGCAGTCGGTGGCTTAACCCACTGGGCCTCCACGTTGGTCCCCTTCCTCTTTCTGAGGCTTGGAGCCGTCCAGCCTTGTCCCTGCAGTTTTCAGAGCCTTTCCTGTGTGGGAGGAGAGAAAGGAACCAGGATGCAGGGCTCGGGCGAAGAATGAAACAGGTCAGCTCGTGGGTAAACCAAGCTCAGATGCGGAGCCGAGAGAAAGCAGGATTTTTGAAGAAAAATAAGTCTTGTAAAATTCCTTTGTCGGGGGAGTTTGGTCAGAGCACTGCCTGGTGTCTGGCCTATGTGGAGACAGTTTTACACATGCTATGTGTTTTCTACCAAAACTAAGGCCCCACACTGCTAGTGTGGCTCCCATTGTATATGCTTCCACATGGAAAATTCCTAGAAGAAATACAAGTGACATTTGTAGCAGTTTTCTCTGGGCTGACAGAAACATATTTTTCACTTTAAGCCTTTTCATTTTACTAACTTATTTTTTCAAGCTGGGCACATATCACTGTCTTAAACTATTTCATATAAATTTTGTATCTAAAAAAAGCTATTTATGAAATACCCATGTTAAGGATTGTGTATGCATTGTCTCTGGTCCTCAAGAGATCTCCCCAATAACAATGAGAGACAGAGAGAGAGAGAGAGAGATTGATTTATCTTATGGAACTGGCTCAAGGGTTGTGACATGTCCAGAATCCACAGGGCAAGCCCCAGGCCAGAAGCTCGGGTGAGAGCCGGTGCTACAGTCTCGAGTCTGAAGCCAGCAGGGTAGGCAGGCTGGACGCTCAGGCAGGATGGCCATGGTGCAGCCGTGAAGAGAATCCCTCCTTCTCTGGGAAACCTCAGGGTTCAGATGCGTGGAGGAGGCCCACCCACATGGGGGGTGGGGAGGAACTCCACTTTGCTCAAAATCTGCGGAGCGTGAATGTGAACCACAACCAAAAATACTATCTCAGCAACATCTAGACTTGAGTTTGACCAAACACCAGGCGCCACACAGCCCAGCCCACCTGACACATAAAATGAATTGGCCAAAGCCTCACAGCTAATAAATGGGAAGCCAGGACTGGAAGCCACATTACTCTGGGGCTAGAGGAGGAGGAGGAAGCCACAGGCACTGGGACACACACATGGCTGCTGGGGCGGGGCTGAGCCCAGGAGCAGGTGGACAATCGCTGGACCAACAAGCAGCTGCCTGAGCTTCACGGCTGAGCCCTGATGCCAGCTCACCATCTCTACGCTCTCTGGCAGCCACACACACCAAGATGTACTGTTATTAAAGAGGCAGTATGAGTGAACACTGCAATGATGGTGTGCTGTTGTATACCCTCCAGGATGGAGTGCACTTTAAAAGGACTGAAAATACCAAGTGTTGGCAAGGACCTGGAACAACTGAAGCTCTCATAAATGGGCAGTGGACATGTATAGCAGTGCAGCGGCTTGGAAACTCATCTATTATAGCTATTAGAGCTAAATCTACTTCTACTCTGCCACATCCCCAAGTGTAACAAACCCAAATGCACATTAGTGCACAAAAGATGTGTAGAGCAACTAATTCATATTCATTTGTTCCTAAACACTAGAAACACCCAATGCTTCTCAGTAGACTGATACATTTTCAGGGGTATATTTATATAGTGAAATATCATACTGCAATAAAAGATAACTAAGTACTGTTACACACAACAACATGACAAATTCCATCAATTATGAAGTGGGAAAAAAAACCAGACCCTCAATATAAAAGTCCATTTGTATGAAGTTTAAGGATAGGTAACACCTTTTTAAGGTGATAGAGGTCAGGAGGGTGGTAACCATGAGAGGTATGGACTGAGAACAGGCACAAAGGAATCTCCTAGGAGTGCCTGGAATGTTCTGGACCTTGAGCTATGTGTTACACAAGTAACTTCATATGCAAAAACAGATCAAGGTTTGTGCATCTTACTGTATGTATAACTCATTGAGGAAAGGCCAAAAATACATATGATTGTGCAAAGGAACAATTTAATGCAAGGAGGTGATTCCCATGGGTATCGTTAAGGGGGGAGGAAAGGGAATGTAATTTGGAAAGGGCACGAGGGAATACAGATGATATTCTCGAAGTGGTTGCATAGGTGGCTACTTATAGCAATTTGTTAACTTATTCATAACACGTTTTATATACTTTTAGGTACATGTGCTATGTTCTACAATAAAAATATCTGAAGCAATCAAGTGAGAAGCTTAGAAATTGTTGCTCTCTTGATGTGTCCAAAGACTGGAAGGACCCTGGCAGATGGCTGCAGCCCAGGGGGCCCCCTCCTGACCAGGGTTCTGCTTCCCGTGTCTGTGAGGAAGGGGGTCCTGGTAGCTTGTCTCTCCCTGTCCCACTCGCTTCAGGGCTCCTGATCGGGAGGCGGCACATCTCCTCGTAGAAAGTTCCATTTCGCTCAAGAAGCGGCATTTCCTTCCCTTGTCTGATGTGTTGATTAGATTTCAGACAGGATTAGCAGGGTTGATGCCATTAAGTAAAAAGTCATCTGCTTTGGAAACAGCCCAGAAAGTCTGTCTGGATTCCATTTTTAAAAGCCTCAAATCCTATTAAGATGAAATATTGAGAACCATGTGGACTTAAGTTGGCTGGGAGAAATCAGAACTCCCAGTACCAGCTGTCTCGTGCAAACACCTGGGTGGGGACAGGAGGTAAGATGGGGACTTTGGCTGTGAGATCAGTGACTTCTCCGCAGCTCTATTCCTCAAGAATGAGTGATCAATAAGTCAAGCACCACCATCTGCCAGCAAATGGTTGGATACATTACAGCACACCCACGCCATGAAGTAGCGTGCATTCATCTGAAAGTGCAACCTGGAGTCACACCCATGGATTTGGATGATTTTCCACCAGGTGTTATTGATCGACAGGAGCAATAAACTCCAGTCTGTAAAAACATCTCCAGCAGGATCCTGTTGTCTAAACTGACGGCAAACAACCCTCCCACTTACGTACACGAGTACTGATGTGCATGCTTATGGGCCTGTGGAGCCAGTCTACATGAATGGAGAAACACACAGAAAGAAAGATGCCAGGTGAACATCAATTACCCAGCAGGATCTCCCTTGGGTGGGCTGAGTGCTGGAGAGGGTGGAGGAGACAGGTAATGGGAAACAAAACGAAAGAAAGCAGCAACAAAAAAGCAGCCAGCAGGGGGCTGACTGCTGCCCTGGTTCAGACACCACTTGGGGCGTCCCATGGTGGCTGCCTGGGTTCAAGGCTGGGCTCTGCTTCTGCTTCCAGTTTCCTGCTGGTCTACACCTGGGAGGCAGCAGACGATGGCTCAAGTAGTTGGGTCACTGCCACGTACATGGGAGACCCACTTGGAGTTCCCAGTTCTGAGATTTGACCTGGCCCAGCCCGGTCTGTGGTGGGCATTTGGGGAGTGAATCAGTGGATGAAAGACCTCTATCTGTCTCTGCCTCTGTCTCTCTTTGCCTTTCAAATTAATAATGATGGAAATAAGCCAGCAGGAATGATACGATCACATGTGTGTGTTTATGTAGAAATGAAGAGGGTGAGAAGTTAGACTACGCATTGCATGTCCACTGTTCCAGCCCCATCTCAGGCATCATCAAGAACAGACAAAGGCTCTGGCCGCTGGAAGCTTACACTCCCTTTGGGGATACAGGCAAACCCACGCAGCACTCAGCGATCAAGTTCAGCATAACTGGACATTCTGCCGTGCCGTGCTGTGCCGTGCCATGCCATGCTCTTGCCACTCTGTTAGGCCGCTTACTTAGTGAACATTTCCTTACCCCACACCAGGCACCAGGCATGACCACTGCCGCTTGGGAGTGAATCTAGTAATGGCAAAAGCAATATAATTAGAGACAGGTACAGAGAGGGGTTCAGTCAATCTGTATCGCAGGGGTTTAACAACTAGGATTTGGACAGTGAAGTGGTCTGGGGGCCTTCACCTTCCTAGGCCTTGCAGCCCATGCACGAGTCACCAAGGCTTCCCGAACACCCTTCTGTTACCTGCATGGAGCAAGGCCCTGGGAGGCGCTGTGGGAGCAGCTCCACGGTGTCTGCGATTGAAGCATTTGAGGCCACAGGAGCACTAAGGCTGAGACTGCACCCACGCATCCACAGGCCAGGGAGCACCAAGGACTGCCAGCAGCCACCAGAAGCCACACGAGGCGAGGAAGGGCCCTGCCCTAGAGCCTGAGGAAGGTGATGGCCCTGCTGATGCCTTGACTTTTACCTGGGAGAAATAGGCTTCTATGGTTCTAAGCCACTCAGTCTGGGGTACTTCACTCTGCTGACTGTCGCTCCCCCTCTTCGTGGAGGAACGACACAGGACCCTACGCTGTTCTTTCGTCTGCTCGGCCCTCCCCGGGTTTGCTGCTGGTTCTTCCCGGGTTGGCTACTGTCCCTTCCACCTCCGTGGAAGGGCGGTTCCCCCTGCCACATTCCCCACTTCCGCGGGGGAGCGGCACACCGCCGGCCGGCTCTCTCGGGGGCTGCACAGGTGTTTCTTCAGATGTTCCCCTTAGATGTTCCTGGTGCATGCCGTCTCTCTCCTCCTTTATAGTCCTCCTCTGCCAATCCCAACTCGGCTGCCCACACGCCGAGTACGCTGCTCTCCTCCAATCAGGAGCAAGTCCTACAGTTTATTGGCTGAACTGGAGGCAGCTGTGTAGAAGCTGTTTTCTTCTCTCCCAGTGCCATATTGTGGGAGAGCAGATGCATAGAATAAGTCTTAATTCCAGTAACTTAGTCTAGTCCGAGTTGCTCCCCACAGCTGACCTTAGGAAATGAATGTAGATGGCTTTGGCTTGCTAGATGTGGGGTAGAACCTTGCTTTTGTTATTTACATGGTGGATGGTCTCAGGGAGTCAAAAGGCTTCTTTGATCC
This sequence comes from Oryctolagus cuniculus, assembly GCF_051225735.1. Taxonomy (NCBI): domain Eukaryota; kingdom Metazoa; phylum Chordata; class Mammalia; order Lagomorpha; family Leporidae; genus Oryctolagus; species Oryctolagus cuniculus. The sequence continues at coordinate 177,776,915 of NC_142868.1, read as the reverse complement.
TTGGACTCATCATCTGTAAAACAGAAAGAGCAGACACCCTTCCCCTGCGATGAGGAGTAAGCCAGGCGATTCACCTACAGCACCAGCTCCTAACTCTTTTGCTGTACAGTAAGAAAGGAAATGGACCAGGCTGGGCTGGGGAAGGGAGCAGGTTCTGAGTCCCTCTCCCCTCTGTGCCTTACAATGCAGTGTGGTGCAGCCAGCGACACCTCATCTGCTCAGCTGCAATTGACCTCCAGTAACGACTGGCCTGTTGTGGAAAAGAATGCTGTTGGCTGACGCTGGTCCCTTCCAGCATCAGCATTAATGGTCTAGATAGTGATGCTGTAGAAAATCGGGTTGACGCTGATGAGGGAGGAGGTTAGTTTGAGACAAAAAGACCCAGATTCTGTCCCTGGCTTGGGGACTTTCATCTCAATGGGAATAGCAATACCTTTGGCCTCACAAGGACTTAATAAAAATGGATGAGTTTTCAAAAAAGCACTTTGAATATTGGAGTAGAGTTACTGAAACACGAACCGATTCCACTAGAGATACAGATGTAAATTTGGATTTAGCTTCTAGAGTAGGGGAAAGGCAAAATTCCTTCTTCCTGCATATGTTCCTTGAACATTAAACATATTTATTTGAGAGGCAGAGAAATGGGGAGGGAGAGAGAAAGAGATTTCCTATCTTCTGCTTCACTCTCCAAAAGCTTGCAAGAGCTGGGGCTGGGCCAGGCTGAAGCCAGGAGCCAGGAACTCCATTGACAATGTCATGTCAATGTGGGTTCTTGGAGCGTAACCCATGGAATACTCTGGCACAGAGCGTTGATACTGGAGAGGCTGTGCGTACCGGTGTGTGTGTGTGTGTGTGTGTGTGTGTATGTGTGTAGGAACTCTCTCTGCTGCTCCATGCTGCTGTGCATCTGAAATTACTTAAACAATTAAAGCTTATTAAAGAAAGAACGAGATGCTGGTTCTCATCTCTTGAATTGAAAAAGGCCTCTTCTAGCTCTCTCCTCTCTGGTCGCTGAACTCTTTCTTGCTAACAGCGGCCAATGGTGAGATTGCGTTGTGTGCAAAGTGCAGGGAAAGAAATTTTGGCAGGAAACAGGTGCATGTTGGCTGGAAAGCTCAGAGGCTTCCTCTGTTTTCTTGCCTTACCGAGGGCCAGCAGGAAGGTGGGCTCGAAGGCACACGCACCTGCTGCCGTCTGCTTCCCTGAGGGTGAGAGCGTGGCCTTCCAGGAGCAGAACTAGTGTGGAGTTCTTCCAGGAGCAGGTCAGTGTGACCCTCAGATGGAAGTGCCTGGATGGTCACAGACCACCCGGCTGAAGGGGGGAGGGTCAGCAATCCCAGGACCAGGGCACCGGCCAGCAGAGTGACCCAGTGCTGAAGGGGAGCTGTCACTGTGGCCCTGAACAAAAGCCCTGTCTTTAAGGCACGACCAGTGGGAGAGGTTGCCTCCTCTCTCCCTCTTACACCCTGCATTGTCCCCACCTCCTCATTATCAAGTCTGGAGCTGTGCCACATGTTTCACAGACATTTATTAGTTTTTGACTTCAAGTCCAAAGAAGGCCCCATTCCTCTTATGAGTGGTGGGTGCCTGAGCCCATCGCTCATACCTCTGAGGCTCAGTAGGCACAGTGGCACCTGCCCTGGTGGCCAAGAGCGTGAGTAGTAGAGTACCATCGGTAGAGTGTGTGTGTGTGTGTGTGAGAGAGAGATGCCTGATACCTCTGTCCCCCAGACACTGTCTGTGTGGAATAGGGCAATGATGCCTCTTGCCTAGGATCTGGGGGAGAATTCCAGGGACCTGATTCAGAGCTGCCATTTGGAAGCTCCCTCCCTGCAGGTCATCTTACCAACGTGTACGGTACCATCTCACATGCACATACTATCTCATTAAATATATACCACGACCAACAACTCTACGAGAGTTTAAAATCTTCCCAGTCTGTAAATGAGGAGATGGAGGGGCAGGGGTTTGGGTGGCTTCCTCAAGGTCACAGGGCTAGGTCTTACAGGTAGGCCTGGGGAGGGGGGTGCTAACCCAGGACAGGTGAGCTCAAGACAGCCTGCGCACGGCGCTGGTTTCTACCCTGCCCCTGAGCTCACCAGGCGAAGGAAAGAAAATCAAACCACAGAGACAGCAAACCAGTCTGTGGCTACCAGGGCAAGGGGGCGGGGGGCTGTAACCCACGGTGTACGCGCTGCTGTGTTGGACATATACCAACTATTTGTCCAATGGCAAGGCTTGTGTAAACAAGAAGCTGAAAATAGGACCTATAAATATAGGCAGCTTTTTTTTTTTTTGAAAAACAAAACAGCCTTTTATAAATTGTGACATTTAGAACTAAGAAAACATCGCACTCTTCTATATTCTTGTAAGTATTCTTATTTAGGCTAGGATTACCAAAAATGTTCCCCGACAGAAAATATTTTTAGAGCTCCCCCAAAATATTTACTTCTAAGCATCCGCATGCTCATTTTTACGGCCCTGCTGTCTTTCTGAACGTCCAAGGATAGCCTCTGCAGGAACAGAAGAACACAATAAAGCTTTTTACTGAAGAAACCCACAGAACAGTAGAACATCACTGGGGCCTTGTGGGAGACATTCAGGTAGGGAAAGAAAGGCACTTCCTGACCCTGTGGCTGTACCCCTGTGGCCACCTGTGGAGCTGGTCTCTCTCCCTGGGTCTCCATTTACCCCATCCTGTGCATAGCTTCTGGTTTCCTCTCCTCAGCTCCTCCTTCTCTGTGCTTTGTCCGTGGCCTTGACTTCTGTCTCCCCCAAGCCTGGAGGACTCCCAGGTAGGGCCAGCTCCCAGGACGCAGGACCCCTCCTCCCTAAGGGGGCCCCTGTGCCTGGCGTTCATGCCCTGCAGTGCCCTCTTGACATTCTGTATTTTCCCACCTTGAATTTGCTCTGCAGGTAAAGCTTCATGGGACAGTGCCTTGTCTGTTCACAGTCCCTCCTCTGTGGCCTCCCTGGGGCCTCTTCCCAGACCACTGGTGCTCCAGGCCCTGCCTGGCCTTCTCTCCACCCTGGCCTGCCACCACTGTGGTCCATGGCCAGACCATTGAGTGGGTCCCATGTTGCTGGGCCCAGACCTGGGGAAGGTCAGGGTTGGGTGGAGAAGTTGGAAGCTGTCATCCTTCAGGGCTGGCCCAGGTTCTGCAGAACCTCCTGCCAGCCCCTCCCACCCCCATACAGGTACCCTGGGAGTCCCAGTGTGGAAGTTGCTCTCTTTTGGGGGTCTCCTGGCCTCTCTGGGTTGTGATAGTGACTGGAGGCCCAGGGAAGGTGAAATGACCTCGCTGACCCCACAGGAGCTCTCTACTTTTCTTTTGCATGGGGCCCCCTAAACCGTACAGCCAGACCTTCCCCCGGCTTCTCCCTCCCTGTCTTTTTTTTTTTTTTTTTTTTTTTGACTGGCAGAGTGGACAGTGAGAGAGAGAGACAGAAAGGTTTTCCTTTGCCGTTGCTTCACCCTCTGGCGCACCGCTCTGATCCGATGGCAGGAGCCAGGTGCTTCTCCTGGTCTCCCAGGGGTGCAGGGCCCAAGCACTTGGGCCATCCTCCACTGCACTCCCTGGCCACAGCAGAGAGCTGGCCTGGAAGAGGGGCAACCGGGACAGAATCCGGCGCCCCGACCGGGACTAGAACCCGGTGTGCCAGCGCCGCAAGGCGGAGGATTAGCCTAGTGAGCCGCGGCGCCGGCCAACCTCCCTGTCTTTCATGGGCACTGGAGCTCCCAGGTTTTGCTCCAGACTTTCTGAGCCTCATGAGTGGTGCCCATCCTTCCCTGCTGCCTTCATCCCGGTCACCTTCAGAGCCAGGGGGGACCCACATCTGACCGCCCCACACGGGCCTGTGTCTGTTCTCTTCCTTTCACTGCCTCTGGTGCTGAACACGGTCCACACCACCAATTCTGGCTCCTGGTCCTGTGCCTTGGGCCTCCTTGGGCCTCAGTTTCCTCTTTGTAACAGGGGAGGGAAGGCTGGGCTTGGAGGCCCTTCTACCTCTGTCACATGTGGGCTCTTGTCCCCGGCAAGGGTGGGAACACCTCGAAGGATGGGGCCCGTGGAGGCCATTGCTGTCCCAGCCTGGGTGCCTCAGGCACTGTAACCATCCCATCCGAGGAGGGTGCACTCCTGACCTTTGTCCCCAGCCTGGGACTCAGTTGTCCTTTACCCCAGCCAGCCAACTTGGCTTTCAGATGTCCCCATTCCAGGAGGAGGAGCAGAGACCATGGCCCTGAACTCTTTCCAGGTATGGAAAAAGTGAGAGACTCGCATCTCCCCTCAAAGGGTAGATGCAGAGACAGAATGGACATGAGTGTGACAGTTGGGAAGGGGAGACTACTCCACTCTCTCTAGAGGCAACAGGAATCACTTGGAGACTTAATTTAAAAATCCATATCCTGGGGCAGGCATTTGCCCTGTTGGCTAAGACACCTGAATCCCATATCTGAGTACCTGGGTTCAAGTTCCTTCCCTGCTCCCAAACCCAGCTTCCTGCTGATGCACACCCTGAGAGGCAGCAGGGGATGGCTCAAGTGGTTGGCTCCCTGCCACTCTTGTGGGAGACCTGGGCCGAGTTCCCAGGTCCTGGTTTCAGCCTGGTCCTTCCCTGCTGTTGGGGGCATTTGGTGAGTGAAACAGCCTATGTCTGATTCTCTGTGTCTTTTCCTCTGCCTCTCAAATAAATAAATACAAATTTTCATTTTCTTTTTTTATTTTTCTTTTTATTTTTTGACAGGCAGAGTGGACAGTGAGAGAGAGAGACAGAGAGAAAGGTCTTCCTTTGCCGTTGGTTCACCCTCCAATGGCCGCCGTGGCTGGCGCACTGCGAACGGCGTACCGCGCTGATCCGATGGCAGGAGCCAGGTACTTCTACTGGTCTCCCATGGGGTGCAGGGCCCAAGGACTTGGGCCATCCTCCACTGCACTCCCTGGCCACAGCAGAGAGCTGGCCTGGAAGAGGGGCAACCGGGACAGAATCCGGCGCCCTGACTGGGACTAGAACCCAGTGTGCCGGCGCCGCAAGACGGAGGATTAGCCTAGTGAGCCGTGGCACCGGCCAATACAAATTTTCAAGAAAGCAACCTAGATTGCTCAAGCCCCAGGGAGTCTGGTGGGGCCCTGGAGCCTGCATTTGTCACAAGCACCTCTGGTGATGCTGCTGCCCCATCCATAGACTGCACTAGGAGAATGAGTCCTCAGATCCCACAGCTGGCGATGGGTGAACCAGCCACAGACTTGAGCCCTGGATCCTGAGGCTTGACTTCAACAACAGACACTGGTGTGGGCCCTGAGCTCAAAGGCGCAGCCTTCAGGACTAGGCCAGCTGCCTTGGGTGGTGCAGAAGCAAAGGTGGCCATGGCTGCGATGGGTGGAGAGAGGCTCTGGTGAGAGAGAGAAAAATGTCTGGAGCTGCCTCTTTCTTTCCCTTCCCTTCTCTTTCCAAGATCTGTGCCTCGTTCACATTTCCCTGGGCTCTTGTTCACAGACACATCTTCAATACCCACTCTGTCCCTGGGATAACTTGGTTTTGCTTCCAGGGGGCCTGCACACATAGGATAAGCACCGACCACTGGCCTAAGCAGGCCTGGCTCCCAGTGCCTGGGGAGAGAACCTGCCCATGGCTACTGCTTGGGCCCTGATAGCATCATTGGTGGAACATGCAATGGTGACTTCTTATTCTCTGTTTTCTCAAGATAGGTTTCTCAAAGGGCAATTATTAAAATGGGAGGGGTGAGGGTTTTTAAATTATTATTATTTCCTGCGTGCTGCTCATGTGCCTTCCAGAAGGCCTGATGGAGGAGCTGCCTGGTGGGGTCACACCCAGTGAGCCAAATGCCCCTTCTGGGTGGAGCCACACAAGCCTTTGCACTTCCAGGAGTGACGGTCGGCTGTGGGGCAGGGGCGGTCGTGCCAGCAATGGAAGCTGCTCCTGGGGGACTCCTGGGGGACTAGATGCGGGGACTGCGGTCAGCTGAACAGGATCCCCCCAAAAGTGTCCATGTCTTCATTGCCAGAGCCTGTCCGCTAAATGATGAGTGCCAGATGTGGAGCTGGTGATTACACCAGAATCAGCAGGTTCCTTGCAGGAAGTCAGAGACAGACAAGGGGATGTGACATTGGGACCAGAGACCAGAAGGACTGTAAGTGGAGGGAGGGGCCGCAGGTCAAGGGAGGCAGGGGGCATCAAGCTCCCCACGGAGCACGCGCTCTGTGCACAGGAGCTGTAGCTCAGAGGGAGGCACTGCCGCGAATACGTTAGGTATGCACCACTTGAACTCACATCACACAGCCATCAGTGCTGGCGGCCCAGGCACTGTTGGATCAAAACATAAAAAAGCAACACCAAAGACTCATGCTGTTTAGGTAGAAGTCACCACAGATGTCTCTCAAGAGCCAGCAAAATTACTTTGATAAAAATCCTCTTCTTAGTAATGGTGATTTTCATGAAAATGGTAAATTCATTGAATAAGTACATTGCAGGCTACAAACACAGTCGCTGTACTTTGAAGCTCTTCCCATCCAGAGGCAGAGTGGATTCCCCCCGTGGATCTGGGCCTACCACTTGCTTTGGGACACAGTGGACGTGAGAGCGCAACACTTCCCAGCCTACATCTCCAGGGCCCTGTAGCTCCTGTTCTCTGGTAGAAGCTAGCCTTGCTGGGAGATGGGCATAAAGGCACAGAGACAAGGTGGAGAGAGGCCCCAGCTCACCCCGTCTGAGGCCCCAAACATAGGCGTGTGTGTGGGTGAGAACAGCACAGCCTAGTCCGGACCAGAAGGATCTCTCAATGAGCCCATCACCACAAGCTGAATAAATTATCATTGTCTTTAGTCGCTAGATTTGATGCCGTCATGTTGTGCAGCAGAAATGGCCCAGAGGGAGTAAACACTACATTGAAAGAAAAAAAAGATTGATGATTGATTTGAAAGGCAGTGTGTCAGAGGGGTGGAGGTTGGGGGGGGCGGATAGAGAGAGGTCTTCCATCCACTGGTTTACTCCCCAGATGGTGCTAGGCCCAACCAAAGCCAGGAACCTGGAACTCCATCCAGTCTCCCACGTGGGTGGCCAGGGCCCAAGGACTTGGCCCATTATCTGCTGCCTCTCCAGGTGCGACTGCCTGCCCCATGTTAGATTTTCAGTCTGCTGGATGCCCAGGTCCCTAAGCTCCCCTTTCCAAGGTCTTTCTGCCGGCAGATGGAGTCCTCTCTGACTTTCATGGTGGGTGCAGACAAATCTTCCTCCCCTAACAAACACATATTTTTAATATGGAAAAGAAACATGGAAAATATGGAAAAGATTAAGGAGACAAACAGAACCACAATTAGATTATCTAGATAGGTGCTGTTAGCATTCATGGTTCTTTCCTTTACATAATTATCTATTATCTACTGTATAGATACACTATAGATGCACAATAGTAAGTCTACATAAATTTGTAAGGATATATCAAAAAGTTCATGGAAAATGGGATTAAAAGATGTGATGTGAGTTTAAGTGGTACAAAAAACTTGAAATCCATGCATTTTTTTTCAAACTATGTTGTCCACAAACTTTTTGAAGATCCTTTACATGCATGGACTGCAAATAAATCCAAATAAATGTAACCTTTGAATTACATTTTCCCATAAACTTCTCAAAGTACCTGGCTACATTTACACACATATATTACAGTTTCACATTTGTGATTAACTTGTTTGTACAGTTCTGAATCTCACTTTTCCTCTTAACGTGACTTTTGTATATCCTCAGCCATTAAATGTTTGGAAAACATCACTTGTAACAGGTGCGAGTATTCATCATAAAGCTACACCATCATTTAACCACTCCCCTATTATTGAGTATTTATGCTATTTCCGTTTTTTTTTTTTTTTTTTTTTTTTTTTTTTTTTTGCCATCCTCCGCGGCCACGTCCTGATCACCTTGCCCCTGCTTTGTTCACCTTTCTGGACGTGTCCTCAGGATGACAGGCTGACTGGGTTGAAGAGCGCCACACGGAAAGCCTTGTCCCCCAAAGAAACCCTAACCCAAACGTTCGAGGAGAAGTAGCTAAGGAAAGTCCTGTTTATCTCTGCTCGGATTTCGTTTCGCGGCTGCTGGGTGGGAAATGAAGAGCTGCTGGTCGACACCCAGATCCGCCTCTACAGCAGCCAAGCTCTGGACACAGGGACTCGGCTGAGGTACTCCGAGCCCCTCCCTCCCTCCGCAGACGTGGCCTCGTGGCAGGGTTCAGGGGCCCCTCCCCATGTCCCTCTTAGCGGGGGCTCTGCATCCCTCCAGGCTGGGAGTCCTGCCAGGAGCTGGAAACCGATGTTCCCGAGCCCAGTACATCAGATTTTTTGCTCTTGGCTGGAATTCAGAGCAGGGAGAAGTAAACCCCATCTGGGCCAAGGTGAGCCTGTCTCGTCGAGGTCCTCGGGCTGAATGGAGGAGAAAGGCAGGCAGGAACCAGGGGCGAGGGCGGAGGGGAGGGCTGTGCCGAGCGAGAGAATCCAGGCCATGGACTGACTCAGGAGCTCTGCCCGTCTGTCAGTCTGCTGTGCCCAAGTCCTAAACCACCACCACTGACACTTTGAGGCCAAGGCCGGCCCCTGCATTTTGAAAGGAAGAAGGAGGAGAACCAGGATCCGCTGGGGATTTGCTGTGTGCCAGGCACCTTACAGTACAAAGGAGGCTTATTAGTATTCTCATTTTTGAAAATGACCAAGCTAAGGCCTTGATAAACAAGATTAAAGATTGATTAAAGAGCTGGGACTGGAACTGGGTGCTTCCCACCCCTGTGTATCGAGGCAGGCACAGTAGAGAAAAGATCACCAGCTTTGGATTCCCTCCGAGCTCTGATTCGCATTCATATTCATTCTTTGAACTTAGGGCTGGTACAGCCCCCCTGGGCCTCAGCTTTCCTCTTCTGTGAGAAGGGTGACTGCCTAGCTTGCAGGGTTCCTGTTAGTAACAGGGAGAATGCTTGCTAAACACCTCGTGTCCTGCTTGGCCCACAGAGGAGCCCTCTAAAGCCAGTGCAACATCTGCCACTTCTGCTTCTGGCACCTGTTCTGGGAGCCCTGACTGGGAATCCCGCCCAGGTCCGGGTTGCAGGGATGTCTGGGAGACCTCGGTCCCCGGAACAAATCCCTCTACTTCCTGGTCATGCCTTCCCTGGTGCTGGAGGCGCTGGGGTCCTCCACAGCACTCTGGCTTTTGCTTCTGAGAAACAGCTTGACAGGAACACCAGTGAGAAGGCTCAGGACTAAATCATTTCCTGCATCCCAGACAGCCGGATGTCCAGACAGAGGACAGAAAAGGCCACGGCTCAGAGCTGCGCGCAGGGAAGGTGACTGGCAAGTTACCTGTGCAGGGTGCCCTGCATCCAGGCGACATTTCATCCTGCCCTCCCTAAGGTCTCGGTGGGTAGCCGGGCTCTCGGTGACTCACTCTGCCTTTCCAGACCCTGTGGGGTTTGCTGAGCACTCCTGAGACCCCTCCTCCCCGCAGCCATCAGCCCCAGGGTTTCCTTTAAAGGCTCTGGGTCTTGGAAGGGATCGCAGAGGAGCAGCCGAGCAGCCCGCCTGGGAAACATTTCATTTTCTATTTGCAGAATCATAGATGTTGACTCCCTTTTCAAAAGCAAATCCTTGAACTACAGAAATCCTTATTGGACAGGATTGAAAATCTCTCTCGTGAAAATGAAATTTTAAGGAAGAATCAAAATGAAACTCAGAAACTAGTAGAACAGGAAAGTGTGATAGTGAAGAGAAATCAAAATGAAATGAAGAGCTCAATAGATCAAATGACAAACACATTAGAAAGCCTTAAAAACAGAATGGGTGAAGCAGAAGAGAGAATATCGGACTTAGAAGATAGAGCACAGGAAAACATACAGTCAAACCAAAGAAAAGAAGAGGAAATTAGAAATCTAAAAAATATTGTTGGGAATCTTCAGGATACTATTAAAAAAACCAACATTCGAGTTCTAGGAGTTCCTGAAGGCATGGAGAGAGAGAAAGGATTAGAAGGCCTTTTTAGTGAGATACTAGCAGAGAACTTTCCAGGTTTGGAGAAGGACAGAGACTCCCAATCTGTTCCTCCCTCCCCTTGGGCCTCCAATCAGTGGTGACAGCGATCTCATTGTTTTTTATTTTTCCCCCTTTTCCCTATAAATAGAAAGAGTCAGGAGGGCTCAGAAAGGTTTTGAAAATACTCAGGGGCCGGTACTGTGGCGTAGCTGGTAAAGCCTCCGCCTGCAGTGCCAGCATCCCATATGGGGACCAGTTCAAGTCCCGGTTGCTCCACCACCAATTCAGTTCTCTGCTGTGGCCTGGGAGAGCAGTAGAAGATGGCACAAGTCCTTAGACTCCTGTACCCGAATGGGAGACCCAGAGAGGTTCCTGGCTTCAGATCAGCACAGCTCCGGATGTTGCGGCCATTTGGAGAGTGAACCCGCGGATGGAAGACCTCTCTCTGTCTCTCTACCTCTCTGTAATTCTGCCTTTCAAGAAATAGATAAATCAGGAAGAAAGGAAGAAAGGAAGAAAGGAAGAAAGGAAGAAAGGAAGAAAGAAAGAAAGAAAGAAAGAAAGAAAGAAAGAAAGAAAGAAAGAAAGAAAGAAAGAAAGAAAGAAAGAAAATACTGGAAGAGTTACAGACTGGCTACAGGGGTGAGAAAGAGGATATTGAGCCCTCTCTGCCCAAGCTCGTGCCATTATTGCACATGGGCTGGGCTGGGTGCCCTTTAAGGCAGCGTTTCCTAACTGGTGGTGAGTCTGTAAAACTCCCAGGGCCCTTACGGGGATGCACATCGGGTTCAGTAGATGCAGTGCACTCCCAGAGGAGGCCTTCGCTGCTGGCTGGGGATGGCAGGCAGGGAGCAGGTGTCTGAGGAACAGGCGTGGAGGCCCTTCCATGCTTCCAGTCCATCCCAGTGCTGCAGTGCTGTGGTCTGCAGACTCTTCCCTCTTCCTCATGTGGCTGGGTCTTTCCAGGCAAGACGCTGGCCACCAGACACTTCCATCTAATTAAACGCATACTTTGATTTGCCTCATTCTTGCTGCATTTAAACAGCAGGACTTTCAGCTCTGTGCAGATGTCCAAAGCAGGCATCACGTGATGACTCTGGGGTGAACGTGGGGGCGGGGACATCTGCCTCTTGCCCCAGTCCCTCCCTTTGGCTTTTTCGCCCCCTTTTTTTTAAAGTAACATTCAATTTAATGTGTCTTGTTTTTAAAAATGACATTCAGGTCAGACATTCTAATGTGTCATTGTGACACATGACATTTCACAATGGGCAACCTCTAAATACTCAGTGAAAATTACCCTTTTCTTTCTTTTTTTTTATTTTTTGCCAGGCAGAGTTAGACAGTGTGAGAGAGAGACACAGAGAGAGTTATAGGCAGTGAGAGAGAGACAGAGAGAAAGGTCTTCCTTCCGTTGGTTCACTCCCCTAATGGCTGCTGTGGCCAGCACTGCGCCAATCCAAAGCCAGGAGCCAGGTACTTCCTCCCAGTCTCCCATGCAGGTGCAGGAACCCAAGCACTTGGGCCATCCTCCGCTGCCCTCCTGGGCCACAGCAGAGAGCTGGACTGGAAGAGGAACAACCGGGACAGAATCTGGTGCCCCAACTGGGACTAGAACCCGGGGTGCTGGTGCCACAGGTAGAGGATTAGCCAAGTGAGACATGGCGCCGGCCTTCTTCTTCTTCTTTTTTTTTTTAAGATTTATTTATTTACTTGAAAGGCAGAGTTACTTACAGGCAGGGGCAGAGAGAGAGAGAGAGAGAGAGAGGTCTTCCATCTGCTGGTTCACTCCCCAAATGGCTACAACAGCTGGAACTGGGCTGATCCAAAGCCAGGAGTCTGAAACTGCTTCTGAGTCTCTCACATGGTGCAGGGGCCCAAAGACATGGGCCATATTCCACTGCTTTCCCAGGCCATAGCAGAGAACAGGATTGGAAGTGGAGTAGCCGGAACTTGAACCAGTTCCCATATGGGATACTGGCACTGCAGGTGGTGGCTTTATCTGCTATGCCACAGTGCTGGCCCCCTACCTTTCTAGAGCTCTAAGTTAATTTATTAAAAAAAAAAAAAAGACAAGTTCTATGTGTTTTATACACAGGGGCTGAATATCAAGAAAATGCATTCTTTCTATGATGACTTAAACACGTTGCCATGGATAAATATGGTGCACTAGAAATTGATGTCAGTTCTCTATAGAGATTCATGGCAGTGTTCTGTCAAGGGATGACAGTGAGAGAGAGAGAGGTCTTTCATCCGCTGGTTCACTCTTCAAATGACTGCAACCCCCAGGGCTGGGCCAGACTGAAGCCAGGAGACAGGAATTCCACCCTGGTCTCCCACATGGGGTGGTAGGAGCCCAAGTACTTGGACTGTCATCTACTGCTTTCCCAGGCACATTAGCGGGCAGTTGGATCAGAAGTGGAGCAGGCAGGACTGAAACCGGCCTTGTGATATGGGATGCCTCTATTGTGAGCAGTGGCATAAGCTGCTGTGCCACTTCTTCAACATTTAACCATGAAAACTATCAGAGAATCTGGCTTAGGTGGTCTGAGGAAGAACAAGGGCATTAATATATATGTTTAAGTTTCCAAGATGATTCTTATGTACATCCAGGTGTGAGAACCACTAGATTAAACTACGTGAAGTTTCCAACTTCAGGCTGTTCAGCTGGTGTGCTGTTCATTTCAGTCTGGCACACGTTATTAAACACCTGTCATGTGCCGGGCACTGCATGAGGCTCGAGAAGGATGAGTAGCTGGGTTGCAGTTACTGCCTGCGGGTGTGTGAAGTCAGGTTGGGGCATATAAGGGAAGCAAACACCTGGGGTCGGGGTTGTATGTAGTCACAATGATGCTGGCATTCTGTATGGGCAGGGGTGTGTGTCCTGGCTGCTCTGCTTCCAATCCAGCTCCCTGCTGATGGTCTGAGAAGAGCAAGGGATGATGGCCCAAGTGTTTGGTCCCTGCCACCCACATGGGAGACTGGGAAGAAGTCCTGGCATTGGCCTGGCCCTGCCCTGGCTGTTGCAGCCATCTGGGCAGTGAACCAGCAGATGGAAGATTCTCTCTCTCTCTCTATGCCTTTCAAATAAATAAATAAATCTTAAAAAAAAAACAGAATTAATTATATCTGGAGACTCCACAAATGGTGAAACAGGGAACTATTGCCTCTATGAGGGGTTTCTAAAGGTTTGTGGGAGATGGAATCGAAGCAAAGTTGGTACAGAAAATGTGAAATCCAAGGGTATGAGCAGTCTTCAGAAGTTTCATGGAAAATGCATGTGATGGAAAAACTATTCATTGATAGCAAACTCTGTGTACCAAAATAAACTTATCTTTAAATTTCCTTTTCCACAAACTTTTTTTAAAAAAAGATTTATTTATTTATTTGAAAGTCAGAATTACACATCAGAGAGAGAGAGAGAGAGAGAGAGGTCTTCCATCCGCTGGTTCACTCCCCAATTGGCCACAATGGCTGGAGCTGTGCTGATCCAAAGGCAGGAGCCAGGAGCATCCTCTGGGTCTCCCACATGAGTGCAGGGGCCCAAGGACTTGGGCCATCTTCTACTGCTTTCCCAGGCCATATAACAGAGAGCTGGATTGGAAGTGGAGGAGCCAGATCTCAAAACCGGCGCCCATATGGGATGCCGGCTCTTCAAGCCAGGGCATTAACCCACTGTGTCACAGCGCCAGCCCCTTCCACAAACTTTTTGAAGTCCCCTTATCTACACACAAATAAGAAGAGGAGGAGATGGAGCTCCCTATGCGTATAATGTCGAGGTCCCCCTCACTTTCATCTGTTTCCTTCCCCCCCAGGAGGCACAGACCGTGGGTCCAACAGGAGCATCTGAGCTGCAGGGCAGGTGCTGGGTTCTCAGCTTTGGGTCCTGGAGAGAATGGGCGGGGCTGTGGGTGGCTGGGCTGTGTAGTTTCTGAGGCTACTGGGTGATTTCTTTTCCTTCCTTCCTTCCTTCCTTCCTTCCTTCCTTCCTTCCTTCCTTCCTTCCTTTCTTCCTTCCTTCCTTCCTTTCAGATTTATTTATTTATTTATTTGAAAGGCAGAGTTAGAAAGAGAGAGAGATGAGACACATACTCACACATACACACAGAGAGAGAGAGAGATCTCCCATCCTCTGGTTCACTCCCAAATGACCTCAATGGCCATAGCTGGACAGATCTAAAGCCAGGAGCCAGGAGCTTCCTCTGGGTCTCCCACGTGGGTGCAGGGACTCAAGCACTTGGGCCATCTTCTACTGCTTTTCCAGGCCATAGCGGAGAGCTGGATTGGAAGTGGAGCAGCCGGGACTCAAACCAGCACCCATATGGGATGCCAGCACTGCAGGTGACAGCTTTACCCGCTATGCCACAGGGCCAGTCCCTCCCTAGGTGATTTCTTAACACAGAAGTGCAAACCCAAGCCCGCCAATGGCATGGGCTGAGCAGCAGGTGCCTCTCAGCATCTCCTCTGCACAAGCCATCAGGGAAGCAACTCAGGGCCGTCTCCTGCTCCTGCTCCCTGGCTGTGTGTGTCTTCCTCCCAGGTGCGCTCGGCCGCTTCCCTCCCTGCCGGAAGGCCTTGCCTCACCTGGGCTTCCCTGCCCCAAATGGTCTTCCCCCTTTGCAGTCCTGACCTCGCCCGTGTTAAATGCAGGGGTGGTTAGTGGGCTGCACTCCATGCTGAGCACAAATGGTGTAAGGACTCTTGCAGTGTGAGATAAGAATTCTACTCCCAAAGTGGGGAGAGTGCAGGAGTGAGATATTTTAGGAAATGGACAACCATGCTCCCAGTCTAAATCAATCCACCGAAGAGTAAACGGATCCCTGCCTTCCCTGCCAAAGACGGAAGAGGCTGCTCCACTTGGAAGGCAGATGCTTTGTGGCCGGCCTTTAACTCTCCACCAGTCTTAGGATGCTGAATCTAAGAGGACCTCCTGCAGGTGGAGGACCAGGGACAATCCTGCTAACAGGCACCCCCTGGGATGCTGCTTGGCCCCAGCTCTGGGACATTCGCAGTCCCTACACCCACTGTTAGAGGGAGATGTCAGGATGCCCATTCTAGAAATGAGGACTCCACGGCTCAACAGAGCTAAGAGACTCATCCTGCATCCCGCCAGAGACAAATGGCTCAAGTCAAGGCTTCCTGGTTTTCAGTCGGCTGCTCACAGTCTGACAAGCATGATCTGTGTTCTGTTCAGACAGAGGAGGAGCTGAGAAAGTCCTCAGGATGCTAATCGGACAGAAAACCGCCTGAAAGAAGACACGGATTTGGTGGACTTTGCAGGCCAGCTTGCCTGTCTGGGCAGTGCTTGGGAGTCACCAGCAGGGTGCAGAAGCCTGCTGCTCTACACGCTCTCTTTCATCCTTTTCAAGCCAGTAGAGGTCTGGGCATGAGTGTGGAAAAACAGAAAAGAGCCTGCACGCACTGCTGCGCCTTGGGGTGCATCTGAGAGCAGGGGTGAGGGAAGAGGAGCCCTCCCTACTGTGCCTGCCCCCGCGCCGAAAGCACAGATTTACCCCAAGGCCTAGAGACAGGGTGAGAGCCCAGCCCAAGCCCAGGTTTCAGGAGTGATCTAAGAATCGGGGACTCAGCGTGCTGCATTCTAGCCCAAGACCTCTCTGTCTGCACCTGCTTCTGCAACCTTGAAGGTGGGAACACCTGCTCTTATGAGGACTGAATAATCAGGGGAGAAGCCCTCGGCAGCCCATCAGGTGTGCGTGGAGATTAATCAAGGGGAGTTCCTGGGTTGCTCCCTTGAACTCCTCTCCTTAGCAGTGGGCTGGTGTCAGTGAGGCCAGCTGGACACTGCTGTGTTAGGAGGATGGGGCAGGGGTTTGGGGGCTGGCAATGAGGCCTAGGCAGCTGGGAAAGGGAGAAAGGAACATTCCTTCCTCTGGCTGGCTGGGGTGGCCTTGACCTCAGGGTGTCCACCCCAGTTTCCTGTGCTTCAGGAGGGCTGCCTGTCCCCAAGGGCCCCGTGTCCTCAGATGAGAGCCCTGAGTCCCCTGAGCAGCCGCTGGGGAAACTGAGGCTCAGGGGTGTAGCTGGGCTCCCTCAGCACCAGAGCTGGGTAGGCAGAGTCCCTCCCAGACCGGCAAGTCCAGAACTGAAAATGCCACTGGCAAAACTTGGCAAGCCCAGATGCCCACAGGCCCTGTCCAGCCCTGCCCGACCCTGCTCATGTCACCAGAGCCCGCATTCACCGCTTCTGCCCAGGAGCGCATCAACAGTGCCCGTGCAGTTCTGTACATGAGGCCAGCATTTCTCAGAAGCAGGCAAGATAGAAACTGCTTGACACTCATTTTTTTTTTAAACCAAGACAGATTCCACTAGTTTAGCTGATCTGCCCAAGGTTACACAGTGGCTGAAAAACAAAACTCAGAACCTGTTCTCGTGGCCCTAAAGACAGTTCTTGTACCAATGTTTCCACTGACACCTGCTCTCTTGTGCTCCGAAACTTCTGGTATAGAAATACAGTTTCTCAGTCTCAGATTATGATCCGTTATCATTGCCAACCTGTGTGAACGAAGACCCTCTCTTATTTTGTTTCTTTTCATTTTCCTATCATTCCCAACTTGTATTTCCATGGCCCAAGCCCCTTCTAGCCCCCTGCATGGGCACCCCCTCCAGCTTGTCTCATTTATGTTCTGGAATGCATGTATACCTGTCCTTGAGATATGCTCTTTCTGTGTGGGTACGTGTTCTATATTTACGATGATGCTTTTATGCTATAGTTGTCTAGTATTTTATTTTTTCTCTGGAGTATCTTATGTAATTGTTAATCAGAATAAAAACATATAACATCGGGGCCAGCACTGCGGCGTAGTGGGTAAAGCCGCTGTCTGCAGTACCTGCATCCCATGTGGGTGCTGGTTTGAGTCCCAGATGCTCCACTTCCAATCCAGCTCTCTGTTATGGCCTGGGAAAGCAGTACAAGATGGCCCAAGTCCTTGGGCCCCTGTACCCAAGTAGGAGACTCAGAGGAGGCTCCTGGCTCCTGGCTTTGGATCAGCCCAGCTCTGGCCTTTGCAGCTGTTTGGGGAGTGAGCCAGTGGATGGAAGACCTCTTTCTCTGCCTCTGCCTCTCTGTAACTCTTCCTTCCAAATAAATGAATCTTTTTAAAAAAAAAAACACATACAACATCAAGGTTGTTATTTTAACTGTGTGGGGGCTGCCAGGAGTTGATTAGTGGATATGGAATTTCATTTGTGCAAAGTAAGAGAGTTTCAGAGATCTGTTGAACAACAGTGTATATAACTTGGCACTGCTGTGTTGCACACTTAAAAAGGTTTGACAGGATAGATTTATGGTATGTGTTTTCACTACAATAAAAATGTGCCCTTTTAGCCATTTTAAGTGTACAGTTCAGTATTAAGCATATTCAGTTTTGTGCAACAAATTTCCAGAACTTTCTCACCTTGCAAACGTGAAACTCTATATCCACTAAGCTACTACCCTCCCCCCCTTTCTCCAGCCCCTGGTAACCACCACTTTGCTTTCTGTGTCTTTGTATTTGTCTTCGTGTGTTGGGCTCATTCATTTTTATAAATGGTACAAGACTAGATTCCAACTTCACTCTTTCCATGTGGATATTTAATTTCCTGGGCCTTATTTGTTTGAAACCATTGTTTGTCTTTATTTCACTTCCACACTGCTTCAATTATCATAGCTTTATAACATGTTTTGAAATCAGGACATGTGAGTCCTTTTTGTTCATATTAATCAAAGTTGTTTTGTTTATTCAGGATCCCTTGATTCTATGTGAATTTTAGTATGAGTCTTTCTATATCTATAAGAAATGCTATTTGTATTTTGATAGGGATTTTGTACACTCACTTCAGGTAGCATGGCCATATTTTAAAATTTTATTTATTTGAAAAGCAGAGAAACAGAAGGAGAGGGAAGGCAGGGAGAGGGAGGGGGTAAGGGAGAGAGAGATAGAGATCTTCCATCCACTGGTTGACTCCCTCAAACAGCTGCAGCAGCTAGATATGGGCCAGGCTGAAGCCAGGAGCCAGGAACTCCATCTGGGTCTCACACATGGGTGGCAGGAACCCAAGAACTTGGGCCTTCTGCTGCCTTTCCAGGCTCATTAGCAGGGAGCTGGATCAGAAGCAGAGCAGCTGGAACTCAAATTGGCACTGTGGTGTGAGATGCTGGTGCTGCATGTGGCAGCTTAACCCGCTGTGCCACAATGCCTGCCCCCAAAATTCTCTGTGATATTGTTAGCCTAAAATTTGTGTTGTACCTCTGACTTCTTTCCATATTTAACGCACGGTTTCATCTTTTTCCCCTCCATCAATCTCATCAGGTGTTTGGATATTTTACTAACCTTTTCAGAAAGCCAGATTGTCTAATGCCTTCTTTGCTGTTTTATTGCTCTGAGTTCTGACCTTATGTGTATACTTTCCTTTCTTCTCTTTGGGTTTATTCTGAGGCTCTCTTCCATTAGGTCTCTATATTAAAAAATTAGCTCCAGGGATGTTTCAAAAAGAGGTTTGGGGATAAGCCTCCTGGAGTCTCACACACCTGATAATGTATTAATTTTATTTTTATTGAAATAATATTTTGGGGACTGGCACTGTGGTGTAGCCGGGTAAAGCTGCTGCCTGCGGTGCTGGCATCCCATATGGGTGCTAGTTCAAGTCCTGGCTGCTCCACTTCTGAGCACCTGGGAAAGCAGCAAAAGATGGCCCAAGTTCTCGGACCCCTGAACCCATGTGGGAGACCCGGAAGAAGCTCCTGGCTCCTGGTTTTGGATTGGCCCAGCAGTTGTTTGGGGAGTGAATCAGTGAATGGAAGACCTCTCCCTCTCTCTCTCTCTCTCTCTGCTTCTGCCTCTCTGTAACTCTGACTTTCAAATAAATCTTTTAACAAAATAAAAAGAAATAATATTTTGGCCATAAAAGTCTAGGTTTGAAGCCCTTTTCCATCAACACTTTAAAATACTAAAGTGCTTGGAAAAAGTTCATGGAAATAAACACTATGAAAAAATTATGCATGGATATCAAGAATATTTACACCAAAATACACTTATCTTTCCATTCAAGTTTTTCATGAACATTTGTAAATGCCCTTATAGATATCTTTAGAATTTTCTCTTCATCATAAATGCTCTCAAATTCTATTCTAGTGTGTTTAGTTCTTTGTCTCTCTCTCTTGTTTGACACCAGGAATCCTTTCGATGTGAAGTTTTGGGTTTCCTTTATCTTAAAGAAGTTCTCAGTCAATACACCTTCAAATAGGTCCTCCATCCGTTATCTGTTTTTCCCTCTGGCTCCAAAGCCTGTGGTCTTAACCACTATGCTGTCCTGTCTCTCTGAAAAGAGAGTCCCTGCTTTCCATCAGGGCTGGGAACCTTTCTCCTGCGAGGGCTGTTTGGGAATTTATACCGTCATTCATGGTCATAGGAAATGATCACCTGAAAACCGAACCTGCTACAGATGCATTGAATTTCGAGTCCCATTGCAGTTGCCTCCGCAGGGCCAGACCACGTGACTTCGAGCGGATTCCCACCCCTGGTCAGTACGGCTCCTGCCAGCACAGGGACAAAGGCAGGGGTGGCCCTGTTTGGTGTCTGCACTCTTGAAGCATCAGTGCCGTGCTGCGTGCTGAATGAGCAAGCGAGCGAGCGAGCGAATGGACAGAATGGAGGCATGGAAGCAGACACAGGGTGGGAGCGGCCGTACCGTGTGCCCCACACCAGAAGCGGGACCTCTGTCATGTTCCCGTGAGCAGCACGTGGGACAGCCACGCTGGCTGAGATACCGACCTGGGCAAGTGCCTGCCATTTCTTTGGCCAAGCTCTCTGTGTGGCCCTCTGCTCCCTTCTGACAGCCGTGGACACCCTGATGTCAGGCCGGGCCCCCCTTGTCCTCTTCCTCGGCCCTCAGTTCTCTCTCCCATGTCACATGGGGATGATAGCCCTGCGGCTCCCAGGTGCCAGGTGTGCAGGTGCTCTCTGAGTGCAGGCCGTGCCGTGGTGTCTGGACCAACATTCGGCTCTGGAGTCTGGGGTGCTGCAGGGAAATCCCACGGCGGGATGTGGGCTCCTTGATTTAATCCTGCTTCCCAGAGGGGTGCAAGGTACCCCATAGGTTTGTGGTTATTGGGTTCTTGGAAAAGAACTGAGTGGTGAGGTGGGGGTGGGGTGGTCAGAGCCAGCCTGCTGCCAGGCGGGGGAGCAGCCTCCTGTGGGTGGTCCCGGCCAGCCCTGGGCCCCCTTTCTGAGACTCCATTTCCACACTCGGTGCTTCCTGTGACACTGAGTGTCACAACAGGGTCCCACACCCCGGGCAGAGCCTCCTTTGCTGCATGTGCACCTTACAGCCCTGCTCTCAGCCCAGGCGTCTCCTGGGCAGTGTCCACTTGCTCGTCCTACATTGTACGTGTTTCCTGTCTTAGCCCAAAGCAGGCACTGGCCCTGCAAAGGTCAGAGCTTCCAGCAGCCTGGCCAGCAGGCTATGTTCCCATCCCCTCGCCAGGCCCCTTAGGTGGTAAGGCAGAACCCTGAGAAACGCTCCTGGTTCCCAGGGCACGGACGTTCTGAGTAAGTCTCTCCCCTGGACCCATTTGATCGGCTCCCCGAATCACCACCGTCAGCTTCTCAAGTGGCCACTCCTGGCAATATTTGAACCTTTGCCGAATTGTTCTTTTCTGTCATTGCTTTGGTTTTATTTCTGAAGTCCTAAGTCTGGGGGTCTTGCAATATTCCCACCTTTCTGCCCTTCTCTTTTGAAAGTCTCCCATTTCTACAGAAGCCGTGTGTGGCGAGAGATTCCAGAAAGAAGGTAGGGATTAGGGTGGGTGATCTCGGTGCCCTGGACTCGGTGATTCTGTGACCTTTATGGCACAGTTAGCACTAAACTAGCGTCTCTGGAGATCACTAACGATTAAACCTCCAAGGATCCATAGTGCATGCCCTTCTGATGAGTGAGAAGATATAACACTGGCCAGCAAGTTCTTCATCTGGTGGAACGATTACTGAGTCACTCTGGCTTCGTCTAGTGATGCCTTGCACGGCCTCTGTCAGTGATGACAATGACAGACAACATGTGTGAGGCCCCCAGAATGCCCCAGGCATCTTGGATACCTTCACTCATTTGTTTCTCACAACCGAGATCACGTTTTCTTCTCCATGCTACAGCAGCGGAAACTGAGGCACAGAAGCTGATGTCATGTGCCCAAGTCAGAGCCAGAATCCAAGCACAGCAGACTGGGCTGTTACGGCTGTCTTGGTGCTCGGAACAGAGCACTGTACACTCCTGCATGTGCAGTTGTGTCTCTGTGTCTCCTTCCAGGAGGCTGCCAGAGCTCTCTTCTTGCCCTCCTGTCGGTGGTGTGTGTGTGTGTGTGTGTGTGTGTGTGTGTTTGCCTTTTGCACACTGAGCAGAGTTGGAAGAGATGGATGACCATGGGAGGGATCTTCCCAAAGTTCATAGGGGACAAGAGGAAGATATTAGGAGTCTTATGGACGGCTTAGAAATCACAAGCAGTGTGAAGTAGTAGGCTAAGCCTCAGCCTGCTGTGCTTGCAATCCCATGTGGGCAACAGTTCAAATCCCAACTGCTGCATTTTTGATGCAGCTCCCTGCTAATGCACCTGGGAAAGCAGTAGAAGATGGTTTAAGTACTTGGGCCCCTGTACCCACGGGGGCAACCCAGAAGAAGCTCCTGGCTCCCACCTGGCCCAGGTCCTGCAGTTGTGGCCATTTGGGAGTGAACCAGTGGATAGATCTCTCTCTCTCTCACTCTGTCTCTTTCCTTCTCTGTATTTCTGCCTTTCAAATAAATGAATAAATCTTTTTAAAAAATGAACACAAAAGAAGATTAAGCCTTCAAGATATTGGAACAGGCGAAGAATTCCTCGAGAAGACCCCAGAGGCATGAGTAATCAAAGATAAAATAAACAAATGGGATTACCTCAAATTGAAGAGTTTCTTTACAGCAAAGGAAACAGTCAGGAAAGTGAAGAGGCAAACAACAGAATGAGAGACGTTATTCGCAAACTACACAACAGATAAAGGATTAACAACTAGAATCTATAAAATGATCAAAAAACACCACAAAATCAAAACAAACAACCCAATAAAAAATGGGCCAAGGACCTTAACAGACATTTTTCAAAAGAGGAAATCCAAATGGCCAACAGACACATGAAAAAATGCTCAGGATCCCTAGCCATCAGGGAAATGCAGATCAAAACCACAATGAGGTTTCACCTCACTCCGGTTAGATTGGCTCACATACAGAAATCAACCAACAACAGATGCTGGCGAGGATGTGGGGAAAAAGGGACACTAATCCACTGCTGGTGGGAATGCAAATTGGTAAAGCCACTAGGAAGACAGTTTGGAGAGTCCTCAGAAACCTGAATATAGCACTACCACAGGACCCAGCCATCCCACTCCTTGGAATTTACCCAAATGGAATTAAAGGGGAGAAAAAAAGAGCCATTTGCACCTCAATATTTGTTGCAGCTCAATTCACAATAGCTAAGACATGGAATCAACCTAAATGTCCATCAATGGATGACTGGATAAAGAAACTATGGGATATGTACTCTATGGAACACTATACAGCAGTAAAAAACCAATGAAATCTGGGCATTTACAACAAAATGGAGGAAGCTGGAAAACATCATGCAGAGTGAAATAAGCCAGTCCAAAAGGGACAAATATCATATGTTCTCCCTGATTGATGGCAACTAAACGAGCATCCAAAATGATACCCATTGAAGTGAAATGGACACTATGAGAGACAATGACATGATCAGCCCTTGTCTAGACTGTTGAGGAACAACTTACTATTTTATTCCTTTTAGTATTTTTGTTGTTGTTGTTGTTGTTGCTCTGTTTGTTCTACATAAGACCACTGGTTGAACTCTGTAATCAATGCACAATCATTCTTAGGCGTTTAATATTAACAGAAAAGTGATCTCTGTTAAACATAGGAGTGGGAATAAGAGAGGAAGGAGATTTATAGGTTGGCACATGCTCACTCGGACTTACCTCCAATGGTGGAACTAGAAATGTGCCAGGGGATTTCAACTCAATCTTACCAAGGAGGCAGGTACCAATGCCAGTGCACTTGGTAAAGTGATAAGTATAAATACACAACTGATCAAAAAGATAGGGTATGTGTCGATGAGATTTCACAAATAAGACCAGAGTAAGCAAATAATGAAGGATAGAATTAAAAGGGAGAGAATGATCCTGTGGGGGAAACAGGACACACAGCAGACTCACAGAATGGCAGCACTCCTGCCTCAGAATCAACCCTTGGGACATTCAGATCTGGCTGAAAGGTCCATGAGAGTCTCACAGGCATGGAAAGCCATGACACGGTGGCAAAAAACAATCTAAATGAAAGATCCTGGTGAACAAGACCCCAGCAGAAGGAACAGGCCATCAAGGAGAGAGGCGCCTTTCTCTGAAGGGAGGAAGGAACCTCCACTGTGATACGGCCTTGACTAAACAAGTTCAGAGTTGGTGAACTCAAGGGGCTTCCATAGCCTAGACAGCTCATAGCAAGAGTCTCAGGTGATTGCTGACATCATAAATAAGAGTGCCAATTGTTAAATCAACAGTGGGAGTCACTGGGTACAGGCTCCCCACGTAGGATCTCTGTCCTTAATGTGTTCTACTATGAAACTTAACACTACTAGTCGAACAATACCCTATACCTTGTGCGGTTGTGTGAGTGCAGCCTGTTGAAATCCTTGCTTAGTATATACTAAGTTGATCTTCAGTATATGAAGGTAATTGAAAATGAAACTCGATGAAGGGAGGGATGGGAGAGGGAGTGGGAGAGGGGAGGGCCACGGGAGGGAGGGAGGTTGGGGGGGCAGCCACAACAATACAAAAGCTGCACTTTGTAAATTCACATTTATTAAATAAAAAAACTATATAACAAACAAACAAAAGAAACATAAAAAAAAGAACTTAATACTTTACCCTTTTAGTATTTTTTATGTTCTACTTAAAACTATTGGTTGAACTCTGTAATTAATACACAATTACTCTTAGGTATTTAATTAATGCTATAACTAGTACTCAAATAGTATTTTACACTTTGTGTTTCTGTGTGGGTGCAAACTGTTGAAATCTTTACTTAATATATGCTAAATTGATCTTCTGTATATAAAGATAATTGAAAATGAATCTTGATGTGAATGGAAGGGGAGAGGGAGTGGGAGAGGGGAGTGTTGTGGGTAGGAGGGAAGTTATGGGGGGGGGGGAAGCTATACTTCCAAAGCTGTACTTTGGAAATTTATGTTCATAAAATAAAATAAAATATAAATATAAAAAAAGAAGATTAAGAAAGGTGTCATTTCTTCCCAGATTAGTCTATAGAATTTTAATTGAAATCCAACAACATTATGTTTTGTTTTCACTTTGTCCTGTTTGGTGTTGAACTGGACAACCTGATCTCCGAATTTCTGCGGAAGTGCAAAGGGCCAAGAATAACCGAAAAACAATTTTGAAAAAGTACAAGGTGGAAGAACTTGTCCTACCAGATATCAAGATATATTGTCAAAATATGTAGCAAAAGAAGACAGCGCAGGCTGGGCACAGGAGACACTAATGGAGCAGAATAGAGAGGCACCCCTGACCTGCCCGTGTTTGCAAACCACAGAGGGCAGGGGTGATGTCATGGTGAGCGTGGAAAGGGTGGTCTGTGTGATTCATGAGCACAGGACTTGGAAACACAAGATGAAGATACAGAAAAATTCTTCATGATGCTAAGATAAAGGGCTTCTTTAAAAACCACACACACATGTGCACACACACATGTGCACACACACGCGTGCACACACACACAGGGGTGTCCTAGCAGTTAAGGTGCTGATTAAGACCCTCGTGCCTGTGTTTGATGCTTGGCTCTGCTTCTGACCCCAGCTCCTTGCCAATGCAGTCCCTGGGAGGCAGCAGTGATGGCTCAAGTAGTTGGGCTCCTGCCACCCACGTGGGAGACCTGGATTGAGTTCTGGGCTCCTGGCTTTGATCCTAGTGGGGAGCTGTTGTGGGCATTTAGGGAGTTCTCTATCTGTCTATCTCTGTCTCTCAAGCAAATCTATCAAATTTTAAAATAGACCATGTGAATTTTAAAATAGACAAGGCATAATTTTGGCTACATTAAAGTTAACTTCTGTCCAACAAAGGCACATAAGAAAGTGGAAAGCCATACAGCCTGGGTGATATTTGCCATGAATATAAGATGTAAAGATACCTCTCAATAAGAAAAAGATAACATATGCGGTGGGGGGAATGGGCAAAGAATATAAAATATCTATTCATGGAAGAAGCCCCGAAGGTCAGGAGAATATAAAAAGATGCTCAGTGTCATGATTAATCAAAGAAAACACAAATCACAACAATGGTGCAATACCATTCACACCCACCACATTAGCAAAATGGAATGCCTGCCAGTGCTAAGTGCTGGGAAAGAGCAGGCAAACCCAGCGGTGGCATTCACCACCCGCGGGGCTGCAAGCTGAGCCGAGCACTCCGGAGCACTGCTTGGCAAGGACTGGTGATGCTGCAGGTGATCGTGTCCAGAAATTCCTGTCCTAGGCATAAAGTCAAGAAGACAGGTATTCCGACGTCCACTGCAGCATGGGGACTGCCCACACACCCATCAATGAGAGAATGGAGTCCTTGATTGTATTGTAGTCATACAAGGGAGTACAACCCAGAATGTGTCAGCCTTGATTACAATCTCACAAGTGCAATGCTATGGAAGAAGCACGTTGCAGAGGATTACAGCGCCATGTACATAAATATATTACATATGTGATTATATGCTATTATATAGCGCCATAAAACATTACAACACCATATACGTCAGGTTTAAAAGCTTGCATCACACTTTATCGTGTTTGTGGATACATAAAGAGGCAGTGCAAATATAAAAATGTGCGTGAGGGTGATGAACGCTGAATTCAACACAGTGCTTAACTCTGGGAAATGAGGGGGAGACAGTGAGACGAGGCGTGCAGAGGGCAATTCGGTTGTATTTCTAATATTTACTTTCTTTGAAGTCAAAAGGCACGAAGCAAACAAGGCACAGAGCAAGTGAGGCAGAGTGTTAATATTTGCTGACGCTGCTGTGGCCATCGTTAATGCTGCCCGCCAAGTGCTTCTGCCTCTCTGCCTTCCATGCCCTTGGAGCACTGCGTTTCCCAGTGCACCTGGACGTGAGGGATGGCCTGGAGACTGGCCTTGGCCCATGGCCTGTGAGCAGTGAAACCTGAGGTTCTAGCCTCATGAGCTGGTCTTCCAAAGCTTTGGCCAAGAAGGCAGCCCATAGGTGAAGCGTCTCCCTCCCTCGTCCCAGGGACAGCGTGCACCAGGGACGAGTGGGTGAGAGAGATGAACCTTGTTGTTTTTGGTTGCTGAGATGTAGGGGTTGTCAGTAACAACACAACCAAATCTCCCCTGGCAGAAACAGCTGGGCAGTGCGTCCACAGGCGTCTGCTGTCTCAGGCTCCAGTTTTAGCTATATGCTGAACCAGCACCCTCTTTAGAATACTTCATTTAGTTTTAAAAATTATTTTCATTTTATTTAAAATACAGAGAGACAGAGAGGTTCTATCTGCTGGTTCACTCTTCAGATGTCCACAACAGCCAGGGCCAGGCCAGGTCAAAATTAGGAGCTAGGGCACCGGCACTGTGACATAGTGGGCTAAGCTTCTTCCTGCAGTGCCAGCATCCCAAATGGGGCTGCTTCATATCCTGGCTGTTTCTCTTCTGATCCACCTCTCTGCTGTGGCCTGGGAAAGCAGTAGAAGATGGCCCAAGCCCTTGGGTCCCTGCACTCGCGTGGGAGACCTGGAAGAAGCTCCTGGCTCCTGGCTTTGGATCGGCGCAGTTCCGGTTGTTGCAGCCAACTGGGGCGTGAACCATTGGATGGAAGACTGCCCTCGCTCGCGCTCTCTCTCTCTCTCTCTCTCTCTGCCTCTCCTCTCTCTGTGTCACTCTGACTTTCAAATAAATAAACAAATCTTAAAAAAAAAGAGGATGGGACTGGGTTACCTGTCTCCCAGTTTGGGACACCTTGTCTTGACCGGCCTTTGAGAAGGCCCTTTCCTATTCCAGTAGCCTGTTTTCTGAGTACCCCGGAGTAGGGATGGGAGCTGTGTGCACTTGCAGGGGCCTTATCAAGGATAAGGGGATGGTGAGGGGCCACTGCCCCAGCCCGAGTCCACACTTCCTTCTGAGCGGACCCCCAGTCCACAGCAGCCCCCCCCCCCCCGCCCCCCGTCAGCTCTGGGAGCCTTAGCTCTGCTCCAGAACAATGCAAACAAGAACCTTGCAGAATGCCACTCTTGCTGACTCTGGATGGCTTTGGGAAGGAATTTCACATTTCGTTCCCCCTTCTCGGATGTCGTGGGCAGCATCCGCTCCCTGTTTCCCCAGCCTCAGCTCACCAGGGAATGTAAGAAAACTTTCCCACTGTTCTGGGCATGGAGGCTCCTTTCCAGGGTTACCTGCGATCCCCTTCATCCATCCCCACCCCCACTTCCACCTGGGAAGAAGTGGGGGCAGGGCAGAGCTGGGAGAGCAGGAAGGGAAACTCAGGCCCTGGCTGGCGAGTCTTGTGCGAATGGTGCAGAGACAAAAACCGTGCCTGGAAGTGACCCTGAAACGCGACACCTCTGAGAAGTTCCGTGGAAAGAATGACATCATGGCCAGCCACTCCCCCACCCCACCTTGTTTCCAGTAGGAGTGAGAAATAAATAGACTGACACATTTTCCAGTCGGGGAGTGATTCTGGAGAGCAAGTTTGCCTTGGCATCAGAGCCCAGGTGGGGCTCTGCTTGCCCAGTAAACAAAGAGCCTGCAATCTCCCTGGAGCCTTGGCCACTGAGCAGGTGACTGAGGGAGGCAGGTGAGCAGGGCACCTGGGGCTGGCCAGAAGCGCGGGCAGAGCCAGGCCAACCCAGAGCGCCCCGTGTAAGGTAAATACTGCCCTCATTTGAGTGACGGTCTCATTTACCGACTGTCAGTGGGTCGCCAAGAGAAATGCCATCAAATTCACCGGATTCAAAGGTGAATGTCCTGTTCCTTATATGGACTGTTCTTAGACTGCAGAGAGCTGATGGTCCCCGGGGAGTCTCACTCAAACGCAGGCTCTGACTCAGCAGCTTGGGATGGCGAGAAATGGGCCTCTTAACACACTGCCAGCCGTGCCCTGCTGGGGCTGCTCTGGGTACCCCTCGGAATTAGCAAAGCCTTAATGCTCCCATGATTGTCTTCATTTGGCCCAAATAGTTGCCACGGATGGAGCACCCAGGCCGGCACCAGGTGCTGTACCAGGTGGCTCCTATTGTGTCTGTCTTTGAACTCCTCACACTAGCTCTGCAAGGTGGGTGTTATTATTCCCGCCCACTCCTTGGCAGGCGAGGAAATTGAAGCTGAGAGAGGTTAATTCATGCCTTCTACATGTCATTTCCAAGAGACTTCATTGCTACCTTCCCTGCCTTCCCGGTGATCTGAAGTAACCCAAAGACAAAGGATAATAAACCCCTGCGGTAGAGACGGGCGTTGTCTGCCTGTGCTGATTGGCATCCTCGCCACCTGGGAATGAGTAATTCCTTTTGTACAGAAGCACCAGGGCCAAGCACAGATATCGAGGGAGCCTGGTATCAGTGTTTGGGCTGGGAAGCCCCAGCTTCTAAAGAGACGGTCCAGCAGGAAGGTGGACATGTCTGGTTTTCAAATCGCTTGGTGCTGATGCATGGATACACAGCTGGAGAAAATCCTTCATACCAGGAAGAGTTGCTGTGATGTGTCAGGTTGGAAAGAATGTCTTAGAAAGGCCATTCAGGGTGGCAGGGTAACCATAAAAACCAGTCCAGCATGTGGAAACGCCAAAGCAAAGGCAATTTTCCCCGGCTGACCCACCTGGAGATGTTTAACTACCTGGAAGACCTGTGCTATGCCCTTGCAACACCCAGGCAGCTTCCAGGAACAACTTTGCATCACGTCTGGGTCACAAGAACCCAGGCAGCCAGACTGGCTGATCCTGCCCGAGATTACACTCAGGGAAAGTAGGAAGAATGTGACTGTCCCCATGGCGGCCCTTGGAAGACCTGGATTTTGGTGACCACTCGACAAGCTGAGCCACATCCGTAGTGGCTCCAGGGCACAGCCATGATTTGTGCTGCAGGTGGGGAGGCCACACCAGGCTCTCCTGGAGGCCCACAGCCACTCCATGTCCCAGAAGCTATCCCACAGGAGGCGCTCAGAGCAGCAAGACCCAAGGCAAAGCGAAGGCCTCTGAGGAAGGCCTATCTAATCTTGTTATTCACATGGGACATTGTTCCAGAAAGTACATAAAATAGGCCAAAGTTCAGCAAAATAAGAGCAGACACGGAAGGGAGGGGAAATATAAAGTGAGCTAGGATGAATCCCAGTGTGGTTGCCACGTTATTGTATGCTGTGAGCACCTGTGTGCTTGGACTAAGGTGTTTCTGAACCAACTCAGACTTCCTAATGTATAAAGCAACCTGTAAGACACTTCAAGAAAAGCTGCCTAAGACTCACAGCCCTTCCCAATGCCCAGGTTCCCCGTGGGTTCTCGTAGGGGATAAGAAGAAGACACACAGAGGGACCAGCATTGTGGCACAGGAGATAAAACTGCTGCCTATGATGCCAGCATCTCGTATGGGCACTGGTTTGTGTCCTGGCTGCTCTGCTTCCAATCCAGCCCCCTACTAATGACCCTGGAAAAGTAACAAAAGATGGCCCAAGTGCTTGGGCCCCTGCCACCCACATGGGAGATCCAGAAGAAGCTCCTGGCTCCTGGCTTCTGCCAGGTCCAGTGCTGGGTGTGGTGGCCACCTAGGAGAGTGAACCAGTGGATGGACGATCTCTTCTCTCTGTCTCTCCCTCTGTAACTCTTCAAATAAATTAATTATAAAAGAAGACACATGGAGAATGTCCTCAATAACATCCCTACAGTGAAACTCAAAGGGACTTTCATGATTATGTAGCATGTTTCTGAATACCCCCAATGCAGGCTGGTGGCCATGCCAATGCCCGGGGCCAGGACTGATGGAAGCAATGAAGGAAGATTCCAGAATGATCTCTGCTGCGTTGGCTGAATCCCAGGATTAAAATCAGAGGAAAGGAACTTCTCTGGGAATCTGAATTCAATCTGCAACCCCCACCACCCACCCTGGCTCCAACGCCCCCCTCCACACACGTACCCAAGGTATGTATTGTGCTGGCCTTGCTCACTCAGTGCTTGGGGAGTGAGAACCCAGGGCTCCCAGAAAAGTGGCAGACATGGGATACAGGAAGCATCATGTACATACAGCCCAGAGTACCGAAGCATCATGTATATACAGGCAGAGTCTTCCCACCACCCCACTCGGGGCACAGAGTAGACTCTGCTCTTGGGTCAAGCAGAGACCCGAGGAGCTGGGGGGAGCACACACTGTCCCGGCCTCACCATTCACTGGTGGAACTTGGGGAAGGCATCTCTTCTCCGTGAACCTTCATCCCATCACCCATGATATGGAGCAGTCAGACTAGCATGGAGCGGATCCCTTTCACAGGGATTCTCCCAGTCCCTGTGCTCTGCAATGCCTGGAAAACCACACAGAGGCACCGGAGCAGGCTGTGGCCTTTGGGATCTGTGGAAGACAGGAAAGGCACCCCCCAGACGTCCCTTCAAGGGAGGTGCCTGTTGCAGGCCTAGGGGAGGCAGGCTACCTCCAGCTGTCAGCTCTTTACAGAGAGCTGCCACCCCCAAGACGGTGCCCTTCCAGGACAGCCCACACCGTGGTTGGGTGAGGCTGGGGAATAGGGACCCAGGCATTGTGTCCCTGAGCAGGCCACTCTGCCAGGTCATATCTGCACCAAGCTTCCCCAAGGGGCTGGCCAAGAGGAGTTGCACCCATATCACAGGGAGAATTCTTTCTTGACCCAAGCCTGCCAGTCCTTTCCTCCAAGTTTTGTCCTAGGATTAAGCAGACCCTGCAGGGATCAGTCTGGAGTCTTCCACTGTTGCTGTGGATTCGTTCTGAGAGGAGGAGCGTGATAGGGGCAAGAGGTGCGGTGCCACCACACAGGCCGTGGGAGTCGGGTGAAAGCAGGCCAGAGGCGAGCAGCCCGCAGACTCGTTTATTTCAGTTGGTACAGCAGCTTATATAGCCAAGACAGCCAATCCGGTCAAGAGGCAGTTTATGTCCTAATCAATCACACCTGTTGCCAGGTGGGTTCCAAAGCCATTCCTGAGCAACCGAGGCTTGCTTGCCAGAGGCCATCTTGGCATGGCCTTCTCATTCCACCACATTCCACACTCCATCATTGCCATGGTGGAGTGGGCATTGGCGTGGACATCAGC
Source organism: Oryctolagus cuniculus (assembly GCF_051225735.1). Taxonomy (NCBI): domain Eukaryota; kingdom Metazoa; phylum Chordata; class Mammalia; order Lagomorpha; family Leporidae; genus Oryctolagus; species Oryctolagus cuniculus. The sequence goes on along the minus strand of NC_142868.1, from coordinate 177,745,542 downwards.
CTGCATTGGGCATGTTACCAGAGACTCCCTCTGGGTTTCTCTTCAGGGCTCTCATGGAGGGCATGCTCCACGACATTCTGCCATGTCTGCTTATTCTCCCCTTCCTTTCCCAAGCCCTGTCTGCAGAACCCAAGGACCAAAGACCCACCAGGCATGAGACTTCCACGGCGGAAGCCTTAGCGGCTGTGAACCTGGGAGCTCCAGAAACAGTGAGCATGGATGGGCTGGCAACTCTGGTAGCCACAGTGACTGTTCTGTGGATGGCTATGGCATAGAAGCACCGTGTCTAAAGCAGGCATTGCCCTTCTTCTCCCCATACCAGCCCCCTCCTGACGGCTTTTCCAGCAGCAGGTGCCAGCTTTCCAGCCTTTTCTGGCTCCCTCTCCCTGCTGCTACATCCCAACAGCAGTCTGAAGTCCTGTAGCTCTATCTCTGAGCTGCCTCTGGTCCCCACCTTCCTCCATTGCTCCCCCTTTGGGGGCCCTTGAGCAGCCTCCCAGCGACCCTCTGCCCCATCCTATCAAAGGCTCACCACTGGTCCTGCCCCTGCTGCTCCCCATCACTGCACGGAAGGGAGACAAGGATATGCCAGAGTCATGCCCGCCCCTTGCACCTGTTTCCTGAAGTCACTGGGAGGTGCCGGCTGCTGCTTCTGAGAAATACCCACACACAAACAAACGGCGGCGAAACCATGTGTGCTGGATGGCAGCTTTCTGTTTCTATTTGGACAGAGGTCAGTGTTCTTTCCCCAGCTTCACCCCAGAAAGCTGAGCCGTGGTTCAAGTGCTGAGTAGCCACTGGTGCATCAGTGTGTGTGGACAGGTGGGAGCCCATGAACAGAAGAGCTGGGTGAGTGGCTGACACTCCATACTGGGATGTTTCTAAATATTCCTGCTGAACAAATAACTGTGGGAGCCCGAAGAAGAGGCCCCTAGTCCCGTGAGCCAGAGGGAGAGCTGTAAGAATGATGGAGCACACCCGCCAAGGAGGATGTGTTCAGCCTCTCCCAACTGCAACCCACGTGCAACAGCTTGACCTGAGTGCTGGAAGCCAATTTGTCAGCCAGTGTGAGATCCAGTGCACACGCCCCACAAAGGTTCTGGAAAGAGGGGGGACGGCACATGAGCCGTTGCATCTGGCCACATTCTCTTCTAAGCAGACAGGTTTGGCCTCTAGTTCTCAGAAACCGAGAAGAGGTTTTTGCTGCTGCCTTGTTAGGTTTTCCTGTTATCGAGCAACAAAATGAAGTAATCCCACATGGGTTTCACTTTCCCTCCTGTTTCAAGCCGGGCTGATAGAAGATAATTTCATATTGCACATTTTAGACAAGGAAGCTTGTCGCTGCCCTATCTCAAGGGCACCATAAGCTGAGGCAGGAAATATCAGGCCCATTATTCAGATGAGTAAACTGAGGTCCAGCAAGTAAAAGTGATCATTGGTTCTTTTATTAAGAATGCCAAGCATGAGGCAGGCATACAGCCTCATGGTGATGCTGCTGGATGGGAAACCTGCATCCCACAGCAGAAGGCCCTGGTTCAAGTCCTGGTTTTGCTCCTAATTGCGTCTCCACTAATGTGAACCCCAAGAGGCAGCAAGTGGTGGCTCAGGTATTTGTGTTCCTGCTACCCAGTGGGAAGCCTGGACTGAGGTCAGGGCTCCCAGCTTCAGCCTGGCCCAGCCCGAGTTATGGCGAGAATTTGGGGAGAGGACCCACAGATGGGACCTCTCTCTTTCTGTCTCTCTGCCTCTTACGTAAATAAATACATGAATGAATTACAAAAATAGACGAATGCCAGGCAACCTTATATCTGGCGTGTAGCCCATTAGGCTTTTTATCTTCTTCCTTTCAGGTGGAGAAAGACGTTAGCATTGTGGAAGACTGGGGAGGACCCTGGAGATGAAGGCAGTGGCAGGAGAACGCTGCTGGGAGGAGTGTGCTCGAGGGGACCTTCTCCAGGACCAAATTGGAGTGTGCACTGTGCACCTGCCCCCAGGTGGAAGAGCAGGTGGCTGGGGTCAAGGAGCATCGAAGACCCAAACACACAGAAGGCACCTGGGTTTTCAGTGATGTCATCAGGACCATGGAAAACAGCCTTGGGAGCGTCACCTCCATCTCTCTGGTTTTCTTTTCCTAAGAGAAAGCCCAGATGAGAATGAACAAGAGAGCTGGGCCCTCCTGCAGAGGCCTTGCCTCCTGACTCACCCGCCAAGGAAAGGGCAGGAGGTGTGGACTCCCAGCTACTCCTGCTCCGGTGCTCAGTAGTGTCGCTGGTTCTGCCCCAGCCCAAACTGTGCCACCCCGCCAGCCTCCTGGGCTCTGAAACCCTGCCTGTGAGCCTCTGCTACCCTGAGCTTCCGCCCACTGTGAAAAGGCACCTGCTTTTCTCACGGTCATGCCCGGTGACTGCTCTTGTTCAAGTTGAGCAGGACTTGTGTGCGAACCCAGGGCCACCTCCACGGGCGCACATCTGGATGGGGTGCTGGGTGCCCGGGGAAGTACTCAGAAGAGTCTTCCTTGGTCCAAAGCTCCACCCTTGTTTAGTAAGAAGGATGGAAGGAGGAAAACAGTGGGTGCAGACCCTTTTAACCTTCTCTCACTGATCATTGGAATTAATCCACTAAAATGCTGTTGTCAGGGCCACAGTTGTGGCACAATGGGTTAAACCACCCCCTGCAATGCTGGACCCCATATCCAAGTGCAATTTTTGTGTTCTGGCTGCTCTGCTTCTGATCCAGCTGCCTACTAATGCACCTGAGAAGGCAGCAGAAGATGACCCAAGTGCTTGGGTCCTTGCTTCCCATGTGGGAGACCTGGATGGAGCTCCCAATTCCTAGCTTTAGCCTGGCCCAACCCTGACCATTGTGGCCATTTGGGGAGTGAATCAGCAGATAGAACCTCTCTCTCTCTCTCTCTCTCTCTCTCTCTCTCCTATTCTCTGTCTCTATCTTTCCCTCTCTCTCTATCACCTGTCTTTCAAATAGATAAAATAAATCTTAAAACAAAAACAGCGACTGGAGCTTGGGTCAAAGGCTCCACTGAGATCTCTCCAGAAAGGCGGAGACCCACAGAGTTATCCCTCACCTGTGCCTGAGGCTGTACCCAGCCCAGCCTTTCTGAGGGGCTCCCTTCTTTTTCTGTCTCCCCAGGGCCTGGTTCCCTTCAGGCTGCCTTTCCTCCGCTGCAGGGCCGGCAAGGCAGGGCCTGCATGTCCTTCTCACAATGGTGCGAATTTATCTGCTGGATCAAGTTCTCTTGCCTGGCAGCTGCCCACGCCTCAGGAAGAGCAGGGTGGAAGCTTCAATGGAAGGAAACCGGGCAGTTCTGGGGCCTGGGAGGCTGTAGTGCAGGGAGCAGCTGCACTGGCATGGCCCGGGGGTGATGGCAGAGACATGTGAAACCAGAGGGGACGGAGAGGGTAAGTCTCTCGGAAGACACTTGTCACATCAATTGAATCTGACCTACTTAACACTTCTGCGCAGGCCCCTCCTGCCAGCTGGGGAAATGCTCATGTTCGCTCGGTAACTAGAGGTGAGGGAAATTGCACAGATTTGGCTGAGAAATGAACAGGGTTTTTTTCCTCAGCTAGAAATTCTGTTTCGATTCCTTCTTTTAAAAATGGATTGTTTATTTATTTGAGAAGCAGCGAGACAGAGCGAGATCTCCCATTTAGTGGTTCATTCCTCAAATGCCTGCAACAGGTAGGACTGGGCCAGGTGGAAGCCAGGAGCCCAAACTGAATCCAGATTCCTGAACTGGTGGCAGGAACTCAATCTCGAGTCATCACTGCTGCCTCCCAGGGTCTGCAACAGCAGGAAGCTGGAGCTGGGTGTTGAACCTAGGACAGGCTGATGTGGGCCCTGGGCATCTTAACGGGTGACTTAGCCACTGAGCTAATGCCTGCCCCTCAGAGCTCCTTCTGTAGAGAACAAGGTTCTGCCGTTCATCTTGTAGACTTGGAGTCACGGGAGGCCCCGGTGCCTCTTCCCAAGATCCGGATGCTCCTCTGCTAGCTTGTAGTCTCTGCTTGCACCAGCACTTTTGTACCACTGGGCCTTTGCTTGTGCTGCTCTTATCAGCAGAACTGCCCTTGGATGGCTTCTTCCTGTCCTTAGAGACCAGCTCCACTGTCTTTCTTTCCCTTTCTCTTTCCTCTTCCTTCTACTGAGTGCTACTGAATGCTACGGTGTGTGTCAGGCACTCTTCCAGGCGGTGGGGCAGGGCAGTACACAACACACACACATGCACACACACACACACACACACACATACAGAGTCCTTGCCCTAGAAGGGTTCTCCCTAACCCTCTGCCCGGCATAGAACTAATCTCTCTCCACTGGAGGCAGGTGCCTCTGTCGCGGTGGTTATTCGTGGTATTGGAGAGTGCTGGAATCTCAGTCCCCTGTCTCCCTAGTGCCTTACTCTGTGCCAAAAATCAGGGACAGTCCCTCATTTCTATAGAAGAGGCATCCAGGAGTAACCAATCCCATAGGAAGGGCAGAGCCTAGGGAACTTACCTGCTAACAGCAAGTGCTGTTTCCTCTGCACTTGATGATTCTTTGGGGATCCCTAGTGAGCTTTAGGGAACTCATCTTAAAGCTGTGTGGAAAGGAAACACACACTGTGACCATGCAGAGGGTGTGCTGATTTGGGGTGGTCTGGGGAGGAGGGAAGCTCTCCTAGAGCAATTCCGTGGAGATAACACACGTGGGTGGCACATAGTGCACACCGGTGCCCGTTGGGGTTGTTGCTGTGGGGCAGGAAGGCGCAGCAGGGACCCAGCCATCTGATCCCAAGGGTGTGAAGTGCACCAGGGGCTCCAGTGAGCAGGTGCTGGCTCGGGTTACAGCTGCGGAGCAGGCAGAGGTGCCCCAGGAGGAGCAGTTCCCGGGTGCATAACACGCAGCCGCTTGCTCCTGCATGGAGCCAAGGAGCCAAGGGGCGGCAGCGCGTGTGAAAGCAGCAGGGACCAGCCGCCGCTGGAGGAAGCTAGCGGACATCCTGCCCACAGAAAAGAAAACTGAAAGTGCTCTTCTCGTGAGAATCGGTTGTGCTGTCCTCTTTTTCCGTAGTCCCACAGGTACGCTCGACTTTCTCGGGTGCAGGGGTGTGGGTGCCATGGGGAGACGCAGAGTGGTCTGGAGGGGGTTTGCGCTGTGCTGTGGTCCGGGCCCCCAGGGGAAGGTCTGAGCCCCTCCAAGGAGCCCTCCGCCACAGGACCTGCATCCTGGTGACAGTCAGCTCTCCCTTCTGGCTGTCGGGGCGCATTCCTATGTGGATGTGGAGAGAGCGTAAGCAAGATAGGGCCAGAGCTGGCGCAGGAATGTGAGCGTTTCCTTAATTGGACATGAGAGCCTTGAGCTGATTCCAGTTCCAGCGTTGTCTTTTAGGGCCGAGACCCTAAAGACTCCATAGAGCTTTCTTTCTCCGAAAAATCCCTTTGCTTCAAAGGTCCCTTGAGAGAAGAAAAGAAAAAGGGGGGTGGATCTCTTTGATATTTGGGAAGGCGTGAGCTCATGGGCTGCCAGCTGCAGGCTCCTTCTGGGGGCCAGCGGGCTCTAGATGGAGGAGCCTCCCGGGACAGCCCGTGGTAAGAGGATCCTGGGCTTTCAGATGGGGCTGCCGAGCCCTGGTGCAAAGCACTTCTTTGAGCATGTATAGAAGCACTTTGTTGCGGCTGCCTTCGCGCCCCCAGACCTGGAAAAAGAGACTTCCAGTGCCAGCTTTGATGGCTGGAGGACTCTGTGACACCGAGAGGGTGTGCCGCTTGCCAGAGGACAGACAGCAGGGCCAGTCAAGGACTGGAGGATCTGGCCTGGGGGGTGCGGCTTGCGCCATGCTCTTGACTTTTAATGCCCTTGGAGCTGGGGCCTGGGCACATCCTTGGGTCTCCCTGGTTCATCACAGGCCAGCTGGGTACTTCTAAGATGAGAGCAACTAACTGATGGGAGTGAGGGGGGCATTCCAGGACACTGGGAGCCCATTAGTGGCCGCCAAGCAGGGCACCCCTAATTGCCTCTGATGTCTGCCCCCCCACCCCTGTAAAAGCTGGAAGTGTCAGTCAAGGGACTCCAG